>NC_067199.1:19757712-20116879 GCF_000699445.3 Schistosoma haematobium | reverse complement strand
TCTTTTTATGAACACTATTTCAACATCGATATTTTCCAAGTTATTTATCTATATCCATTATGAAACGTGGATATAAGACTTTTTTATTCTTATCACAACTAGTACACTTGTCATCGCACTATCAATTTGTACTCTTTACTTGCCATTTTTGTTTATGTAATCTATTCCACTGTTATCACTAACTCATAAACCATCATGATCTGTTTAGTAATTTCGTATGTGTGTAGAGATATTATTGAATATTACAGTAAAGCTTAATGACGATCTAATTCAAAACAATATTGTTCGTTCAAATATGTGGTCTATTTTATTCTTAACATACATATTCATCAATCTTTTTCTACTACTTGCCTAACAATTATTAAGTAACCGAAAAGATTCCTAACTGATGTCTAGATTTCAATAAATACTTATATAAGCTATCATATCTTATTTCAGAATGAAATTAGACTTAAAACTATAAACTATAGAGTAAGTACTTTTCAGGCAGTCAAGTAACGCGGAATTGAGAAACACAAAAGAACTCAGTAAAATAATGCAAAATATTCTAATAATGAGGATAAATAAATTAGAATATCTGTATCATAAATTAATGAGTGAAAATGCAAAAAATAATCTGTTAGAGTGATTAGTAGAATACATATTTCGACTATTTACAAACAATAACTTTCACTGGAAATACTTCCACATTTAATAAACTACATGTTAAGGTTAAGCGTTCGCGCATGAGAACTACAAGTCCCGGGTTCAAATCTCACGAGGAGGGATCGTGGATGCGCATTGCTGAGGAGAACCACAAGAGGACGAAACGACTGTCCAGTAATTCTAGGTCTTCCATGGTGATCTAGCTTTAATTAACTCATGATCTCAACTATTTAAATTACTATAATATCCACAAAAATCCCTTCTGATACTAAATTACATGTGTATATAACAAATGAAATTACTGCATTGCCTATAGCACTTGAGTTTACATTAGTCTATAAATTTTAGAAAACAGAATAAACGGAACTTTTACAATTGTATAACTAAATTCTTAAAACCAAATTAATTTTTCCTTATGGTAACTGACAAAAAGTGAAATTAATTCATGAAGTAAATGTTAATGTTTTTATTTTTTTTTCACAGAATATATCAGATAGATATGTCAAGTAATAATCATACGATTACTATTATTAATGAAAATATGTGCATATTTTATTTTGGTATTTGTTCATGCAACACTGATTTTGACAGATTACGTTTTTTCTTAATTTCGTTAAGTGAATTTATATAATTTTTGTGTGTTATCATGGGGAGAATTAAAATATTTGTTGCAAACTTTTCCTATGTATTTCATATGGTATGTTTTCAAAGCTAAAGGCGAATTCTTGGTGTATGTGTGTGTGTGCCTTTCTTTTTGAACATACCTCCAAAATTTAACATTCCAATCAGTTCACATTTTATACACTTTTTTTCTCTTAAATCTGTTATATCATACGTTTTTTTTATATACTGTAACTGTAATTCATTCAGATATGAATATTACTGAATATAATTTTGTAATTTGAATCTTCCTCGTGATATTTAATGTCATTTCATGCAACAACAACAACAACAACAACAAAAATATGAAATTGTCCACTGACCAACTTTTACATTCTTCTTTTCTAGTATAATCTATCCATTTATACATGAATTGAAGTTCATGTACAAATGCACATGATTAGTTAGACGGATTTCACTTACCAGTTTTATTCTATTTTTCCTTATTTATTTAAAGATCAACAGTCCCTTTTTTTTAAATTTCACCTCTAAAAGAATGAAAAAAATTTAAGTATTATCTATGACAAATAAAAAAACTGTAATAGTAACTTAATTTCTAAAACGAATAATTTTTGTTTTCTAGTTGTTTGACATTTAGAATGTTCTTTATATATATATATATATATATATATATATATATCCATTTATATTTCTTTCAACACATTGTT
This sequence comes from Schistosoma haematobium, assembly GCF_000699445.3. Taxonomy (NCBI): domain Eukaryota; kingdom Metazoa; phylum Platyhelminthes; class Trematoda; order Strigeidida; family Schistosomatidae; genus Schistosoma; species Schistosoma haematobium. The sequence goes on along the minus strand of NC_067199.1, from coordinate 20,114,906 downwards.
TAATATAACAATCAGATATTTGTTAGAATATATATACTAATAAATTGACAATTTATTCCAATGAAACATAGTATATTAGCGGTCCTGAGTTAATAAATTAGAATTAAAATAACGCCACATGTATTTTGTGGGAAATTTAAAATGCAGTATAATGGATAACTTTTATGTTATTATTAATAAAGTTAAAATTAGCAACAATTAACTCTTAAAATGCTTTGAATCAATAAAGCGATTCAATCATGGAACCAAACAAAAAAGAATTTAAAATGTTGTCTAAGCTAAATTACAAAACATACTTGCTCCTAAGATACATTTTATGGTAAAATACTAGATGTGATTTAACTACTAATCAAGCGCTTAGTGAAACTAGATAATATTCTCCTTCTTAAACTCTCAGTCTAAATTTCAACGCTAAGTTTCTTAAGTTTAGAAACGAAAGGGTGGGAAAGCATTTGATTATAAATGTTGCCAGTTGATTACGAAAACGCTATGGATTGATAACCCTAATTAACAACACTAGCGCGGTTTCTAATATGTGAACTTGAAGTTTCTTCTTTACTGTGTGACATATGAGGGTTGATTATTCAGATTGGAACTATTATTACACTGTTATTTTTATTGTTAACTGATTTATAACTACGTGGAGTTTCCTGATTGGCTGATAAATCGACCAATTTTGTCAGTTTGGTATACTTTTATCCTTAAATGTTTCAAAGGAATCTAATTTCACCAGTTTTTATTTTCTAATATTTGAAACATTTTAACACGCCATTAGATCGTAAATAATTTTGTAAACTTGAACAACGTTCATAAATAAATCGAAATCAATTCGAGCGGATTTTTATTTAGCTTTACTTTCAACAACGTCTAACACCATACATCTGCATTACAACGGAAAACTAAACTCAAACTACTTCAAGAATGACTTTGAAACTTTTATACCCATTAGTAGCCGTTGAAGACATATATTAGTCCATTGAGGATTCTATTGACGAAAATGTACTAAACTTAAATACGTCCAATATTCTTATATTTTTATGGATTTGTCAGGATAAAAAAACCAATATTCCAATCGTATAATTAAATTCTGTTTTTTTACTGATGCTTATCCATGAGATGCAAGATTAATTTCACTGTGGATGCTTTATATGTATGGAATCGGCTTATTCATATGACTTAATATTCTTTGTATGTTCTGTGTATTTGCATTCGTTTATGTGTCAATGAAGTTGACTATTTATTTCCAGATACTTTAGGAATATCTTTACCTCAAAGGATCACCTATCCAGTACATTAATTACAAAATATTTCCAAGGTTTGATTGTGGACAGACAAGGAGTCATCCCTAGTAAATTTGAACAGCCAAAAGAAAGTCTAATCTGGAATAGAACATATATAGAATAGCTTTGTACTTATACAGTCTATAATCTTCACAATAGTACAGTATACTATTTAAAGTTAGTTAAAAGTTTGGTGGGGCCCTTCATTTTGACGTTAATTAGATCGGACGATGTTGTCAACGTGCTCACCACTTTAGTGACCCGGTATTTCACTCCAGTTGAATCGTATGAATGATTGTTGTCAAAATATACATCCTGGCTATTCTCGTATATTATTATCGACTTAAGTCGCGTTAGTGAATAACAGAATTAAATAAGTCAAATAGGAGAATGGATGTTTGAATACGTATATTTTGTACAGATTAATTTGAATGGAATGAAACGAAGTCAAATGACGTGCAGTAGAGATGACGTGTGAGCTAACTCCATTTAATCAAGCGTTAATCAATATTTATAGACAGATAAAGATAAGTTACAGGCATGTAATAAATAGGATAAGAAGTGTATACACATACGCTCATATAAAAGCAGTCAAGATTAATAAGTGAATAACTAACAAGGTCAAAACGTGACACAAAAAGGACGGATAAATTTACCTGTCCAGAAGCTAGAAAAAATTATATGGGCTTAACATAGTAATTGATACTACAAAAGCGTCTTATGTAACGTAGAATGGTACTCATAAACTGACAGATAATCAATATCCTTTTTAAACTTTGTTGTGAGAATAAAATTCACTTGATCAAATATGATGATCAATTATATGTTTCATATGTTTTGAATTATGTTAATCAATAAAACATTATTGATTTATAAAATTTGGAATTGAATTTTTGTTATGATTTCAAGCATTATGAAAATGAGCGCAGTGAAAAGTGATATTGGTTCACTTTGTTGATATGCTACATAGTAGGTAACAAATTAGTACAGTAGTAAATTGGTGATTAGTTATATATATCAAGCAAAAGATTCATCTTTGTCAAATCGTGCATATTTCATGCAACCAAATAACTGAGTGATCAAAACTTTATTTCACTTAGCTTGTAACGAAAGTATTTTATTGATCCATTTACAGAAAAAAAATACAATCTGAATCATTGAAGAAATTCGATAACTTAGCTAAAAAATAATAATAATCACTATGATTATATGCTTACTACGCAATAAGAATCACAGTTAGTCATTATTATATTCATTATGGAATAAATAAAGAATGATAAATGTATTTCCTATTGTTGCTCATCATTTAATATACTTATTCTAGTATGGTATTTTAACTCCGCCTGGAGTCCCTCCGGGGGCTACTGCCGGTCCCAAGCCCGGATAAAGGAGGAGGGTTGGGCATGGGGTTAGCGTCCCCATCCCGTAGAAAACTAACTCGCTAAAAAAACGCTAACCAGAAAAAATTATTCAAACCTTTTAAACTCTGCCCTGGGAGTCAGAAGATCTTCATTTAGAAGAATTATGACGCCTCATGATGAAAGCCGAATCCCTTCGGAAGTTACGAGGCCGATGCCCCTTCTGACAACCAGAGCAACCATTTATTTAGGTACATGGAATGTTCGTACAATGTGGGACACCGGGAGAGCCTTCCAAATTGCTGCAGAAATGAGAAGATACAACCTAGAGGTACTTGGGATCAGTGAAACACATTGGACACAAGTTGGACAACAACGACTAACTACAGGAGAGCTCCTGTTATACTCCGGCCATGAAGAAGAAAATGCACCACATGCACAAGGAGTTGCATTGATGCTGTCCAAACAAGCTCAAAATGCGCTTATAGGATGGGAATCTCATGGACCAAGGATCATCAAAGCCTCGTTCAAAACAAAGAAAGAGGGCATTTCAATGAACATCATCCAATGCTATGCGCCTACCAACGACTACAATGAAGACGCTAAAGATCAATTCTACAATAGGCCACAGTCAATAGTCGAGAAGTGCCCAACAAAGGACCTGACCATTCTGATGGGCGATTTCAACGCCAAGGTTGGAACGGACAACACTGGATATGAAGACATCATGGGACGACACGGACTGGGAGAAAGAAACGAACATGGTGAGAGATTTGCAAATCTATGTGCCTTCAATAAGCTGGTCATAGGCGGCACCATATTCCCACATAAACGCATACACAAAACCACATGGACTTCACCGGATCACTCTACACAAAACCAAATCGACCATATTTGCATCAACAAAACGTTCAGGAGGACTATAGAGGACGTGAGAACCAAGAGAGGAGCTGATATAGCATCAGATCATCACTTACTGGTCGCCAAGATGAAATTGAAACTCAAGAAGCACTGGACAACGGGGCAGACAGTATCACAAAAGTTCAATACGGCCTTTCTCCAGGATACTAACAAACTCAACAAATTCAAGATAGACCTCAGCAACAAGTTCCAGGCCTTTCATGATCTACTCAATGGAGAAGGGACTACTGTGGAGAGCAACTGGAACGGGATCAAAGAGGCAATCACTTCAACATGTCATAAGGTCCTGGGTCACAAGAAGCACCATTACAATGAATGGATCACTGTTGATACACTGGATAAGATTCAAGAAAGGAGGAACAAGAAGGCAGCGATCAATACCAGCCGAACAAGAGCAGAAAAAGCCAAGGCACAAGCTGAATACACGGAAATAAACAAACAAGTGAAGAGGAGCATCAGAACCGACAAACGTAAATATGTGGAAGATTTAGCAACGACGGCGGAAAAGGCTGCAAGAGAAGGAAATATGAGAAAACTGCATGACACGACAAAGAAACTCTCTGGAAATCGCCGCAAACCAGAACGACCAGTGAAAAGCAAGGAAGGCAAGGTAATCACCAACATTGAAGAGCAGCGAAACAGGTGGGTAGAACACTTCAAAGAACTCTTGAATCGATCAGCCCCACTGAACCCACCCAACAACGAAGCAGCACCCACGGACCTCCCAATCGATGTAGGCCCACCAACAATTGAAGAAATCAGCATGGCCATCAGACAAATCAAGAGTGGCAAAGCAGCAGGACCAGACAACATTCCAGCAGAGGCACTAAAAGCAGACGTAGCGGCATGTGCAAGGATACTCCACATTCTCTTCAATAAGATTTGGGATGAGGAACAAGTACCAAAAGACTGGAAAGAAGGACTTCTGATCAAAATACCGAAGAAAGGCGATCTGAGCAAGTGTGATAACTACAGGGGCATCACTCTTCTCTCAACACCGGGAAAAGTCTTCAACAGGGTATTGTTAAACAGGATGAAGGACTGCGTAGACGCCCAACTTCGTGACCAACAGGCAGGATTCCGTAAGGATAGATCGTGTACAGACCAAATCGCAACTATACGGATCATTGTGGAACAATCAATTGAATGGAATTCGTCACTCTACATCAACTTCATTGACTACGAAAAGGCATTTGATAGCGTGGACAGAACAACATTATGGAAACTTCTTCGACACTACGGCGTGCCTCAGAAGATAGTCAATATCATACAGAACTCATATGATGGATTACACTGCAAAATTGTGCATGGAGGAGAGTTGAAAAAGTCGTTCAAAGTGAAGACCGGTGTTAGGCAAGGTGGCTTACTCTCTCCCTTTCTCTTTCTCCTGGTGATCGACTGGATCATGAAGACGTCAACGTCTGAAGGAAAGCGCGGGATACAATGGACATCTAAGATGCAGTTGGATGATCTAGACTTCGCAGATGATCTGGCCCTTCTATCCCAAACGCAACAACAGATGCAGGAGAAGACAAACAGTGTGGCAGCAGCCTCAGCAGCAATAGGTCTCAATATACACAAAGGGAAAAGCAGGATTCTCCGATACAACACAGAATGCACCAATCCAATCACACTTGACGGAGAAGATTTGGAAGATGTAAAAACCTTTACGTATTTGGGCAGCATCATTGATGAACAGGGTGGATCTGATGCAGATGTGAACGCGCGGATCGGCAAAGCAAGAGCAGCATATTTACAACTGGAAAACATCTGGAACTCAAAGCAACTGTCAACCAACACCAAGGTCAGGATTTTTAATACAAATGTCAAGACAGTTCTACTGTATGGGGCAGAAACCTGGAGAACTACGAAAGCCATCATCCAGAAAATACAGGTGTTTATTAACAGTTGTCTACGCAAAATACTTCAGATCCATTGGCCGGACACTATTAGCAACAACGTACTGTGGGAGAGAACAAACCAGATTCCAGTGGAGGAAGAAATCAGGAAGAAGCGCTGGAAGTGGATAGGACACACATTGAGGAAAGCACCCAACTGCGTCACAAGACAAGCCCTCACATGGAATCCTGAAGGTCAAAGGAAAAGAGGAAGACCAAAGAACACATTACGCCGAGAAATGGAGATAGACATGAGAAAAATGAACAAGAATTGGATGGAACTAGAAAAGAAGGCCCAGGACAGAGTGGGTTGGAGAATGCTGGTCAGCGGCCTATGCTCCATTGGGAGTAACAGGCGTAAGTAAGTAAGTAAGTATGGTATTTTATTGACATGTTAAATAAGAATGTTAATTATTGGATAACACTTTTTGCATATCATCATCATTAGAATTAATCACACGTTAATTACATGTAGTAAAATATGGCAAACATATTCCATGTAAAGTATTGTTTCATTATTTTTAGTTAATAGTCAATAATAATTAATGTGATTATATTATAGAAAGTACAAGTAATTAATAATTGATTTTTTGAACATTCTAAAATCATGCTGTGCAATACAGTACATACACATAGTATTTTTTAAAAGATTGAGATTAAAATAATGGAATGCTGGTGAAATTAGATCAGTCTTGTAAAATATATGCCAAATGACTGTTATTATAGTAATAATAAACTGTGATGATTAGAAGTATTTGAATTATTATACAAACTAGGAATTTCCGAAATAATGCAATTTAAAGCAAGTGGAACTAGATGAGCACAAATGAACGTATTGTATTTGCAGTCCGAAATCAGGTAGACATCAAGTACAAAAGAATTATTAGTTCAAACAAACACCACATTTGCCATAGCTTAAATGAGAATTCAGATTTCTGCAATCAACTGTATGTCTCCTCTTTAGGTTCATCATGTGTCTGTCAGATTGTGTATTGGATGTAGACAATGTTTATGATCTAGAATATACTCATTCGTATTAGAATAAACAATTTAAATTGGAATGGACTCATCTGGGTCCTGAAATTGTATGTGATCAGCATGTTGGTTGTGTACTTAAATCACTAATATCTAGAATTCGAACCGTAGACTTTCCAACGCTATCCTCCCCATGAAATAACGTAGGATCCTTATGTCCCAATGTCATGACCAATTTGACGTTCCCAAATCGCATTATCTTCTCATATCTCAACTTCGATACACATTAACATATAATTTGACGTATTCCATCATATGACTTTGACTTGCATAAAAAATATGATACATATTCCTTTAGCTTTTAACGTTAGAATACACAAGACCATTGTCCCAGCTATCAAATAAATATGCATTGGCATGTGTAATTAACACATGTGGTTCATCTAGGCTTGATTCACCTGCAAAACAATCAAATGGAATATATACACCTGTCTCATACACATAAGGATAATCTTGGACTCAATTTGAATTTTCTGCCTGTACAAACTTCATATCTGGGCAAACTGGTTTTTTTGACTGCTACCAGAAAACTTGCTATTCCCTCTGATTCATCATATGAGTGACTAGAGATTCTACTGCATATACATTGGTTGTGAGAATATCCAATATTATATACAATAATATCAGAAATGTGACTAGGATTCGATTCATTCGGAACATATTTGTCACATTCATTAGGAATATCACTAAAGATAAATACATTGTGAGGACAAATAACATCTGATGCGACACCATAAGAACTGTAACCAGATTTTAACCCATTTAAAACTTGTTCCTCACATTTAATTGAGATTTCACTGGAAATAAATGAATCATTAGGACAAACCACATCTGATAAAATAAAATCGGATTTCTGATCAGGATTCGGTGTACTTGATATATCTTCCACATATTTGTAAATAATTTCATTATGAATACATGAATCATTAAAACAACGCATATCTGGTAACTTAATATCGTGAACCTGATCAGTGTGATTCATTTGAAACATTCAACTTGATAGGATAGGAATTACAAAGTTTAGCATTAATTGCAGCGAAATAAACAGTAATATTGCAAACTGCTTATGTGTCCAATTTTACCACATTCAAAGCATTACGAAATACACGTGAATTACATGGACGAAATTTTCCATAAGACAAACATTTACCAAACTTCTGCTCATCCTCGAGAACTGCATAGCAACTCCTAAATGAATTGTTTTCCGAATAACCTTGATTATGCATTGGATTGGGATGACGTGGTAAAGTAGTGGAATTCGAAATTTGTAAACTTTACATGGTCTAGCAATAGTTCCTTGAGAGTTACATAAAGAAGTGAAATCGGCTTATCCGGAAATGCCAACGTTTTTAATAAGCTGTAGGCTTCTTTCCCGATGAATGTAAGGAGATGAGCCACAATATTCACATCATCAACATCTTGCTTTGTCAAAGTCCAGACTTTGAACCTTTCCATATAATCCTCAAAAGCATCAAAATTTGAATGTATGTCCAACTGTTCCATCACAGGCTCCATCGCAACGCCAATGTGATATAAGTATTTGAATTATTATACAAACTAGGAATTTCCAAAATAGCGGAACTAGAAGAGCACAAATGAACGTATTGTATTTGGAATCCGAAATCAGGAAGACATCAGGTACAAAAGAATCATTAATTCGTACAAACACCACATAAACCCAACCAACTTGTTGAATATTTGTCTTTTAAACTCTTGTGAATGTAATGTAGGATCATAGTTAGACCATACAGCACGAAGTATGCAACACTGACAAGCTTTTTAAGCTATAAATCCTCTCACATGACTGTTCGAGGAAATAATGGAGTTCTATGTAACAGCTTATATTAATGATCTACTAGTTCTAAGCTCCAGCAAACACTATCAGTCATGAATAAATGAGATCAGGACTGTTTTGTTTAGCAGTGTATTCTCATTGTTACATTTTGGTTTTTGCTTATTTGACTGATATGTTTAAAAAACTTACAGCTTAATCACCTTTCATAGATAGACCATATGCGTGAAGACCGAGACGGAGAAAAATGTGAAACATAAAATAATGAAGAGTATGGGAACTGAATAGCGAACACTTGGTTGACCACCAATTTATACATTTAGTAACTTTCTTGGAAAATTACAGGAATTTAAATTTTTGAACAGCTTTAGGGAATATTCAAAAAAATAGTTATCTTCAGAATGAATATACCTTATATACGAGCTATTAGTTATTTTCACTGATCGTTTAACCAGGCATATAGGCTTCATGAAATATTTTTACATGAATTATAGTGATCTAATGCATGTTCGTTTATTTTGAATTTACTGATTCCAAGTGGATTTACTGTATTATTTTAATCAAAAAATTTCTCACAAATGTTTGGTTCACAAAAAAATTGATTAGAAAATCTCATGAAATAAAAAACCGCACTTCTTAATTGCCAGATTTTCGTTTTAAAATTATAAGAAATTAGTTTACAAAAGACCTGAAATAATCAACAGAATTTCATTACTAATTTCATATTAAAAGTTCCAATTCTTATGATTAATAGACATACCTTATGAACACTGTTCAATCTGAGGATTTCTTAACGAACTGAATTCACCCTGTAAATTTATAAGAAAAACTATGGGTTATAGATAGCTATTCTGTCTTAACTTGGGACATCTTAGAGATGCCGATCTACAGCCTCATCATAAGTCTAACCCAGTATATTTAGTCCTTAAAGCAAACCCATTATCTTTTGACCATTGAGGTTGGATTCAGTGGTTCAAAACTTGACGTAATTAGAAACGGAAGACAATATAATCTAGCTTATTGGGTAAAAGATAACGCGTTATTCTCAAAGCTTGATTATTTTGTGTTCGGATTGTGATCACTTCAAAAGCGAACACTGCTAAAAAGTTCTAAACTCAGATGAGACAGTTTCCCAGTAGTCTCTGATTTTAAATTATTGTTTAACTAAGTTCGGTTTGTAATGTAAATCATTGCTATTAGGTAGAATAGATCATCTAAGATATATACATAGTTCCTGTTTTAATCATAAGTATCTACGTAGCAAATTTCTAGTCTTTTCAAGCAAATGTCAAGACAAAACAAATTTATCTTACACTTTCAGCCTACTGAAGATCACTAACAGTGTTAAACTTTCTTCAATGTAACTCATACCATAACAAGTGTTCTATACGCTTTTTTCAACAAGATAGCTACTAAATTTTGTGTGATAATTCAAACAAGATCAAAAGTTACGAAAATTACAGCTTCCCTGGAAGTGTTCAGAAGTATGTTATAACAAAACACTTTGAGTAATTGATTTACACAAACAAAACTATTAATGCTCATCACAACTACAGCAATTCAATTGTCACACGTTAAAAATATTGATTGTTTATGTGTGATGCGAACTAGCTGTGGGGGAAACTCAAAGTTTTTTATCATTTAAGTTATGAAAATCTAATAAGCAGTTTGATCACGATATTCCTATTAATTTTCTATTCATCTCACATAAATGTTAATACTCAATCAGCGTATGGTGAAGGTGATAAATCTCGAAACCAAAATGCTTTAGCCCGTTTATGAAGTTAATCATTGTCAAATTCATTAAATCTTTCTTCCGAATGACGCATATCCATCACGTCTATTATATGATCCATCATCATCGTGTTCTCTAACTAATAGGGAATGATTTAAGTTAATCAGTTAAAAGCAGTATATATATATATATATATATATATATATATATATATATATATATATATATATAATTTACCAGTGAAGTGACAACCAAACTTGAGAATTCTAATAACCTTGACCTTACCATTAGATTTATTCATCATATACCTGGTGTGACACAAGTGTTACCGACACAAATAGTTATAAAATATGTGTATCAATGTATGTTCACTGTCAAAATGTTGAACTACTCATTACTAAATTAAGGTTAAACTTATTTAATACTCATTATCACCATTTTTTATAGTTTAGGATTCACATTTAATAATCAACGATAATTAAATGAATATATATCAATAATTGACATGTTACTATAGTAGTTCTTCAGTTACCCTTATTGGTCAGAGTAATCGACTTTCAGAAAGAAGATAATGAATAGAATCAAAATAAATCTTTAAAAAAAACACTCCAACTGTAGTATTTAGATAATAAAACGTTGAAACACAAGAATCATTAGACAACTGGCTGCAGAATATTACCAACTGATTGAAATTAGACTCATAAGCCATGGAACGATGGCTCAGTGTTCTAAAGGTTGGGCACTCAATGAGTGAAATATAAATCCCTGAGTAGTATCCCCGATGACATTATTGGTGTGTACTGCTTAATTATCTCACGAGACAGTCATATTTTACTTCCTAGTTTCCAATCTTTACCTAACTAAGGTCTGTCCGTGATTTAGGTTATAGAGGAGAACGATTTCCACCAATCCCCAGGGGAGTTGGAAAACCCTGATTCTAAACCAATGGTGCACATGGACTACAGGATCCTGAGGGTATAAGAGGTGTATGAATCTACTGTTGGTCACCAGCTACCATGGGACTGCATCTCCTTACGTTGCTCCACTGCCTTGTGGATTAGACCTTCAGGTCAAGGGCTCGAAGTGTACCCCCCCCCTAAGAAAATCATCTGCTTCGGGCTGACACCCAGGTAGTATCAAACAAATCAATGATGACTGCTACTGGCCTCATTGTTAATGTGTGGCGCATATGTATTCGTCGCCCTCTTGTACCAATGTTTATGTGTTCAAATAAATAAAGTTCTTTGAAAGTTTACGGAGTTGACAGAGCTAATAATCGGTATAATGCTCCATAGTGAAATAAATACGATTGCTAGACTAACTGAACTTATAAAATTATTTTGCGAAGCCACTATTTCTAAGGCAAATCAACTTCGAGACTAAAACCACCGAATTTTCTTTATTCTGTACTACTTGTTTACCTAATATCAGGGATTGATAGTCAAAAGATTGTTATTCAATCTAAGAAATGTCCATTGACATTCTAGCTCTCAAAAGATTCAAAGTGTGCCAATAAATATTCTATGTTCCTTAGTTGTCTTTACTTAATCATATATAATCTATTAATTATGAGGTTAACTTCAAAATAAACTGCTCTAAACTTTTGTCGAAATAAACCGGCTTTATAATCTCTGTTCAGCCTTTGATTTCATCAACTAACAAAACTATATCTTGTGGATATCAAACTCATAGATCATGTAATTATAACACGAAATTAGAAAATTTAACTTTTAAATTCACTTGGTATTGCATACTTGAATCTTCCAGTTGATGTTTGGGACTGCAATTGATCAGTCTCTTATTGGGATATGTGCATACTGCATGTATTGCATCGATATTGCCTTAATTCACAAGCATTTTAAGCCTAGATGGATAATGGCTAGCACTGGAATCCAGGACATGCGTTTCGTTCTATTTGAGACTCGTCAGCTGGATGTGCCTGCATCTGATTTGATGTTCATTTAGTATTCTTTACTTGAATCTTCCCACTGATGTTTAGGACTGCATGTCCTGTATTCCACTGTTAGCCACTGGCCGTTTTTGCTTAGAATTTTAATTTTTGTTAACTAGATAGAAAGGTATGATTTACGGAGGGATATTGGAGAAGGTAAAAACTACATTCATCAGTTTATTACTGCGAATGATGTTTTTTAAAACTAGACAATTCTAAAATTTAGAAATCACTAAAAGAACTATTTATTATTCAATGTAATTAATGATTAGGTCTAACTCTTATGCTAAGAACTAACATACTTGAAGTATGAAGACGTAAGTTTATTTACTAATTTCATTTGATTTTTAAAATATTGAAGCATAAAACTGTCAATATACGTTGTAATCATCTTATCTTTAGAATCATATCTTTCTAGAGACTATAAATAGCTGTAATTTGATTTAGATTAACAAACTCATGATATTAAAATGTAAACAACTGAAGTTATTTGTTTTATAAACTCAATCTAGTATACAGTTTTCTCTGTCGATAACAAAAACTTCTGAATGGAAGAAAGGAATAATTGTAAACAAATGTTTTAAAGATGCGTATAGAATTCCATCGATATTGCAAACTTGAGGATCACAATGAAAACTAGTCCAACTCTTAGAAGAAATTCATAAAATGACGTTTTTCTACTGAAATGATGGTTTTGGCATGTACTCAACATTGGTTAAAGTAACTCTTAACTTAAAATATAATCTCATCGAAATTTGGTTTTCATGCTTTGATAATCCTTTTAAGAATTCTAATCTTCATGTGAACCTCAGCAGCTGATTAGATAGGGGAATATCAGTCAGTATTAGTTGTCCCACTATTTTAACTCGAAAAATCAGTTAGTCGGTCATCTATAAAGTAGAACCAGGCACATATATGTACCGGTCCAAGTTGTCACACCTCATTAGCATAACAAGATTAACACCAAATTAATAGAATTAACTACTTTAATCGTAGTAATATGTAAGGATATAATACAGGAAGAAAGAATTAGTTCGTAAAAAGGTATAAATTAATTTTAATCTCATGGTTTAAGGGATGGCAAAGAGTATATACACCTAAGCCATTCTGAGCCATGTCACCCAGAGTCCCCAATCGTTGGTTACGATAGTCATGCGGACCCCAAACAAGTAGTCTACATCTACTAACATGGCTAGAACTAGAAGTTAGTGACTTCAAGCACTAGTGTCATGTTTCGATTTGGCCGCCTCTAACTTTCTTCCAACGGTCTCCAACACTAGTCAGCATTATGGTAATCGGTTTTCAGTCATACGTAACACGTGGTCCAACCATCTGAGTCAATGAAGATTAACAAACTCATCAACCGATTTATCATCATTCCCCAATACCCTGAATCTAACCTCACTATTACTTACCTGGTGATCCCAACAGATGCGAGCAATACTTCTAAGATATCTGCAATCAAATGCTAGTAACTTACGAGTATCTTCTACTTTTAATGGACACGTTTCTCAGTCGTAAATTAGAACAACGAACTGCTGCAAAGCATACTCGTCCCTCAATTGATGGATGGATATCTCACCTTTGACATAGGTGACTTAAGTTGGCAAAAGTCAAACGAGCAGAAATTTCTTCAGACACCAACCAATTAGGGCTGATCAGACTTCCAAGATAAGGGAAGTTGTCAACGAGTTCCACAACTTTACTCCCTACCCTTAGTTCAGGTATTGACGCAGGCCAGTCCTGAAGCAATAACTTGCTTTTAGATGTGGAGAAACTCATTGTTTCTCAGTGCTACCAAAATACTCTGAATTTTATTAGCGTCTTCACCAAACCAAACTATGTCATCTGAGTATTCTATGTTCAAATTGTAACATGCATCTTCGGTCAAGTAACTACTGATCCTAAAACTCTCATGTCAATAGTACCAACGTTAAGCGGATAACAATGTACTCAAAAATCTACGAGATTGTCAGCCTTTAATACTGTACGTTGTCGTAATGTGTGTTACGTAACTTTAAACACTCTCCACCATGAAAGTGTTTTAAGTGACATGGCTGAGGGTCAATAAAAGACTGATTATGATCAGATTCACAGATATTATTGGTTCAAGTTATGTACTGACCTATGAGTTTTCTAACTGATAACTTATAAAATATCCTTAATCACCAATTTGCAGAGTATGGCAATATTATGAATATTTGAAACCTACGTTACACCTAAGATTTAATTCCATTATCACTGGGTTTGCATGAATTAACAAAAAAAGGTAGCTGTAAACACATGTTGACAACTATCGTGGTAACTAGAAATGTTTTCTTGCTGGTCTAGGTAGTTATCTATTAGTAACAAGATCACTTCCATGTTTATTAAATCTTTTAAATATGATTTCATTGAATCATTATACGATAATCTAATATCATGGAACTCTTCTTCAATTATATTATATTAATAAAAAAAATTCTTTCAATGATTTATTTTTCTTGCATTAGTCGGAATGTAATAATTTTTTTTCTTCAATAATTGACACAAATAACAGCAGGATTGAAATGTATGTCTTTATTTTTATTATCGAATTTACCTTATTTCTTTTACATTTATTGCATACTTCAAAATGAGATACATATAAACAAGTAAACATGTGATCAATTGGCAAATATCTGTATATATTTATATATTTTTTTCTTTCTAAAACCGACTGTTTATAAAATGCACATTTACAATGATTATAACTAGATCATTCTGACAGCTGACAAACATGTATGTATAAGTGCATTCATATTAACAACCTTTAAATAGTCCTGTAAATTATTTTTTATTCTTTAACTTGTTAAGTTCATTCTTCCATAAACAATCTTAAAATTATCACATATATTAAAAGCTTTCAATATTAAATCATTATTTAAATTATTTTGTATACTAATAGATTCCAATAGAAGATTGATTAGAAATCTTGTTAGATTCTGACAGATAACTATTAGTTTGTATAAATTATATACTTCTAGATAACTCTCAATGAATAAATAGAAATGAAATTTCAAAACAATTAAATTAATTGACAGATTACAGAACTCAACAAATTGATACTGAATGTTATACAGTGTTCAATTTATGAACTGCTCAAATCATAGATATTTACATATCTATTTAGTTACAAAAAAGTGAGCAACTTCAAGAAAGTATTATTAAGTTTTTTTTTTCAATTTGAAACTTCTCATCAACGAGTGAAAAATGACTTCAGACGTGATTTTCAAGATAAATTTAGTTCAAGAAAAAAGCATCTTTAAAGTTAAGTGATCTACACAGATCACTCTTTGATGATAAATACATACATGAATTCTTGATATTTCAGTGGTATTTCGTGACTGATGTTTTCCAGTCTTTAGGTGGTAACTGAACTATTTTAGGAAATCTCAGTATCCTGCTTGCCAGATCTTTAGCCTCTGAATTTCATCAATTGTAATATTACGAGTAAACTTCAAGAAGGATTTCCAAACTAAAAAAGCAGTAGTTCGATCTTTATTGATGCTAGATGATGACAACACTGATTATATTTTTTTTCAATTAACCATCCTCCGATCAAATGTAATTATTGTTACCTAACTCTAGATAGGACTTCAGTTTTAGCGCTAATTACAAACCAAGCAAATAAAAAAATTTTCAACTGATCAAGATTTCAGTTAACTTTCCAGTTTGTCCTATTTCATTTTGCGAAGACTTTAATATTTACTTTCTTTTTAAACAGAACAAAATACGAAAGTTCTTTCCAAAATGATGTGAATTTCGATTATCCTAAAAATAGGCTAATAATCATGATCTAGGATATTTTAGACAAGTAAAGGTTGAACATAAGACGGAACATTCACCGACTACCCTAAATAAAAATGGAAACCATGATTCTTGATTAGAATCATTTGCTCTTCAATATGGTTAATAAATGGAGAGAACATCTGATCACTTTATTCATTTTTATGATTGCAACCTAGTTTATTTAGTTCTTTTACACAACATTATGCATAATATAAACAGGTAAGTTAATATGCATATAGCTGAAATATATCAAGTCAATTTTATGGTGAATGAATTATATGTTGAAAGTCGGTGGTATAACTTCAGTACTCATATTACTTTTAAAGCAGCTTAAAAAAATACCCACTAGATATGTATTAGTTATCTTTTGAATTATACTTTTTATAGTTGTTGTTTTTTCATTTATTGATCAGACTGCCTCAGACATGTCTTTCACACTATAAATATGCGTATGAGATTCGAGAGCTTCGTTTACCCAAGTTCATTCAACTAGTATTCTGTATTTCAAAGTTTGTTCCGGAAATACCCTTAATGCAGATTCATACGTCAACAATGTGATCAACTATAAATCTAGTTCCTTTCATAGTTCTGACGATGATTTCTTTTATATGTGACTTATCAATATGTTGGAAAGTGGTTCTTTTACAATAGAATTAGTTACACATTTTTATTAGATCATTTTTGGAAGATAAATTATTGAGTATTCCAAAGAAAAGACAGATATACACTATGTATTAAAAGCATAATATTGCACTAATTATTAATGCTATGGATGTGACATGTTCTACGATTGAATAATAAAAGATATTATCAGTAGTCGTGACTACTGTTGACCTAGTGCATAAGTACATTTGTGATTTCAGATAAAAATGAATGATTTTTTATCCTAAAATGTGAATGTTTTATTGAAATTTAGTTTCGAAACCAAAGAGAGGAAATACTTATTCGGTTTCTGCATTTGAGTGAAAAGAATTTAGTAAAATCTCATAATATAGCAAGATGATGGGAGCCGAGAACTAGGTCATGTAGAACTGGTAATGTCCTTTATAAAGTGTGAAGCACATATGTAACATGAAAGTAGCAGGAGGACTTAGTCCGAAAAGAGTGAAGAGCAAGTGACACAGGTTATTTCTCGACACTTTCACTGAACTTGAAGAAATCTTTCAGTTGAACTCAAAGGACGTAAGAAATTTTGAAGCAAGAATAGGTTAAAGCAAAGATAACTAAAATTTCTTAATCACATAAAATAATGGAACGCTACGGGTGACCAATTAAAGCATTACAGTCATATCTCAAGCAACTTTCTTATTCATAAATCTCTCCTCAAGAAAGAGGGTTATTAGAAAATAAATCTATAAAGCAGTTAAGAATTTGATTTCTCATTAGTTACATGTACCAGATTGGTTATTTGTATATTATTCCTTCTTGTTAAAGAAATAAACTTTAACATGTATCATCCTGTTTTTGAGAAATATAAATGAATATAATACTTTATAAATTGACTCAGATTCGTCTACACAAATGACTAAACTTTTACAGAAAATGATGTTTTATAAAATCTGTCACACATTTGTCTTTTAAACAAAATGATTGAAATTAATAGCCACATCTTTAAATTACTCCGATGGTAAAAACCTTATCTTCAAAACAATCAAATAACTGAACAGACACAAAATCCCTGTGTCACTATTAATACTAACAGCTTATTCAAAAATTGTAATTTAAGAGACAGTACCAGTGTTTACTTTCAGTCATAAAAAGGAAATTAAAGAAAATTTATTTATATTATACTTCAAATGTCAATCATAATTGAATCTTGACAGGATAATCATTTTATTTTCATCGTGCTCTATTTTAAAGACGTACTATTGATACTTCGCTTATTTTTGCAATCAGTTACTTATGTATGGTATTAGTCTGTTATTATAATTACAAAAATGGAAATAAGGGTTTCCGAGAAAGATCAAAACACTATGAAACCTTCCAACTACTACAACCCTATGAGCATAATATTGTTCAACCGATTTGTTCATTTACTAGACATTTGTAATTGTAATACGTTTATGGTAAGTAACATTATGTTATTTAGTCTTTGATGATAACTAAATGAAACCAGTAGTGTGTACAATGCGACCAACTGTTAAAATGACTGGAACATTTTCTGTATTGTCAGTAACAGCTTTCTGTTAACCGAAGTTTTTTTTAATAATTAACACTCGTTAGGAAGGCAATTTAATACTGCCCTAGCATATTGCACTTTAAACACTAAATTCTAACATGATTCTGTTTGGTAACCTCCAGTCTAATTAACCTATATAGGATTTGATCCAAGATACTAACAGACTGGATAGTTATTAACACCTAGATCATAGTGCACAATCAAATGTATTAATAAGTTTCAACATATGTTCACTAAATTACATTCCATCCCATGATAAATGAACAAACGCTGTGTGCATGATTTCCCTAATCCATTCGGCATACTTGATAGAGTTCATCTGTAAAATATATACAGACACAAAAATACAATACTATTTCAAAACAAAAAACCATACACTGAATCAAAATCGTTCTAAATGAACAACTCTTGATGAAAGTACAGAAACTACAAACACCCTCGGCTTATGAGTACGATATAAACAGACAAGTTACATGTATTTAACATTGTTAAAAAGTATCCATAAGAATGATGTAAAGCTTACTGAAATGGGCAGTTCAACAAGCATCACATTCCAGTGGGCAACCAAAATATTTTGAATCATCAAGAAAGTTATTAGCCTACAAGTGACTTTATAAATTCAATTTTTTGTTTAAAGTCACCTGAAATTAATTCCTATTTTATTGTTTGTTTTGTTACATAATATCGTACATGAAATTGATTCACCTGATTTGAGGTTTCATTGATTAAAATAAAACAAATTTTCTCAAAATTCAGCATCAAGAAATAAACATGAGTATCTCAAGCATATCTTTTGGCATTCAAAACTGTACGTTTGGTAACATTTCTTATGTATAATAAAGAAGCTAAGTTGTAGTGGCTGGTACTACGTCAAGCTCACATAGGTTGTTCATTCTTCTCAAGCCACATTTATATTCTATCATTTTTTGTTTATTAATCCTGACTGTTTTTTATATGATCGTGTGCGCATTTCTTATCTGACTTGTCACATGTCTGAAACAAATTTTTGGTCTGACTATGAATGTCGATTCATGCTTGGCTAAATCGAGTTGCCTCACATGCCTTCCCCACTACGCGTCATTTCATTTCACTTCACTTCGATCTTATCCTTTTCGCTTCCTTCGCTACGATTCTTTGATTGTCTGTTCAGATCAACGATTGTATAAAATACACGTATTCAAAATTCATTCTCGTATTTGACTTAACAAATCTCGTTATTCACTAACGTGATATAAGTCGATAATTGTATACGAGGATTGACATGTATATTTCAATAACAAACGATCTAACTGGAGTCAGATTCCGGGACCACTAAAAAACAATTAACAGTATGTAATATTTGAAGAGGGTTAGACATAGAATTTACGAATCCGAATGAATGGACTAAATGGATCAATACGAAAGTAAGAGTATATTTTCATTGGATAAGATAAATATTGATATTCCATATGAAGTATGATATATTTAAGAAATATACTTATGTATTAGTCAAAAGAACTCCGCCTGCAGCCCCTCTGGGGCTACTGCCGGTCCCAAGCCTGAATAAAGGAGGAGGGTTGGGTATGGGGTTAGCGACCCCATCCCGTAGAAAACTAACACGCTAAAAAAACACTAACCATAAGAAATAATTTAAACCATTAGTCAAAAGTATTATGAAAATGTAATTTAACATTTAAAATCGAGTGCTCATAAGGAAATGTAAACCCATGATTTTTTTCAATAACAAGATATTAATTTTCGAAAACATTGTCTACAAGGAAAATTAAATTTATTAAATGAAATAATTTCATAATTAGTAGGATAAATTAGATGCATATAAAAGTTTAAATACGTATTGTTAATTGCATAAGCGCATACAACATTTAAATTCTAGTTACCATTATCAAATTTTATTCTTGTCATTTAGTTAACTGA
Source organism: Schistosoma haematobium (assembly GCF_000699445.3). Classification (NCBI taxonomy): domain Eukaryota; kingdom Metazoa; phylum Platyhelminthes; class Trematoda; order Strigeidida; family Schistosomatidae; genus Schistosoma; species Schistosoma haematobium. The sequence goes on along the minus strand of NC_067199.1, from coordinate 20,095,033 downwards.
TCACATGTTTTATAGTTTAATTACAATATTTGGATCAACTATTATAAATAGACGATTAAAATTAATAGAAGATTATGAATCTCAAACTTTTTGTAAAGACTGATGTTTTACTGAAGTGAAGAAAAGGAAAATAACAGTCGGTTATGTGCTGTTAGATTAGAAAGTTCCATCAAAGTGAGTAGAGATCGGTGTGAGAAACGATGTCTTTTCGTCATCTCCGCCTATGCTCCGACACACTGCAACCCGGGTGCAATCAAGGATAAGTTTTACCACCAGTTAACTGTTCTTAGCCAGAAAGTGCGTTCGACAGATATTGTAGCACTAGCCGGAAGCTTGAATTCTCAGGTTGGGCGTCTAGGCACAGAAGAGAGTCATTTGGGTGACCGATGGGGACTCGCTGGTCGCAGGCCAGATAACGGAGACCGTCTACTGCAACTGTGCATAGACCACAAACTGTTTCTGGCTAGCACTAACTTCCGGCACAGTCATCGCCGATGTGCCACCTGGCGTCCTCCCTCTGCATCTCAAGCCTGAACTCAGATTGATCACATCGCGGTCAGCTACCGCTGGCGTGGTTGTGTACAAGACTGACGCTCCTTTTGGAGCACCTATCTGAACTCTGATCATGCCTTGGTCTGCGCCAATCTTGCCCTACTTTTCAGTGGCCAACGAAGTGACCGCCACCAAAGGATTGATGTCAGCAAGGTGGTTGCAACTTATGTTGCAAGTAAGTATCGAACCGAGCTAGCTTCTAGGCTAGCTAGCACTCCACTGAAAAGTATAGATGAACATTGGTTGCAATTGCATGACGCTATCAAAATGGTGAGTAAAATCAGTTATGGGTTCGCGAACCATCCCGCTTATAACCACTGGGATTCTTCTGGTTCCTTAGAGCTCATCGAAGCCTATCGGTCTACTACGGGTGACCGTGAGTTTGACCACAAACGAAGGATGTTACGTAAGGAAATCAGGCAAAGCTTGCGTAAGGACCGAGAAGCCTGGTGGTCGGAGCATGTTAATCAGCTGGAAGCAGCAGCTGCATCTGGTAACTACCGGAAGCTCTTCTAAATCATCTGAGCCACTGGCAGCAAGAAGTCTGGTGTCAGCGAAACAATCTACGGGGATGATGGGATGCCAATCACTAACATCCATCGACGTCTTGGACGATGGGCAGAATTTTCCGAAGGGCAGTTCAACTGGTCTGCTGCTCCGGCAATATCGATCAAACTGTCCTGCCCTCCGTGATCTGTGACGACGGATTCACCAAATGAGGCGAAAGTCCGCAAGGAACCCCAACTCTTGATGTGCTACAAATCACCTGACCCAGAAGACTTACCCCCTGCTCATTTTAAAGATGGTGGTGAATTTCTGGTTAAGGAAATGACTGTGTTGTTTACAAAGGTCTGGGAGCTAGAGAGTATACCAACGTTATGGAATGAGTCGATAGTTTTCCCTATCTTTAAAAAGGGTTCACGTCGTCCCTGTAACAACTATCGGGGGATAAGTCTACTTCCAATTACGTCCAAGCTATCGGCTTCCGTCATACTTCGTAGGTTGTTCAAAACTCGAGAAAGATTGACTCGCAAGGAGCAGGCTGGTTTTCGTTCCGGTCGAGGATGTATTGATCAAATCTTCACCCTCCGCCAAATGTTAGAACACCGTCATACTTATCAAAGGTCAACAATCGTAGTGTTTCTTGACATCAGGGCTGCCTTCGATTCGTTGGACAGGGCTGTTCTCTGGGATTGTCTATTGAAGAAGGGTGTGCCTGAGAAGTTTATTAACATCCTAAAAGCCCTATATAAAAACACCTCAGGCAGAGTGAGGGCATACAACCACCTCTTTCCATTGTTCCATTCGAGCAGTGGGGTTAGACAATCTCACCCAATCTCACCATTCCTCTTCAACTTTGCCATCGATGACATTCTGGAAACAGCTCTGATGGATTTAAGTAATGGTGGTGTGGATCTGTTGCCTGGAGAAAGACTTCTCGACCTTGAGTATGCGGACGATATTGTCTTACTGTGCGATAATGCCCAAGCCATGCAATCCGCACTTAATCAGTTGGCAATCAGTGTCCGTAGGTATGGTATGTGCTTTGCACCTTCGAAGTGCAAAGTACTTCTACAAGACTGGCAAAATTCTAATCCTGTACTCACTCTGGATGATGAGCAGATAGAAGTAGTCGAGAAGTTCGTGTATCTGGGTAGCTGCATAAGTGCTGACGGGGTGTGAGTGATGAGATCAATGCACGTATAGTGAAAGCCAGAGCGGCTTATGCCAATCTGGGCCACCTTTGGCGCCTTCTTGATGTTAGTCTGACTATAAAGGGTCGGATTTACAACGCGTCGGTGAGAGCAGTTTTGCTCTATGCTTGTGAAACCTGGCCTCAACGAGTTCAGGATGTTAGACGACTCCCTGTGATCGATCATCGTTGTCTCCAAAGGATTGCTGACATCCAGTGGCAACACCATGTTAGTAATGAAGAGGTTCGGCATTGTGTGTTCGGACACAGAGACGATAATCCGATTGATGTCACCACCTTGAAACACCGACTTCGGTGACTTGGACATGTTCTACGAATGTCGTCCCAGAGAATTTCACGTCGTACATTATTTGCCGACGCTGGAACTGGTTGGAAAAAGCGGAGAGGTGGTCAGTGTATGACATGATGTCGTGGTATGAAAGAAAGCTGCAAAGGGCTGACTTCTGTTGGTCCTTCACGACTCCCTGGTTGGGGTCCTAGAGATGGTGCAACACAATGGCTTGAGACGTAATCAGATATGGCTCAGAATAGAAGCCAGTGGCGATCCTGCTGTAACCTTCTTTTACTTTCTTCGTAAAAAGTGGTTGCTTCTTCCTTAACTGGAAGAATTCTTCTGGTTGTACCTTTATGTTCCCTCATTATTACTATTATTATTATTACACTACCTTACACCAATCTGTTCGTTATTGTTCTCGTTTTCTTTCACGCTCCTTACTTTTTTTTCTTTTTTCCTTGTTTTTAAATTCTCATTGTTTTGTGTGGCGCATATGTATTTGGTGTCCTCTTGTACCAATATTTATGTGTTCAAATAAATAAAATAAATTCATGAATGAATATAAATGTTAGGATTATTTTGTGTACAGAGTGTAAACATTAAAACATTAATTTATAACTAGTTGATATGGTTAAGCAGACTATGTGCTCGGTGGTAAAATTTTAATAAGCACTCTCCGTATACTCACTTGTCGCTTGTCATGTCAACACCTTAAAATGAATGAAAAAAATTGTTTCAATTCACTACATTATTTACTTGTTTGTTGCATCGAAAATATTTCAGCAAATTCTTCCTATCCTATTCTGTAAAACAAACATGTATTCTTAAATTGTAAATAATTTTCGTCTCCTATTTGTATGTTTCCCAAAAAATATTCAATTTGCCAAACATCTAATAAAGCCTAGTCGGAATTAATCGAATCTGCCATTATACAAGTAGGCTATCATAATTCTGATAAGAATAAATCAATTCCTAAGAAATGTTTTAAAGAGTAATACAAAGACTTTCTAGGATTAAACCTTCATTTGCAATAGCACTAATATTTTCTAGCTTCATGAATCCCAATTATAACTATATGACACTATAATAGTTTATTTTTACTCTAATTTTCGAACCATCTCATCATGTAAACCCTAAAAAGACCGATCACCCTAGTTACATAATGCAGTAAATAAAGCAAATACTGCACTAAAATAATAACACATTACAATATTCCTGAAATATACTTACACATTTTGTTTTCATCCAGACATCTAGGCCTTGCTTATCGTGTGATTATCAAAACTACAGCCAAACAAATTCATCTTCAAACTTTGAGTTGAAACAATTATAAATTCTTTTTAAATTCTATAGTTTCCATGAATATCTATTACAGATTTGCAATTCTGTGAGTTTATAAATGCGTTTTAAAAGACCGAGTGATAGCGCTCAAATTTTAACAAATGAAGCAGTTTGAACGTTGCTCCAACTACGTTACATTGTTAAGTAGGTTAATACAATTAGCCTTCATACAATAAGTGTTGAACACGAAAGCTTACTTATTTATCAAGTAGCATTTCTATTGTACTATTTAGTACATTTCTTAAAAAAGAAATACTATTAACATCAAACGTAGGTTAGTGAAACACCATTTTATATTTAACATTGAATAGGTTGTAAAAATAATCAAAAGATTTCCTGAAATCCATATACATAAATTGTAATTTTTAGCGAATATTATAATTTTACGATTGATTAATATACGACTTTGTTAATTTTCTCATTAAAATAATTAAAATATAGATAACAATTTTGATCTGATCTCATCATAACAAGATTATTTCTGTCAATTAATATTTGTATATCTTTCGTTTCTAATTGTCAATTTCATTTCATCAATACTTTTAATGATGATGAATTGTATTTTAAAACTAGTTTTACATAATTAGACAAATGAAGTTATGAGTAAAGTATTGAACGGATTTAGACTATAGATGGTTGAATATGTCAAGTAATAAAAAGAAGAATATCTACTCATAAACATATGTTCAACACAACCATTTAACTTGAAAATTAGTTGAAGTTAGACATTAACACCATTGGAAGCCAGCTCAGTGGTCTAAACGCTAAATGTTCGCGCGCTAGAACGATAGGTCCTGAGTTCGAATCTCACAAGGCGGGATCGTGGATGCGCACTGCTGAGGAGAACCACCATGGGACGAAACGGCCGTCCAGTGCTTCCAGGTGTTTCATGGTGCCCTAGCTACAACTGACTCATGATCTCAAACATTGAAATTAAAAATAAACATTTACGTATACAGAACATCGACGATATATATCTGCACATAAACACAACTAGTCAGCAGATGCAAAGTATGATAATAGTCGAAACATCTTACTTGTACTAGCGCCAAATATTATATATATATATATATATATATATATATATATATATATATATATATGCGTAAAACAATTACGAAACTCGGAAGACAAGGTAACAAAAGTTTTATTAAGACAAACAACATTTTCAAATTCAAGTTTATAAAGATATCTCTTAAATAATCTGGATCTAACAATTCTACAACTATTAACTGTGACACTATATATGTATATTATTATTATCATGATTTCTAATAGGAGTTAAACATAGAAAATTATTATGAAAACATAATGTATTGTATATATTCAATGTCCAATAACCCAGTTAGTGGTTGTGTTCTGTATTGCCTATTATATTTTCATTTTTATTCTTAATTATTAAATGTTTAGAAATATATTTCAAAAATCTAGCGAAATGATGTCTGATTACAATAACGTACAAAGAAGATAACAGTGAAACTTTATTTTTTTATGCGTAAATACCACTTATTAAACAGTCTAATTGAATCTGTTGACATAAGGGTAATTAAAACTAAAATAAATCGAGGATCACTATATTTAATAAAATATTATTCACGCTTACTGTAGTCAAATTGACACAAAATTATCCCTATGAGAAATACCAGTTAAAATTTTATTTGTTAGAGTTCATTAAAATTTCAGCTCCGTTTTGTCATCAAAAGAAATATGATATGAATAATGTTGAACTTAAAAAAATCTCCACATATTGAAGCCGATTTCCAATTGCTTAAGAAAATGAAGTTAAAGAAAACTACTCGACTGCTTAACGAGAATATGAATTCCTCAACAAGCGATTGCATCGAATTAATAGTAACCGGCACGAAAGAAGAGGGGGAATCCTAAGATGTACATCTATTTGCTCACTAGAATCAAACCTCAGGCCACATTGCTATTGAGTTTTGAAGTAAATTGTGAATTCACAGGGCATAGATACCCTAAATTATGGTGAAATAACTTTCCTACTATTTTGTAATCGAAAACAACTTAATATGGTATATTTAGACTGGGTAACGTGAACGTTTTAAACAGCTACGCTAGATATCGCGTTAGTTTTTCATGTAAATTCAAATCAGGAGCGACAGATCACTAAGATCATACTGTCCTGAAAACACTTAATTTCCTTCTTGAAAAATAAAACCGAAACAAGACTACTTAAAAATGTGTATACATTTGATATAAACGTTAAGTTAGATGATTTAATCAGGTATGACTGAAATTGATTTGCCGAAATACTCTGCTTGTATCATCCACAACTTTTCTCAAACGTGCCCAACTTAAACATCAGGCGTGTCAACATGATAAACTCATGTTGGTTCAATGCTATAATACAATTTCATTATAACTGGTTTGAGTATTTATTATATTGTTTAGTTCACAAAAGCAGATCAAAAGCAATTATGTTGACATCTGCCAGGGAAGTCTTACTCACTGCCTTCTCGTGGAGGGGTTGTTTACGGAATTGAGAGGACGAAAAGTGAGTGTTCGGCGCTTTAACCAGGTCGGTGGAAACGGAGAGTCCACCTAGGGGAGTTAAAAACCCTGATTACAAACAAATGGCGTATGAACCAATCGTTGGTCACTGACTACCATGGAACTGCATTCCCTTACGATGCTCCACTGCCTTGTGGATCAGACCTTTAGGTCGAAGGCTCCGGGTGTGGCCCCCTAAGAAAACCACCTGTTTCGGTTTGGGCACCCGAGCAGTATCACAGCCCTCACACAAATCAAATGAGATTTGTGTGGTGCATATGCATCTGGTGCCCCCTTGTACCAGTATTTATATGATCAAATAAATAAATGAATTCAGTTCTTGATATGTAAAGAATTTTATTGTCACGAAACTTACTTTTTTCATCTGTTATATTACTCTCAAGTTCGCTTTTTATGTATATCTATAAAGCTTCTAGTACAAAAACCGTGTATAACTTATATTCATCCTACCAGAGGCATGCAGAAAGAAAAATAGGAGGAATGAAACGGCGAGACTATAATTTATGGACAAACCAGTAAGGTATAAGATAATAGGCCTCGGATGTTGGCGCGAAATTCACTCATCCAATTTGGTTAAATAGTTTTAGCATTATAGCTGATGTCAGTTCGTGATGAAAACCCGAAATCTAATTCCTAACGTTAATCATCAACTGTAAAACATAATTCTAATTTAAAGCAATTAGTCCCTTTTATAAATTTTGATAGAACAATGAGAAGACGGAGTTTGGTCACACATATACTTGTTCGAAATGTATAGCGCAAACACATCACATTTTTCAGATCAACTCCGTCTTATTGTTCTATCAAAATAATTCTAATTTCTCACACACATTTAGAACCCGAATTTGGTCCTAAATGTTAGGTGGACACTCAAGGTCAGTCTAACTTAGCTCAAAGGTCGTCCATAAATTGTAGTCTCACCAATGAAACCTATATCCGCTACTTATTAGTAATGACACATTCTAAAGAAATTAACCATTTGGGAAGATGGAGGAGTACATATGTAATGATATTGTTTCTGGGTAAACATAATATAAAAAACAATATCTATAAGTTAATTCCATAACGCATTAGCTCAGTTATGGCATTTCAAAAAATGGTTCCAACCTCCACGGGAGTATAATTCCTCACCAAACTACTAGTTAACACATAACCTAGTCCTGAAACTTTCTTCGTATAGCCCCTTACTATCTAGTAACCGACAAAATCAATTATAGTGTCTAGCAAATTATAGTGTATGTGATTGGTATGAAGATAATCAACCTTCATTTAATGTTCAATAAAAATGGAAAAAAACTAGCATTGTTTTCATTCACTTAGTGCCAGCGCGGCATGTAAGTGCGATTTCCACTAGGAACATCATCTTAATCTACTAAAGCTACTCGCTTGTCGTTTTTGAACACGTCATTGTAGTACATCCCAACGTACTGAATGAAAAAAGCCAATAAACTGAAAACTAGAGTTTGAAATGAAAATTATACCCTTATATGTGGCAGTTATTCATCAAACAAAAGGAAAAATCCTAAATATTCCAGACATGTTGAACACTGAGAAGCAGACGAACCAAAACTTCACAGATACCTAGCCTACCCCTCGCGACCCAGAGTCGAATGTTGAAATTGATCAGGGCTAAATATTGGATGAAATGACATAGGTCACTCGTCACTTACTGATTATTGTACGCAATAGCTATAGGTTATGTGGCTTTTGTGCATATGCAAGTTGAGCTATGGGAATTTTTAGAGATTTCAGTCAATTCTATCAGTCTGTTTTCAAAATATTCGGGGACTCAATCTCAGAAATTTACAATAAAAAAAATCAACTAAAACCTGAAAGGAATTGAAAAAATTCTAAACCGGTGTAGAAACAGAAAGAAATACTAAGTAACTGATGGTTTATTTTGATAATGGCTTTGGAGATGTCTTTCTGCGATTATCCCGACCGCAGCTGCTACCTTGACGCGGTGGTCGGGCTTGCCTATCGTGATGACCCAACCGAGCTATATTGGCTGGAACATATGTTCCTGTAGGTTCTACCATACCAGGCAGGTCGATTGGTGAACGGTAAGACTAAAAGCAGCAACTCAAGGTCTGAGGGCGAAGTCGCACTGCTGACTGTAGAGAGGTGTGACAGCAGTAAGGTGTTTCCCTCGGACAACCAGCGTGACAGCGATGCTGCCTTCTCACAAGGAAGGAAGTGGTTAGAAATGATTGACCCTGAAAATGTCACATCTCACGGATTTCCGTCTCCGGCGGTAAAGCCCTTTGAAGAACGGAGCTAACACGTCAAAAACCTTCCACAAAAAGGCCGTGCGCGACCGCCCTCAAGCAGTTGCCCCCTGGGCTCTGCAGTCACGCTCCCAGATCGTTAAGGTCAACATTAATCCAACTTCCCTTTCAGGTTCCTCAAGAAATACCCTTCCACGGTGTGGGCAGCCGGGAAGTGACATGCCCTCATACCCGTAACAACACACGGCACCAAGTCAGTCACACTCAAATCCTTCCTACACCTCCAAATAAATATCTTATCTCCACGACTAACTCTTCTCACGTCTCTTTATCACCTCGCATCGCTAGGGCAAACGATTCGAGTACGCGGAACGCTATTCCTGGTCTCCTGAAACCACGCTACAAACTTCATGTTGGAGCTTATAACGTCCGAACACTGTGCCAAATAGGACAGCAGGCTTCCTTAGCTAGGACTTCAGAATCTCGCGCCATCAATGTGTGCTGCGTCTCCGAAACACGCATACAGGACCCGAGTAGCGTCGTTCACTTGACATCACCATGTCAAAACAAACAACCAACTCGATTGACACTTCGTGTATCTGAAAGCCCAAATGCTGCTTCTCGTGGACTCGCCGGCGTAGGTATAGCATTGAGTCCTAGGGCAGAACTAGCTCTCTTAGACTGGATCCCAGTAGACAGTCGTTTGTGCGCTGTCCGACTAAACGGAAAAATAAGGACTCGGAAAGATAGGGACACTCGTCGTTGACTCTTCGTCGTCTCTGCCTACTCTCCACTGACTTCAGCTCAGATGATGTAAAAGATGAGTTTTACAGAAAGCTTTCCGACCTTCTCCGAAAAGACAGGCGCTCTGATATACTAACAATGGCTGGTGACTGTAATTCTCAAGTAGGTAAACTAAGCGATAGGGAAAAACACCTGGGTGGATCTTATAGCATCATGGCTCAAAGAACAGATAATGGCGACCGTCTGTTGCAGCTATGCTCAGATAACTGCCTGTTCCTTGCAAATACTAACTTTAAGCATGAAGAAAAACATCTTTTAACATGGTGACCCCCTAATTCGTCCCAATGTTGGACCCAAATAGATCACATCGCTATCAGCCACCGATGGAGGGGCTCGATAGAAGACTGTCGCTCATTCTGGAGCACATGCTTAGATTCAGATCATGCTCTAGTGCGAGCGCGTATTTGCCTGCGTCTTACTGGACGTAGGAAAGACGCTGCAATCACAATTGATTGATCACTGGGTGGTGATCAATGTCATGCTTGTCTAGTCCAAATTCAATCTGTGCTTCAATTATAACGTAAAAAAATGGATCCTAATTTTTCCAGACTTCAGAAGTAATATATGCATAAATATCTTGATAACAGAAATCTAATTTAAAACTTTAACGCAATAACAAACGTGGCTAACTGACATATATGACTGAAAATACCTTGCGCAAACCATGGAACCGACTATTAATGTAATTTTCATGTTTAAATAACACCACAGTCAAAATTTATATTCATATGCAAGTGTGAGTCAATACAACAAATCATTAATATGCAATATTAACTGAGCACCACAATAGAATAAAATTCTAATCCGATTGTTTCTTCTTTGGTTTTTTCTTCCGCTTCTTCTTAGAATCAGCTGGTTCTGGAGTAGTTGATTGTAAACTCACAGACTCATTATCAATTGTATCCTTATTTTCAACTTCAAGGTCATTTTTATCTTCTACAGGATGAACAACAGCACATTTTTTGTCACGGATATCTTTGTCAACGTGATTATTTGTGGTGACTAGACTTAGTGTATTCAACGTGTCTTCAATTCGTTTTTGAACTTCAGATATTTGAGAAATAGCACTGACGAGACCAGATTCTGTAGCACCAGTTAAATTACTTATTTTTTCATTTAGCTCATTGAACGATGTTTCATCGTGAAATTTTGTATTGGATGAATTGTGAATTGTCTCTGGCACATCATAAATGCTGACAGGTATTTTATCCTCATGTCCTTTGAACGGTATAAATTTCTGATATTCTAATACGATAAGTTAAATAAAAAGTATGCGAATAAATCATATGAATGAGACAAAAATAATTAATTTACAATAATTACAACTGTCAGTGAATCAACACTAAATAAAGAAAATAAGTATTCACAATATGCACGTATAATAATATTAACTAAGATGTTCTGATCTGAAAAGAAATACAACGCTAACGATAAACGAATAATATGCTTTATAGCGCATTTAGCCATGTATAGACACCAGATAACGAGTATTGCAGCTTCAAGGGGCGAAATACAAAAGTGAAAAGCTGTATTAATGGTCTATCTAGAACTTCGTAATTCTAAGTTTCTCAAAAACATTCTATCAGTCAATGTTTTATTGCTTAAGCAGCTTATTGGCAAAAAAGTTTGAACTTTGAATTATACAGACAAATACGATTGTTCGGACTACGATACCGACGGACAGTGACCTAGAAGAAATATAACAATACATGAATTAGATTATCAGACAATCAACTATACCTAATGAGATCCATTGTATGATTAGTATGCAGTATTCAGTAGCATTAGTAAGATTTACTGGTCACAAACAAGTACGAAAATGCCATAGCGTTCTATAATGAGCAGCTTACTCAATATACATAATTTAGATTTCGATTTGAAAGTAATTTTTATCGTGAACAGACAGTAAGTTGAGAAGCACTGGATAGTTGTTTTACTAAAGTTTAACACTTGTCAGTAGTGAGCATTAGGGATTCTAATCGAGGTCGATCCTGGATCAACACATATTACCCAACAGGCCAGGTGCTATTAGATTACTAAGTCTCGAATCAATTGGTGCATATTCAGGGGATGTGTCTTATTTCATATTATTGTGTTATTTATCATTATTATTACTAAGATTAATTTGTCTGCTTTTTTATATCACACCTAATTAATTGTACATTACTTGCCACCTTTTATCAAGTCTGTAGCTAGACTTTTACAATTCTTACAATACTGTTTTACGCGTACTAATAATCTTACCATTTCTATTCTTAGAGTAGCAGAATCACAACTTTGGTTCGCTAGGCTTGAGTATTATTTTATGCACAATCGTGAAACTTGACAATAAGACGAGTTCTATCACTAGTCCACACTTACTGATGTGTGGGAGAGAATGATAATGATTGGTTGTTTGCTTGGTCAGAATTGTAGATGGTCTGATAGGCGTTAAATGAGTTATATATTCTCCTATCCTTATTATTATTGATTGTTGTTGGATTGTGTCGGGTTGTTGACGATTTTTGGTGCGGAAATATATTTTTACGTTCTAGTCAGGTTAATCACGTGTTCATGATCTGAGTCGTGTTGAATTCCTTAGCATAAACACTGGGAGCGAATCTAGTGTAGATATCCGTCTAAGGCAAATTGACGTTTCATTCGCAAAGACGAAATGAACTCGAGCGTTATAACACTTACCAGATGAAGCATCTGAACGGATGCAAGATTCGGTACTCATACTATAAATGAAAACGTCATATGATGACTTGAAACAGACAGTCATAAGAGCGGTATCTAAGACGTTATCGACCAACTAATTATCCAGGTACGAATAGGAGGCAGAAAGTCATCGTAGCAAAGTAATCACAAATGAAGTTTGCTGGGAAGTACGAAAGCAGATGGTAGTTTATTCGATAGATTATGGTTATATGAATTGCCGCAAATTATACAGCAGACTCTAGATTTCAGTGACAGCGACACTGACAAGCTAGCAAGAATACCCGATAGAACACACAAAAGATGATATTAAACGATCCACCATGTACGTAACATGACTTTAACTGACAAAGTCGACGGACTAAAGAGGAGAACAGAATTGTTATACGATGGAATATATGCTTTGAGAATGAGAGTAAGGTTACTAGTATGTTTATTGTGTAATAAGTAACGGTTTCATGCGATTGTTACGATAGTTAATACTGATATATTGTCACAGTATTTATGAAGCAAAATTGTTAGGATGTGCAGAAAAATATACCAATAACTATCATGTTAAGTCTAATGGTGTCCTTGAACTTTAAATGGACATTTCCTATTGGTCGATGTTTACTTCACTTGTTAAATATTGTACAAATATTGTTTTCTATTCTATGGTACGACGTGGTTTGTTTGATTGGTATATAAACAGAGTATGTCTGAAATATAATGATTCATAACTCAGAGGATGAGACTTGTGTTCTGGACTCAACTGGCTGGGCTAGACAGCGAAGCAGGGCCAATCGGGACTCTAGGTCGTCCTTACGTGTTTTTCGTGTCATTGAATCGATCGATAAATACGCTTCACTCTAATCTGCAGTCACACGTTACAACAAAAATATGTAATAATACACTAATTAAATACAGATAGCGATCCGCCCTGATGGTGAGTAGGTATGGTTGCAAATTAGTGACAAACAAATTATTTTGTAGGCGGTTTCGTCGTAGGCTGTGGCAAGTTCATACGTTGGCTCACCACTAGTTAATCAGTGTTATACGACTCTGGTTATAAAACCCGAAGTAATAACTAGTTTTACTTTACCACGAGACGTTCGAAAGCAGATACGAAATCAGATCGAAGTTACTTCATTGAAAACGTAACAGCTCAACAGCCAAACGTAAATCAACCAAACCATGCAACAGGAGAGAATATACATAAGAACGAATATGTGTATATGTATGAACCACGAAATATTGATGGGTTACATTTACAAGCAATAAGAAAGTAAATAATAGACACTTCCAAATGCACAAACACATGAGAATATATGATTAAATGTGAGTAAAATGATTGATGGAGAGATGATAATATTTAATTATTGACTGAAATAACTTGATAAAATTAACGGCATAAACTGGCTAATTACATCATCATCTCACTTCATACATACACAATATCGCAATAATTCGGATGAATGAAAACCTCCATGTATTTAATAGTCTATTAAAAATACTAATGTTCAGTAAGAAGTGATAATATTTTAAGACTATGAACACTAAGTGGAGGGTTAATGGTTTAAGTAACCAACTTTCAACTATTTAAAACAAAATTTCAGAGTACTTCGACTCCAGTACTCTGGCGGTAACACCAACACTCAGAAAATGCGACTTAAAACCTAATACATAAGTGGACAGTTTAGTTACTGAGTTGAACGAATTAAATCTTACAAACAGTGAAGAAAACACATTATGAAACCATCATGCATAACGTATAATCATAAGCATAGAATGAATTTTTAAAAAAATGGATTATAGCCCACTGAAAAGTATTTTCATTAATAACAAAAAAGTACACTAACTTTTGGGCATAAATGATTTTAGAACATCAGGTACAATAATCCCATGTTCTGTTTGATAATTCTCTAGAATCGCACAAATAACTCGAGTGGTTGCACACATCGTTGCATTGAGCATATGTACATATTCAACCTAGGTCATTGTAGACAACAGGTAGTCCATGAATAAAACAATAATGAGAACTTTCAAACAAGTATGATAATCATTTTAAAAAAAGACTCTTGATCCAAGCAATAATTTAAGATAATTATAATGATTTAAGTAAAAGTTGCATTATGCTGTTATCTTTTGAAAGTTGAACAAACAGTAAAATGTGAAAATTCACAAAAACACAATCAACTTGATCGAGTTCATACTCCAATTGTATCCCCTAATGTTTACATGATTTATCTAATTTAGGTGCTTTTCGACGGTATATTGAGATATTACTTTTCATACTTAGACAATAATAATAAAATGAATAATAATAATTTACCAGCTAAATACAAGTATGTACTTTAATTGAGCAATTCACTTGCCTCAAAAAAGTTCACATATGTGCGAAGATAAGTGACAGACTGAATGAAATATTACAAAACTTAAATTCATTATGACGACAACTACAATTGGCTGATTTTGCTACAGACATAATCATCACAAAATGCATCGATAATAATACTAAACCAGGTAAACACTACATTAAGCAACCTGAAGAACACAAAAAAATACCACTTACACTTTTATTCATTTTTTTTGTTTGACCGAAACGAATTGCTAACCGACGAGATTGATAGTCCAAACAATTACTACAAGATACAAGTTCCCTAAAAGCTCCAGACCCAGGGAACCAACCTTCTAAATCATACTTCATTGATGCAGCATTGTTTAGTTCACCCGACACAATGGAAACAACACGATAAGGCAATTTCAGAGCCTGTAAACAAGAAAAAGAAAACTTTATTGACAGATTTGAATCTTTTGAAGAATATATAGAATCACCGTGTAAATTAAAATGTATTCATTTGTTGCTTGATTTGTTTCATTTTTGACAATAAGAGCCGGTAACTCAGATAAAAAATTTTAATCAGTAAATATTTGATATATCACAAACATCATACTTTATTTAAATAATTTATTACGCTTGCCCCATTAAAGTTCATTAACCAAATCACATTCTTAGTTTACGATAGAAATAAATGGTTATTTCACATCCATTTACTTGATATCATAACTTCGAACGACTGATTTTAAGAGGAATAAACAGGAACTCAATGAAATGTTTTAAAATTATGAACTTTAGTCAAATTATCTTAAACAGTTTTTATATTCGCTGCGAAGGATGAAAGCTAGTCAAAAAAAATTTTCGGAATAAGCAAACAATGTACTCAACTTTACAGATTAGACAACAAAAGTGAAGTTAAATTCTTTATAATTTCCACTAAATAATTCATAAGTCATGAGATAAAATGTCTACTCGGTTTAACCAATTTGGAATGTTTACAAGAGTTTACCTTCCGACTTTATTCCATGAGTAGA
Organism: Schistosoma haematobium; assembly: GCF_000699445.3. Classification (NCBI taxonomy): domain Eukaryota; kingdom Metazoa; phylum Platyhelminthes; class Trematoda; order Strigeidida; family Schistosomatidae; genus Schistosoma; species Schistosoma haematobium. Next base: position 20,079,540 of record NC_067199.1, on the reverse strand, counting down.
AAAGATTAAGGTTAGAACAATAAACTCTGAACAAAAGTTACCAGAAGCTGATGTCGATTTCCGAGAGTAGGGAGAGTAAATGAATGTAACATAACACTAATGATAATCTATTATTTATAGAACAGTAAACTAACCTGGTGAAATGCTTCAGCGTTACAAATCATATGATCAAACATCTCCCATGACAGATTATCGTGCGGACTAGTAATGCAAAACTGTTCAACCTACCATTTGAAAAAAAACAAGTATTTACAAAGTAAATTAAGTAAACCAGAGTTGTCAACTAATTCTTACCACGTGGCATAAAATAAAGAGTCTATGCTATTTATATATAATGTCTACTACTTAGAAAATAAAACAATTTCTTGGTCAATCATATGCACTTATCATCAGATTTTTGGTTGGCACAACGTAACCTTTTCATTTGTGACTTGATTGGTATACTATACCGAATATAATGACACTACTAGTCTTTCTTAAAACTCAATAAAAATTCCACTTCATAAACAATCTGTAAGATTAGTCTTATAGTACTAGAAATTAAAATCTGAAAATGGTCGTTCAACGTTAATCAGTCAATTTTGCACGGTTATGAATGCCATATTCTAGTGACATCGAGTAAATTTGTAATAATCAATCAATTATAATTGGTATTGAAGAAGATTTGTAGCTCACGTGGATTAATTCGAGGTTTTCTGCACTTCAGAAGAATGGAAGTATTTCTGAGAAGTAGGTAGTAATAGTCAGTAAATTTAACGTTACAAGTAAATGGTTGAAAGATAACAGAAATAAATTTACAGTTATACGACACTAGTAAATGTCGTTTAACTTGGCTGACAGTATGTAAACTTGCAACCGAAAATTAATTCTTGAACAATCAATTTCAACGCTAAATAATATTCTAAGTGAATTAACCGCAATAAAATGACTATATTCAAACACAATCAACATACTTTTTCGAACTGATGAACACGAAATATTCCACGAGTATCACGACCATGACTACCAACTTCTTGTCTGAAACAAGTCGAGATCCCTGCATACTTAATCGGTAATTGATCAATGGGTAACCACTCATCTTGATGAAATGCAGCGATTGGTTGTTCGGATGTTGCAATCAAATATTTCTCTTCCTCTTCATTTTCATTTGCTTGTAATTCGTGATTGATTGTGGCAGTGAGTTCGCGACGGCCAGTAACCTGGAGAAGTGAAAATAAGTGTAAATTCAGTTAGATCTAATAATTAAATATACGGAAAAATAACCACATTTAATATATGCAGGATGGGATAGCAAATACAGTAAATCCATTTCAACTAAACCATGTGGCTTAATAGCTCGATGGCATGTGTCCAAATCACTAAGCCACTAAATTAAATTCACATGGCAAATAACTGACAGTGTAGTACCTTTGAAATATAATCCAGACTTCATCATACTGCTAAATACTAATATTTGATGGAGACAAAACTCACATGACCAAGGACCATCAAGATGAACTGGAAAAATGGAAATGTATGATTTAAATGCGTTATCATGTTTCATCATCAATTATTATACTTGATATTTCTACATACCCATATCACTTGGTGATGTGAGCATTAACTCATAAATTCAATACCCATGGAATGATATTACGGGATTACAGCATGAAGCGAAGACCTAAGAAAAACAACTGATATTTTTAATGAATTAATAGTAGTTGATTCTGGGATTATAATAGTGTCAATACAATTTAGCAATCAAGTATCGGTTATTATAGTGGACGTTAAGCCATAAACACTGTTAGTGTAGAACCTATCAATAGTATCAGGCTATGCAAACAAAAGTAGGTGGGGCTAGACTTGAAAGCGTAACCTAACGGCTGAAGTACGAGTCATTTAATCACTAATCTACTGTCAAAAGACAGCTCGCAACAGTTTATAATCTGATTAGACTATTGAACATAACTCTTAGGTATCATATAAAGCTTTCTTATAGAGCTAAGAATGACTAACAAATGGAATTAGCTGTATAAAATTCAGAAAACTACAATAAATTATTGTGAAAAACTAGACGATTTTATCTATGCATTGACTTTTAATGGGTTTTAATAAAAAATTGAGAATGATTCATTGCACTTAGTGAACGCAACTAAAACTATGGATTAGACAAATGAAAGTTAACGTATTTTCATTCTGTTAGACACAACAACAAAGATTCACATTACGGTGCAATCTGGAGACTTACTTTGTATAACTCTTCGTCAAATTGACTTAATTGAGCAACTGCTCGCATAACCTCCTTGCGCATAAAAAATGGAGTGTACAGTGGCGTATAACCACGTTCATCTAGCATTTGTAGAGCTAAGTTTATGATTGCTTGTTCCAGGAAAACAAGCGGGCCCTGTAAAAAGAGCAGCATAAAAGTTGATATTTTTTTATGTAAACATAAAGTAATCACTAAAAAAGTCAGTATAAATCCGGGTAAAAAAGGTGAAGTTAAATATCTTGTAAGATGAAAGACTATGGGAAAATAGGAGTAAAACAAAAATAATCACAACGCCATTGTAAGCTGTGAAACCCTCTGTTTTCATAATACTTCTAATTTAATTTGTGTTAAGGAAAACATTTGGTAGACGTCTTATTTTTGTGATTTTATTTTGAAAAATTTGGATTTCTCATTTTCGCGCCAAAAGCACCCATTTTCACCTCTATATTGTATTTCCTACTTTGAAGGACCTTAAATGTTATTGGTTCATGCCCTCTTTTAATGTGCTATTTTGTGACGTTTCGCAAGGACATTTTTATGCTGTATATATACGCTTAAGGTGTGTGGTTGTTGTTGCTCGTGCTTCTGGCTGCTTGTGGAATATAACTTTCCTGAATCTGAAGTTTAAAAACTAAAAACGACAAAGGTATAATTTTAAAAACTAGTCTTCACTATGGAATAAAGCACAACCAATGAGGAAATCGACTCTAAGGTCAAAAATAAAATTCAATATTTGGCGCCTATTTATTTTTGTTTGTGTATCTTTGAGTACTAATTTTGAGTGAAAAAAACTCGGAACACTCACAAATTTGTATATGGTAATTTTATATAGTTCAACAACTCGTCCAAATTTTGGGATTATGTGAGTTATTAGATAACCATATGAGACTGGTGTAAACAACAACAACTAAGAATAGATGACTTATTAGTAAGACATTTCAGGTAGAAAAACACCCGACAGGTTAAAACCAATTAGTGCGGTATCAATAACGTGCAACTCAATGCTAGCAAGATTTAGAAAATCGCATATACGTACTAACCTTTAGGAAATATCCACGACCTCCAGCTACTGTACTTCCACGTTCACCGTCAAAACCATCTACCATCGTCACTAAATCGACATGAGATAAAGGTTTTCGAAAATCGCTTTTTCCGAAAGTTCGAATAACCAAATTGTCTTCCTAGTTAAACGAATATATGCATAAAACAAATATTTCAAATGAGCGTCGAATGAACCACTAGTAGTGAAAAATACCATCAACCACGTACATTTACACAATATCGTAACGAGGCAATAATTGTGCAGTTAAGCTGATAGAGCCAGTTCTTCATAGACCGAGCACAAATGTGCAATAGATCAATTTAACACACCTCACGTCAGTACGGGAGAACATATAAAGGTAAAATTAAAAGGGATAGATATAGAAATAGTATACATGAAAGCGAAGAATCAAATGTAAAGAAAGTGCTTCAAAATGAAAAGTGGATAGAGAGAATGAATATTGAGACCCACGACATAAGGAAAGGGTTTATGAATACTACTGCACTATGATACCGATTTCGGGCAGTGCCCCGTAAGGTCTTCAGCTAATGAACGGAATTTATTTGCGAACGCAACCTTTACCAAATACAATATGCTCAACATCAACATTGCTCACTAGGTGGTTGCATGAAACGCGAGTAACGCTTCATAGATATCTGTGGTCAGAAACCTTCAACCTGTGCACAACTTCTATTTTCAAAGATAATGTTTGGCAGCAACAAAGTAAAACATAGTCGACTACGTCGAAGGTAACGAATAAAACAAGACGGCAATAAAAACGTGTAGAGATAATTTGATATGAAATAATCATATTCGTGAAAAAATAAGTGTAGTTCTTATAACATTCATAGTTCGTATTTAAGTAGAGGGGATGATGTTGATGCTATTGGGATCAATCAACTACTTGAGATTACTGGATAGTTTATACAAACTAATTAGAAAAGTGAACTTAATAGAGTAAAAGGACTAAAATGTATTACCAAGTTTCTAATTACATCATTGCTAAAGGATTCTCGGAATAAGACTAGTCCGAAAGAAATATATATAATACACACCAGTATACTGGAAATCGTGTGAAGTCAATAAAGCTCCCAGAGACCTATGCTTGATTTCACCGAATAATTCTCACGGAAACCTTTTCAACTTGCGTAGGAACTACCGTATAACCACATATTGTCATATTTACTTTCGAGTAGCCATTTAAGTGCTTCATATCTTAACAATATGAATTGCCGACACTATATCAGTATCATGAATTGTGAAACAACAATGACTATATATGAAAGCCTTTTACCAATCACTGATTGTCACGCACTATCTTTCTAGCAATTCGGACAAAAAATGTGTACGTTTTATATGGTAAATTGAGGGATAACAACAATAAACCAATGGAAAAATGTACAGCCATGCCAAGTCCTACGCTATTGATGACCAACTGACTTAAGCAACGTTGAAATACTACGCAATACTATCAATTCAATACCAGACGACTGGTATTACAGCTCGAAATCAAACCTTTGGAGATAGAATATGTTAAATTATGATTTGTTAGGTATGGATTATATCTAAACCATAAATAAACACATTAGGATTGGCACACTAACTTTAGTTCTTATCACATAAAACATGGGACTGGCAAATGGATATTAAATTTTTGTTTTGAGTGGGCTAGCAACGAAAATTTAGATTAAACGCCCTCAATTACGGACATTATCAAGGTCTCAACACTGCCATACTGGAAAGGAGCATGGAAAAGTACTTTTAAACACTATCAGAAAAAGACTAACATTTTTCGAACAATCGCATCCCAGTAAAACATACCTCATTGTTGCTTATCGGTACATCTGGGTGTAGGAGATTACCAATCTCATACAATTGCTGCTGTCTTACAGACTCGAACTCAGTTACAATAGCCGCATTTCTCTTTATTTCTTCATCAATGAGACAGGACAACGACTTTAACTGTGCCACACTCAAGGACTAGAACATAGTGACGAGCAACAGTCCTACCTGTAAATCAGCTTCCACAAGTGAGTCGAGGCGATCGAACACAACATCAAACAAATTAGACTCAAAATCCGGACTGTCTTTGTTTTCCTAAAAGTCAGAATCACAGCAGTCAGAATTTACTTTAATCTTCCTAGCAATGGCTTTGCTGCAGAAGTTTTTCACTTTATTTAAGTGATCAGCTCTGAAACGTGCTACGAAGTTTGAGTAACCATTTACAGTCTACCTTTCCGCCAATTCTCATCTGCCTCTAGTACCAAATCGACACGTTTGGTACCTCTAAATCTCTTTATTTCATTGGAACGAATAACTTCAGGATCACCTCCTTTATCGACTCTGAAAAGATCCAAGTCTAACACCATGACGGTAACGTTAAACACTAAAGCACCGCTTCTAGATCCCAAGGTCGGGAAATCATTTTAAAATCACTCATATTACTTTTCTTAATCCTTGCATTTTAAAAATACACAGTTCATTTTATTCATAAAGGTGTTAAATGATGAGGCTGACACCATTTCCCAGCCTTCAGGTGTTTGATCGCCATGTGAAGAGGGAAACTGACACAATTTGGTCTGCCTAGGTTTTAAAAATTTTAAGTGATTTTGGAAGTAATAAGAGTAGACGAATGTGACATTTTTTCACTCAAACGGTTATTCAGCACGCAAAACCTTAATTTAAGACCACGTTGCATTCTGTGATAAGGAAAATGCTCTCAACGTTTCAGACACAGTACACGGAATATAGGGAGGTCTGTGGAGATATGCCTGACAAGCTTATTTCGTAAATAGTTTTTGATGTTATTTGTATTTATTTTGTTTTTCCCATCATGTACTCTTCGAATAAGCTTATCGATATAGATTGTCCCACAGTGAATCCCCTCAATTAATCACAGTCAGATGATAATATTTTAAGTTCAGTCAATGCTATTTCCGAATTCAGACTACCAACATACAGTGCTAACAACCCCAGGATTTGGTTCGCACAAGCAGAAGCTTTATTTTTAGCGGGACGCATACGCTCCCAGGCGACCAAATATGCCTATGTTGTCGGTGCACTGCCCATTGAAATAGCTACGGAAGTCGGTGACTTGATCGATTATGTGCCAGAAACTGATCCTTATGACAAGATTAAAGCTGTATTAATCCAGCGTACATCACTTTCTGACGAGAAACGATTACAGCAACTACTCATATCATGTGAACTTGCGGACAAGAGACCGTCACAGTTGCTACGACACATGAAACAGTTAGCGGTTCCCTACAAATTAGACGAAGCCTTACTTAAACAAATGTGATTCCAACGCCTACCACTTTAACTCTGTTATCATTTTTGAGTTCATATATTGTCTGGTCCACCACAAGTCCAATCAGAAACTTGTTGTCTTCTGCTTAGTCACTGTTAAAATTGTATTTGCTCTGAATGAGATATGAACTAGATGCTTGAACTTAGCACTATATTCAAGGTCTAGCACGTTCTGCCGCGTGACCAAGAAGACAGTAAATTACCCATTTGGTCACTTGGTTTTTATTCGATTGTAATTTATAACTGATGTTCTCAAATGTGACCCATTGAGTTGACTCAACACACTACACGAAAAAAGCAAGTGATCTTGAAGCTCGGATATAATCTCTCATGGTTTGGTTCGCATCCACATCCGCGATGAACCATATTTCCGTTGTAAGAATTATAAAAGGTTAAGATCATGACTTTGATTCTGCTTCCAAAAAACTCAGAATATCGTTTATTCTGGTCCTCTAATCAACGTTTTAGCGAAGAAAGTGCAGTTTCTTTGTTTGTAAGATCGTTAAGTGATCAGATCGGTAGAACCATATTCAGACTGGTATCCTTTTTGATAATTTTTTGAACGCCTCAACCATTTTATTAGGCACTAATCATAAGATTCTGATATTTTAGGTTTTATTACCTACCTGTGTAAAGAACATGGTCATTATTATTGTTTTTCAGAATATAATTATTATATATCTTGGAACTCCAACTTCATTTCTCAGTAGAGAATGAGAGAAAACGGATTTCCTATCCTAAAATCTTGCATTTCGAATGTAATCAGGTTTATTAGTCCTGGACGCTCCATATTCCAATCAATTAGAAAAGTGAAGGAAATGCTTTTAATAACGTCCAAGTTTTTTCAGAAATTTTTCCGTTGACCTTTTGAGCTTGTTTACGACTACATTATTCCCTGCCTTTACTTTTACTCCCTTGTTATCACTCATTTCCTGATTTTTGACATCTCCACCAATAATCTCTGAAATGCAATTATCGGTAATATAATCAAGCAACACTCCGGGTGATAAAAACTATGAGCATCTGATCAATAATACAGACTTAAGTAGATGCTAATGCTGGAATGACTATCTTAATTTGCAATTGTTTCTGTGAATGGATGGAACGTCTACGTCATACCTGAAGTCCGAATAGTCTAATTGCGTCCAACCTGTCTATTGTATTCTGTGCTTCCCCCTCTGATGTGGAGGACTTCATAATCCGTTCAACTACCAGAAGTAAGAGACAGTAAGCAACACTGTCTAACTCCGAAACTCACTTGGAATGCATCAGCCAGCTAGCATATGTCCAGAATTCCGAACTGCAGTATGAATCCCGTGATGTAATGACGATGTTCCCAAATACAACATCGCGTCGAAGACGTTTCTGTGAGAATATTCAACACATGGTATCGAATAACTTCTCACGGTCAAGGACCTTCATGCACAGGGATCAATAGACTTCCAAGATGTAAATCAACAACTATCATGGCAGGGAATGAATGTAATAAATGAACTTTTGCTAAGCGTATTTTACGTAAACTTGTTTCCGACAAAACAGAGCTCCTAACCACACCCAACACATCTTCTGTATCTAAGCTTGAGATTTACAGTTAGGTAGGAAGCCACTACAAACCTATTTTGTAATTAGTTTGTGATATTATTTGCATTTCTTTTGGCAATTCTCATAATTTGTACATTTACTACAAATGATCGTAAAAGTTGTTTAAAATTGCATGGCCTTGAGTATTTTCTCTTCCGTTTTGGATCCTTCATAGCACGACACACTGCTAACCACTCACAAATACACATCTCACGTTCTCAAGTGCCTGTTGTTACGATAACTGAACTCTAAAGATATTTGTTATCTACATTTATAGACCACAGTCATATTTCCATTAAATATCCCACCTGACTATACCGCTGGAATTTCAACAACCTTTATTGGAATTATGAATCACCCAAAATTGTGGATTATCACACCAAATGCAGATGGACACGCAAGAGCCTGTCAATTTAGGTAACGTCCGTAAATTTTCCTTGTGTTTATAAATTATATTTAGCATATTAAAACATTAATTTTTGGACGTAATAATTTTCGTCCACCGCAATTATCCGATGAGCCCGGTGTTTATTCTGTTATATCGTTTATTTTACATGACTCGCTAGTTTATTTCGCATATAATCTACTCTCCTAATAGCCTTAATGACATTGAAGGTCCCCCTGTAAACACCTTACCACGTTACCCAACTGGTCTAACCTCACGGTTCACTCCAGACGACTTAGATCACCGTCCAGACAGAAACCAATTTCGAGGCAGCTTTGATCACCTAAGCAGACCTCAGGAGTCTGTTGGTATCAACAGAAACATGGTACACAGGCACGGCTCTGTACACGAACGAAACAGTTGTCGAGACCTATGAAGAGCAATCCTTGATTTTAGACCTCGGACTCCGACGGCGCTTCTAGTGGTTTTTCGGTTGCCCGAGTCAAACTACTTATGGAGCCGACATTTTCAGTGCTTATGAACTGTTAGTGAGCATGGATGGAAAGAAACTGGTCGACGGAAATACCCGTCTGCATGTGAATGGTACAACTAACACTAACTGAGAAATTCATGGTGTCCGGATGGTAAAGCCAATCAATAAGATTTTCACTGACGTCCTTTCCAAGTATTATTATTATCATCAGCTCTATTCAAAATTATATTTTTGGTACAATATAGAATTCTCAGCGTAAAGTATTTCAACAAGTTTCCGTTTCTTTCTTCTTGGTCGGTCCTGGCGATAAATATTGAGTGATCGCCAGTTAGATGTTAGCAGTTCAGTAAACAAACATCTGAATAATGCGCATTCTTTTCGCTGTATATTGCCAGCAACCACAATGTCTCTTATTGAGTTTTTTGTAACTTTGACAACGAAAGGTTGTACACTTTTCAGAAACGCAGCAGAATGGGTCATGCGATTAATAAACATAATGATATATTAAAACAAACAAAAATCGATAACTCGTTGAAATATCTAGATGGCAGGAACAGGTAGCCCAGATGCTCAAGCAGACCGCCCTTTATGAATGCGTCACCAGAGTTGATCACCAAAATGAATGCACCTTACACCACGTTCATCACATAACAGCCACAGGTCCACCGATTTGTGCCAAGTCGCGAAGACTACCATTAGACAAATTGAAGACCGTGAAGAGGGAGTTCGAACATATGACGCGACTTCGCATCATTCGACAATCAAGTAGCCCATGGGCTTCACCCTTACATATGGTTTTGAAGAAAGATCAGAACTGGCGCCAATATTGATGCTATCGTCATTTAAATAGTTAAACTGCCTCATACAGGTATGCAATCTCTCACCTACATGACTTTTCTTTGAACTTACATGGAAAGCAGTTTTTTTCGAAACTGGACTGCGTATGAGCATACCACCGGATTTCGATGGCACCAAGAGATATTAAAAAAACAGTCATTATCATACCTTTTGGTTTGTTTGAATACTTGAAGATGCCATCCGGACTAAAGAATGCTGCTCAGACTTTCCAGTCATTCATGGACGAGGTTATAAGAGGTTTTTATTTTGTTTTTGTATATATCGACGATGTTTTGATCGTCAAAGTATCCACAGAAGAGTACATACAACATTTACACATCCTTTTTGACCGTTTCGAAAGCTGTTGTGTCGTAATTAACTCTTCAAAGTCCATATTCGGCGTTCCAGCCTTAGAGTTTTTAGGACATCACATCGACTCACAAGGCATCAAACCACTACACGAAAATGTAGAAGCTACTATCAATTACACAGAGTCGAATTCATTAAGATCAATACGTTGATTTCTTGGTATGTGCAATGTTTGCCGTTGTTTCTTACCTAATCGCTCAGCAACATTAGAATCTGTAACAGATCTTTTGAAATAAGATAACAAAGGAACAAACTAAAAAGAGACAAATTCCTCATTTGACCTCCAGATGCTTTTGATAAAGTAAAGTCTATGATATCAAATACTTTTATGTCGCATCACTTAAAGTCTGCCTCTACAGCACACCTTATTCTCTGCACTGATGCGTCTCAGGAAGCTTAAGGGGCAGTATTACAACAATGAGTATACGACATTATGACACCTATAGCATTCTTCTCCAAATGACTATCGCCAGCTCAAGAACGTTACGGTACCTTTTGACGTGAATCACTGGCTATTTATTTAGCGGTAAAGCATTCACCTTCTTGTTACAAGGACGTGAATTAACTATAATAACCGACCATAAATCCTTATTTTTTTAATCGTCTAGAGATCCCCATCATATTAAAAGACTAATATTTGAACGAAGAATATTCTTTTCGATAAACCCTCTTCACGTTCTTCAATCATATATCCAGATTATTGACCCGAAAAAACGGCTAAGTTGTGGGCAACAAAGTCTTGAAGTTTAATTGAAAACAATAAGGAATAAACTAAGTAGTAAGCTCCACCTGGAGTCGTTGCTGTGATGACTGTGCGGTCGACCAATAACTACATTAACTCAAAAATGATAATAAAGTTGTTACGTCCAAAAATTAATGTTTTAATATGCTAAATATAATTTATAAACACAAGGAAAATTTACGGACGTTACCTAAATTGACAGGCTCTTGCGTGTCCATCTGCATTTGGTGTGATAATCCACAATTTTGGGTGATTCATAATTCCAATAAAGGTTGTTGAAATTCCAGCGGTATAGTCAGGTGGGATATTTAATGGAAATATGACTGTGGTCTATAAATGTAGATAACAAATATCTTTAGAGTTCAGTTATCGTAACAACAGGCACTTGAGAACGTGAGATGTGTATTTGTGAGTGGTTAGCAGTGTGTCGTGCTATGAAGGATCCAAAACGGAAGAGAAAATACTCAAGGCCATGCAATTTTAAACAACTTTTACGATCATTTGTAGTAAATGTACGAATTATGAGAATTGCCAAAAGAAATGCAAATAATATCACAAACTATTTACAAAATTTGTTGTGACTATCTTCACAAGTTTAAAGTGTACAACATAAACGACTGTTATTAATCTAAAAAAATGGCTCCACATGACAGTTGAACTTGAATTGTCGTCACTTTTTAAAATATTTTTTGAGGAAGATGAACTAAATTCTAACACCCTTGTAACTCCTATTAAATTTCATCGGCCACTTTGTTCCTTAGAAAATCGATCTGTCTTTTTACCAATAGAAACAACCTTTGTTTCCCTAATGTTCTATGATGTTTATGGAATAATACTAAAATGCAGTTTCGAGGAAACAAAGACCATTATTAGAAAAATAAAAATTGTTATAACTTGTGAACCTGTGTGTACTGTATATTGAATAACGCAACGATACCGCTAATCAGAGAACAGCGAATTATCGATCGAACCAGTGACGCATAAAACACGTGCGAGCAGCCTAGAGTCCTGATTGGCCTCGCTTCCTGTCTAGCTCAACCAGTTAAGTTCAGAACACCAATCTCAGCCTCTGCAGTATGAATCATTTATTCCAAACATACTCGGTTTATATATCAATCAAACAGACCACAACGTATCATAAAATATAAACACCATTTGTACAATATTTAGCCAAATGTGGCTGTCAATGAGGAAGATAGTAATTAATAGACAGGCCATGACTCATCAATGGTAAATCGTATAATAATAGTCTATGGGTCAAATTAAAGCTTATAATTAGAGCGACATGAATATGAACAGTTTAGTTACATAACAATTATACGATAAAAATATACTCATAGTATTGTTTCATAAATGGATCCAAAAAGTTACCATTCATTATTCTTATCTGGATATAACAAAGATGAACCGCAAAAATATAAGGAATAGTCTGCGTCCCACAAAGCCAGTATATAGGCTTCAAAATAAATTTAATTTGTTGTAGTCAGGTATTTTATTTCGCGAAAATATCTCCGTAAAAAATACCAAGAAAAATTTCAAGTGTGATACTGCTGCACCACGTTCTGTTTTTAGGAAAACTTAGAGCTCAGATGCATAACCATCATGTCTTGAAATCTTAATTAGTTCTATAACAAGGTGAGAACTAATGGTAACTGTTGGGACCTACTTATGGACTAATACTATATATATATATATTCTTTTGTATAGTTGTTAAGTAACTAGATTATGTATATTCACATTTCTCTTATTATAAGCATTATTTTGATCTATAGACTAGTATTATACGATTTACTGTTCCTAGGTTATTTTCAGTTTATTAATTACAGTCTCCCAAAATCATATTCACTCTTTGGCTTGATCTTGCACAAATGTTATTTCCTATTTTATGGTGTGATATTGTCTGTTTGGCTGGTATAAAAGCCAAGTATGTTTGAAATAAATGATTCGCATAATGGAAGCTGTCATTGGCGTTCTGGACGGGCTAGGAGGAGAAAGGAACAATAAGGATGCTGGGCCGCTCATACCGGTCGATACGTCATTGTTTTGGCACAGTTCCAAGATTGTATAAGTCGTATTCCGATCGGCAAATAAGTCGCGTGATAATTAGCCGGGCTTAAAAGCACAACACTTTCTCTGTTTTTTTTTCTTTACAAACAAGTGTTTTGTTAACGTAGTCGCTATTATTTCGAAGCATAAAATTCCCGAAACCAAAAACCCTCGACCATACAAATAAGAAGACAAAATGAATACCTAAAATAAAGACTAGTACATGACTTCTGAATACAATACGAACAAGAAACAACTATAAATCCCAGAAATGAATTGATTAGCTTGAAGAAACTATTTCATTGAAAGACGGTAACAATCAACATAGTCAATTAGCAAGGTTAAAAGCGAAACGCTTGAGAAACAAACGTTACAACACTTACCCCTAAGATTGGACAGGTAAATATACAGAAACAACTGACATATAGATAAAACTTTATTGTTTACATAGATAAACTGTATAGATACAAAAATAATCAGGAAAACCTATTCTCTGATAATTTGAATACATGATAAAAACACAAAGTTTGATTTAGCTGTACAATGTATTACAAGAGTCTTATTCGACAGTTAGGTTCACCACAATAACAGTAGAGCACTTTAAATGGTACTGCATCAACAGTATATCCATAGTCCCAAGTCATTTCTTCTCCAACGTCTATATTCCTGAAATTTATGTAGATAATCAATACGAAAAATATCAGTGTGATGTAACTCACTACTTAAAATAAAACATGATACTGCATAACAACAATTGCACATTAGGAATGACTCTATTTCTGGATACCTCTTAAAAAAGTGTAATTTTATACACTGTTGAAGGTTGATTTAAAGGTGAAACTACAGTGAATACTTCCAAGAAGTGAGAGTAGGAAGTTTCAACAAAACTACTTTACAGAGTTTCGGTTTGTATTCTTTGATGAACAAATGATTTTTAGGTAATAAGAACAATTTACAACGATAGTTCATCCCAATGTGTATAAAAGTTTAACTACTTTTGTATGATATATTACGTCACCTGCACACCAGATGTTTCTTCGAGAAAGCATGTTGCCAGACTACCACGAAAAGAATCTAAAGCTATCAATAACGTATAATCGATAACCAGTCTACTTAATTCATACTACTAAAAAGACAAGCAATTAAAAGTAGCAACCATACCATCTCACAAAAAGTCGATAATCACGAAGTTCATTTATTTCGACATAAGCTGTAAGACCAATCCTTAATTTTGATAAAGTTTGAACTGCCTTTTTCATTAGGTTGGTCATTGATTCGCTGTCATCTTTCAACTTTTTTTCTTCATCTTCCTAATTGTCAGGTGAATAATTGACCATCTTATTTGTAAACAGTTCCCAAGTTGTTGAAAATAACAACTTTTATAGAATTTCTTTTACATTATTTAATCTCAAAATTATGATACATAACATCAGTGTTTGAAACATTTCCACATGTAATCAGATCAATTCTATAGCTATGTATACGTCAACACATTGTTTCGAAAAAAAACACCGAACGTTTGCAGATGAAATGGTTTGACTAAACAAAGAATATTTGAGTCAACAATTGTTATTACTATCAGGCTCTACAGAAATTTTAAAAAAACTGTTGTTGCAGTCTTGGCGTTAACTACATTACTGAACACATGTAAAAAACCAAATCTTTTCACCAATTGAGCAACAATTTACCCTACTAGATTAATAATAGCTTATATGAATGATCGATTGAAATTAAATGAAAATAAAAATCACATGTCTGAGCTTTTCATTAGTTTTAAAATGAACGTCATAAACAATAGGATGACAGCAAACTACTGATTAAAATTTCAACTAATAATTAATTTCGATAGAGCAATAAGAAGACGGAGTTGATCTGAAAAATGTGATTCGCGCTATACATTTCGAACAATGTGGCCAATTGTCCTTTTGACATACCTTTGGGTCGAAAGGAGGATAGTACTATGAGACGGTCAGTTTATAGGAAACCAACTTGGACGGGGCAATATTTAAATTCCCATAGTTTCCGTTCATGGCAATAAGTGCAAGGCTTGACTAGGTGCCTCTTTAATAGGATTCGAAGAATTTACACTACTGATACGGTTGAGGAAGATGGCAAGATGCTGACTGACACACTAAAGTTTACAAATGAGTGCAAAAGTCAGTCAACGCCAAGACCTTTCGTTTATTCAGTTCCAAAGAAAAAGGCTTATATCTATCAACTATATAGAGGTGAATCCAATGGTACAGTTTTAAGACAAGGATTGAAAGCAACCATCGAGAAAACTTATTATGCTGCTAAACTGGTTGTGATTGAAAAATCTAAGACCATGATTTCAAATAGACCTAGATAATGAACAAATGATTACTTTATATCTCATTGCATTTACCAATTTACATGTTTGTGCGGACACACGTACATAAGGAGTAATCGAACAATGCAATCAAGCGTCATTGAACATACACCTAGATGGCTTCAAAACCAATTAGTGTCAAATGATCCGATTAACGTGGGAGGTAGAATGCTATGTTCATCGATAGCGAAACATATAATCGAAACGGGGCACAAAATTTACATCAATACAGCTTTTAAAACATTGTGTAGAAATTGTCAAGGACGAATTCTCCTCTTTAAATTTCTTATTCTTTCTATACGATGTAAGGATTTTCTTCTCTCTCCTTTATTACTGTTTTTACTCGAACCTTCATTTCATTGACAGGTATTAATTTTCATATAAAATCCCCTGACAAATATATATATGACCAGATTGTTCGAAATTTATGGTGCAAACACATCACATTTTTCAAATCAACTCCGTCTTCCCATTGATCTATCAAAATTTAAGAAAGGGACTAATTGCTTTAATAATTAATTATCCTCACAGTAAAATAAGCCTTTTTAAAGAAAAAGTACCTTTAGGATAAGTCTATTCATATTATATTACAACATATTACTCATATACATGAATGTAACATCAGGCTATATCACTAAGTGACGTGTAAACATTAGACTAATTATCCTAGGACATGAACTACAATATTTATTAGTCATGTTTTATTCCTTGATTCATACACACTTCACCTTATGCTAAAAAAAATAGTGTCACCTAAGACAGTAACAAACATCTAGAAAATACATTATGGAAATCTCTATTTGTAAATTTACATCAGATCAATTTATGTTTATTCTCTTATACAATAATGAGTGGATGGTGAAAAGTTTAACACGTCATAAACATGGGAAAATGCAGTTTTTATTACTAATTATTATTTATTTCCTTGTAAAGCTACTTAAAATTAAGAAAAAAAAGAACTTTGAGATATCACTAATTTGACAGTGAACAATATTGTAATTAGATAAATAGGCAAAATGAGAAAAATATAAACGAACCGTTTTGCAAAGAAAGCAACTTCAGGAAATCGAGGATCATGTGTATCAATGAATACATTTTGAACAAATACATTTGGATTGCATGAATGGTTAAAATAGCGTCCAAGATTTCCCATTTTCTTAGCATCCATAATATATGGATTGATATCATTAAAATATGTTCTTGCTCGTAGCCAGTCTTTTTGAGCAACAGGATACATACGTTTAGTTTGTTGTTGATTTTGTTGATGAGACTGTGATAGTTGTTGTAACTGTTGTTGTCGATGATTTCTATGGTGATGGTGATGATGATGGTGTTGGCGACGATGTTGTCTTTCACTGTCTTTCCGATGTGATTTTGAACGTTCTAGTGGTTTTCTATCCTTGATTTCAGGTTCTAAACTAGCTGAACGTTGAACTGAAGATGAAAAATCCGCCTCATTAGCAAATGAGCAAATGTAACGATAACTAATTGATTTTAATTAACTTAACTCGATGATCACATATGAGTTCTTTCAAATGGTGATGGCTACATGATATGGCGAGTAATAGCTTAAATCAATGGGAATGACATATCAAACTGATTTGTTACCAATCGTGTGACATGTATTCATCATATCTTAAGAAGGATTATAGATGCATAATTATATAATGTTGCAAATATGTAGTTACACAGTAACTTATTGAATTATTATCGTTAAATATAACTCAATTTATTTTATAGAAATCTGACTGTTAATCTAACTGTAAATAAATCATATAAAATGTGATGTATTTTTAAATCAATTAGATTTATTTTGGAAGTCAAATAAATCCTGATCATCAGTCTCTGATTTTGAACATCACATCTTTTCTTTTGTGTCTAAGTTGTCGTGTACGTTCAGTATGGAGTTACTAGAAGCAGTTAGGAAATCGAATCAAGCGTTCATTTTGAAGACTTATCGCTACATAAACCAAATAAAATGATAATCTACAAATAATATATTAGAATCGTGTACTTATTAGTTTTTCTTCCCAAAAATCCAAACAATATACACCTTGAATGACCACTAACAATATCATTTCACGAAGAAACAAGGGAATTATTTGATCAAAAATATAAACAAAAACTTACTTTTATCACGTCTGCGTAATTCTCTAGCAACTTGATTGTTCTTCTCATCACTAAACACAAAAATAAATGTTAGAATTTCAACAAACTTTCTCTTTATTGACAATTATAATGAAATGATCTACTTTAAATCAAAACACTTGAATAGTAAGAAACAAAAATGTTTTGATGAATCCCACATTAAAGTATTCCTTTTTGATTGATTCATTGAATAAGAAAAGCCTATGGAAAAAAGAATATGTGCTGAAGAAAAAAGACTAGTAATGTAACTCGAGAATATTAGACCATAAGTAGTAGGTTCCAAATGAAATGAAAACATCATAAGAATATCATTTAGATCCATGAGGCTGATGAGTTTTGAATAAATTGAGATATATGTTCCAGTTTGTAGTGTTACCCAATATGTAAAATCAACAAATTTTTTTTAAAGATTTTAAGGCAAAATAATGATTAATTTGTCATTTATAAAAATCGTATTTACTAATGTTACGCTATTCAGTTAACTTACATTTCAGACAAACTTTTTCCAGATTTTGAAATTTCCTTGCTTATTGGTGGGGTAGAGGGACGTACAGCTTTAAATGAACTTGTTGAACGGACACGTCGAAGTCTTAATTTAAGGCTACCTTGATGCTTATGTGATGGTGAATTCGCAGATACTGAAGTGACTTTCGATGTATCACCAATTGTTTCTAACTGGGAATCACTAAAAATAAGGAGTATGAATCGAAGAGAAAACTTATATCCATATATATATATATATATATATATATATATATATATATATATATATATATATATATATATATATATATATATATATAAAGTACCAGCTTTGAGCCTTAGTGTAAACATCAACTCTGGAATGGAGATACAACCTGAAAGAGTACCAAATAAGCCGGAACCCACGTCTTGGCATACGATTGTTAACCATAGTTCAACTCGAATAAATCCGTTTGCATAAAAAAAGTTAAAATGGGTTGACACTATAAAATTTTAAATAAATATGGGCCGTGTAAGGTCATTTCGAGTTAGTATTACAATTTGGGCAAAGACTAGCTCAAGAAATACCTATTAATTATTGTTATTATGTCTCTGATACAAATAGGAAAAATATTTAGTCTTGAATAATTTGTGATTCAATTTCAAACATCATCATCGCTAGGATTTTATACAAAACAATAAAAGTTAGCTAGTTCTTGAAGTTCCACTAAGTAAAATAGGAGTTTTATGCATATAAAGTGAATCACGGAGAAACGAACAGTAAGCAAGAATCCAAGACAGTAAAAAAACGTCCTTTACCAACGAAAACAAAAGAGGAAAATACACTAAATCCATTGAAAATAACTTTCTTGAAGATGGTAGTTTTAATTTATAGCTAGTAAACTTGTCATACATTTATCATTAATGACATCAACCAGACAGCTACTGTAAATCGAAAAGCACTGAAATTGAAAATGTGAGTCTTCGAAATCTGACTAAGTGTAAATAATTCTGTCTTCAAACTCAACCGAAAGGTTGTGTATGTGCAATGCTGTTGAGTTCCTAGAACTGTGAAGAAACAATCATTTAATAATTTTAAGTTGACGTCAGATTGTAAGGAAAATTACTAACGAGATATACATAAAAAATATAAATAGTATGAGCGAAAACAATTTTCAAAATTACAAACTTTTCTAAAGTGTCAACTTTTGAAATTTTAAGATCCTTCTTTGAATCAACAGTATTTGTTGAACTATCACAATGTTCATTTTTAACGTCTTCCTTTACTTCAACTGGTAATTCAAATTTAGGCTTTGAATCATCATTTGAAGACTTTGTATCATCACTATTGATTATTACGTTTTTCATTTTTATATCATGGTCTTCTTGTTTAATGTCTACATAAGTATGGAAAAATAACATTAGGACAATAACTAAACATTTAAAGGATATTTTCATTATACGTTTCATATAACCGGTAGCTAACTGATTACACTAGATAGGCCTACAAAAAAATTTACTAACTGATTGCTCCAGAAATTAAGTTATCGATTCTAACTATATAATAACAAAGAAATACAATAAAACAACTGAATGCAGATCATACTATCTGGTTTTTAGTAGTAGTAATCGAATGTCCGGCGCTTTAGCCAGGTCGATGGACACGGTGAGTCCAACTAGGGGCGTTAAAAACCCTGATCTCAAACAAATGGCGCACATGGGCTCCAGTATCCTGAAGGAACAAATGTCGTATGAACCAATTATTGGTCACCGGCTACCATGGAACTGCATCTCCTCACGATGCTCCATTGCCTTGTGGGTCAGACCTTTAGTTCAAAGGCTCGGGGTGTGGCGCCTGGGCAGTATCACAGCCCAGAAACAGATAAAATGAAATGACGATACTTACTGAAAATACTATTCACGCTTCGATTAACTGTCAAACGATTCATATTATTATTATTATTATTATTATTATTATTATTATTATTATTATTATTATTATTATTATTATTATTATTATTATTATGTACCATGTCACTTATTCACTCCCTTTTATTCCCGCTTTGTGTATCCTTATTTTTCAACTTATACAGCAGCTCACCCATGGTGGAAACTCGATTCTATCTAAACGATCTCGAGTCACTGACTGGTCGAAAATCGAATGCGAATACTGAAACAGTTTATCCGAAACCCTGTTTCATCTTCATTTGGTCTTGCTGGCGAGTCGCTGAGGTGGCCGATGGGGATTCGTTGGTCGCAGGACAGATAACGGAGACCGTCTACTGCAACTGTGCATAGACCACAAACTGTTTCTGGCTAGCACTAACTTCCGGCACAGTCATCGCCGATGTGCCACCTGGCGTCCTCCCTCTGCATCTCAAGCCTGGACTCAGATTGATCACATCGAGGTCAGCTACCGCTGGCGTGGTTGTGTACAAGACTGACGCTCCTTTTGGAGCACCTATCTGAACTCTGATCATGCCTTGGTCTGCGCCAATCTTACCTTACTTTTCAGCGGCCAACGAAGTGACCGCCATCAACGGATTGATATCAGCAAGCTGGTTGCAACTTCTGTTGCTAGTAAGTGTCGAATCGAGCTAGCTTTTAGGCTAGCTAATATTCCACTGAAAAGTATAGATGAGCATTGGTTGCAATTGCACGACGCCATGAAAATGGCGGGTACAGTCAGTTGTGGGTTCGCGTTTATAAGCACTGGGTTTCTTCTAATCCTGTACTCACCCTGGATGGTGAGCAGATAGAAGTAGTCGAGAAGTTCGTGTATCTAGGTAGCTGGATAAGTGCTGACGGGGTGTGAGTGATGAGATCAATGCACGTATAGTGAAAGCCAGAGCGGCTTATGCCAATCTGGGCCACCTTTGGCGCCTTCTTGATGTTAGTCTGACTATAAAGGGTCGGATTTACAACGCGTCGGTGAGAGCAGTTTTGCTCTATGCTTGTGAAACCTGACCTCAACGAGTTCAGGATGTTAGACGACTCCCTGTGATCGATCATCGTTGTCTCCAAAGGATTGCTGACATCCAGCGGCAACATCATGTCAGTAATGAAGAGGTTCGGCATCGTGTGTTCGGACACAGAGACGATAATCCGATTGATGTCACCACCTTGAAACACCGACTTCGGTGACTTGGACATGTTCTACGAATGTCGTCCCAGAGAATTCCACGTCGTACATTATTTGCCGACGCTGGAACTGGTTGGAAAAAGCGGAGAGGTGGTCAGTATATGACATGGTGTCGTGGTATGAAAGAAAGCTGCAAGGGGCTGGCTTCTGTTGGTCCTTCACGACTCCCTGGTTGGGGTCCTAGAGATGGTGCAACACAATGGCTCGAGACTTTATCAGATATGGCTCAGAATAGAAACCAGTGGCGATCCTGCTGTAACCATCTTTTACTTTCTTCGTAAAAAGTGGTTGTGTCTTCATTAACTGGAAGAATTCTTCTGGTTGTGCCTTTCCGTTTCCCCCCATTATTATTATTACTACACCACCACACACACTAATCTGTGATCGTTATTGTTTTTTTCTTAAATGCACCTTACCTTCTTTTTCTTTTCCTATTCTCTTTGTTCTGTGTGGCGCATATATATTTAGTGCCCCCCTTGTACCAATATTTATGTATTCAGATAAATAAATAAAAATAAGTAAGTGGCAAGTTCTGTATATTGAATCGTGAAATGACATCACTAAGCCACCCACCCACCTTTACTCAAATAAGTATGATTTAAATGTAAAATACTACAATAATGTTTTTATGATAACTTCATAAAGAATCATGGACTATAAAGTTTTAAAAATGTCTATTACAGTCTAGCTCAATGAAAATTGTTTTAACAATATAAACCCGATAAGTGTGTTGCTTTTGCTTTTATAAACCTGCCTTATTGCTTGGTATGATAAATGGTCAGTGACAGGAAAAAGTATGTTTTAAATATATATTTAAATCTATCCTTTAATTCAGTTTGGAGAGAAGTTTAGTCTTCACATGTTCAACAAAAATACTGAATATCGGTACAAATGCCATAATCAAAACTCTAAACGTGAAATTGGCAGTAATTAGGTGAATCCCAAACTAGCGAAAACTGAAGTACGCGACTACAAGTCCATAAATAAAAAAGTCATACGTTACAAGATATCGGTAAGTGGAAAAGTAAACTCACCATTTTCTAAACGACATAAGTGTACTACTGGTATACGACTGAAATCCGATTCACGTAATAATTGTCTAGCATTAAGTAATAATCGAAAACTACGTGGTAAACTGGCTGCTCGATTCGACCAAATTTTTTTAAATTCACTCTTATATAATTCATTAGCCGAAGAGTTGGTTGATAATGACTTTGATCTAGATTTTATGGATTTATTTTTCAATTTTACTTGGTTTGAATGTTTACTAATTTTACTAAACATAGAATGAAAATGTGAAATCGATGTATCTTCTTTTTCAACAACAGGGTATAAATTAACTTGAACTTTCGGTTTTATCGGTTTGTAATGCTTAGACGATTTAAATTTTTTCATTTTCTTTTGAGTTTTACTAACTAAAGCCTTTGACTGAGTATCAGTTAAACTGGAGTGTGATGATTGATTTGAAATATTTGACAATTCAGTAGTTTTTGGTTTTTCCAGGCTATTTTTTGTTGGAATAATAGTTTCAGATATTTCTTGAATCACATCTTGTACAGTGCACCGAGATCTGATCGATGCAATTTGTTCATTGTTATTTCCATTAAAAATTATATTCACTTTAGGATTTTTAGATTGACTTTGAATACTAGATATTGTGTTATCTGATAAATTATTTTCATTTTTGCCAGCTTCACTATAGACAACATGTGACAAATTAGACGAGTCCAGTATTTCACTACATAGGTCAACAGACGACGGGATAACTTGATTGGTATCTCCACACTGTACATCAGGATAGGTTATTAGGCTACTTGTCTGTTCTAAATCACCAGAGATATATGGTAGAGGTGAGTTGTGCTTTGTTCTAGGGCGTTCCGGTGAATCATTCATGATATCATTATGTATTTCTTCAGTGTTTAACGTTGAAGAAATATTCTGAATATATTTATCTGATATTTTACTAGTAGGGTTTTCGGTAAGTTTTGAATATATTGGAGGTAATGAAATTCTTTTTTTCTGTTTCCTTTTCTCCTCCTTTTTGTGTTTCTTCTTCTTAATACGAACACTAACAGAATTATGAGTCTGTTGAACACTAGTTTGTGTTAAATCATTATCTGTATTCAAACACGACTCACTGCTGTCGTAATTTCTATTCAACAATAATGGTTTTGTCGAGTTTAGTGCATTACGACTAGACGAATTACTGCTTATTTCACTGCTTCGACTTGTCTTATCATCATAATTATTATCAACATCATCATCATCATTCTCGTCAACATCAATGGCTGTTGATTCAGATACAGGTGAAGTTGCACTGCTTGTATTTCGCCTATTATCCGATTCAGATTCATCCTTATCATTATCGATAGGTGTATTATTGCTCGTGGTAGTACTGTTGCTACGAGAAGAATGAACCCGTTGATCAGTTACAGTAGAAATGTGTGACACTTTATTTTCATCAGTAAATTTTTTGGTATCACTTAGAGCAATTGTTGTCTCATTTAGTATTTCACTTAAATCTTCAACCGTAGACTCATAACCTTCTTTATCTTTTTCAACTGTTTCAATGTAATCTAATTCAGCTTGATATTCATCGCCACAATCAAAGCCTTCCTAGTGTAATGTGAGGAACAATAGATTTAGTGTGGTAAAAATTATGGCAAAACAAAGGTATCGAAAAACGAAGGGTGTAACATTACTAAAAATACATAAAGTGTGCTAATTAAGTAGAAAATAAGTTATAGAGGATAGCCAGAAGAGAAAATATAGAAGCCCAATATTAGCATAAAATAATTCTGACGAAACTCTACTAATCCGAGTTTTGACATTTACAGGACTAAATTAATCTAGTAACAATGGATATCAGTTAATGTTCATAGACTTCTATAACTTTTATTCCTTAAAGTCATGTCTACAAAGGGCCTACTTCAGTTCAAAATGCATTCGCACAGTGAAACATTCAAGATTATCGGCGGGAAGCATTAAAAAATACTTTTTAGGGTAATTGATTTTCATTAGATTAAATTATATTGACTAATTAGCCACTTAAATGCTACCAATATTTTCATCTAATTGTCAGTGATAATGTAATCTCGATAATTCGAAATTACCATAAGACAATGAATAAAATGAACCAAAGGATATTGGCATGTTTAATACTCATAAAAACGATAACCAGATCGAAATGTCTAGCAATAAAATGAAAACCTATACAGTTAATTCATCTCTGAAATTACTTAGTGGCCATTTAGAAATGTTATTTGCTACGATACAGTAGAAAAAAGTTGAAAACAACCTAAATCCCTGAAGAAAACAGTGATGTGAAACTTGGATTACCAAAATCGATTAGTAGAATGTCAATCGAAAGACAAACACAATGATATGATTCGGTTGAGTGATAGCAGAATAAAATATCGTGGACAATTAGACGAAGTAAACTTGTAAGTCACTCATTCTTTAATCAAATTATCCATGGCTGTTAGACCTAATTTTGGGTATCATATCAATAAGTGATTTTGCTTGCAAGTCAACGTAAGCCAGTAAACAAACGAAAACCAGAAAGCGATAGCATTAGTTATGGAATTGTGAGGCTAAAATGATTTCATGCACATTGTGAAATCTTGATTTTATAGATTACAATTTGTATGCTATCAATTTATAAATGAATTCGTAAAGTTTAAGTGATAAATTATAACCATCAGAGTTCAAACATGTTGAAAGGTAAACTAATACGATTTGGAAGAATTAAGCCTAATAACTACACTTTAACTAGTTGGAGATTGAGCAACCTTCAAACTAGTTTCCTGTAATCTCCTATCACAATTTATCATGTTTATTTTGTATTAACGTTTTGTATATATAAGTATGTCATTTTATCACATAAAAAACCCTACAATTCTCCCAGTATTCTCTTGTTTTAGATTTAAAATCATTCGGAAGCTTACTTCAATAATCTTCTTATATGAGCAGCCATCACTTAGTCACATGTCACTGCATATTATCCATCGATTTCACTCATACTCACTGAAGTCTGACAACAGAAAATTATCCTCCGTAAAAAATAGTCAGAAATGGGATTAGATTATTATGGTTTTACATCACTAATTGACTGAAGTAGGAAATGTGTGACATATGGCTCCAACACAGTGGTCTGATGGTTAAACGCGTGCTGTGAGACATCAAAGTCCTAGGCTAGGGGTCGCTGCGGTCTGGTGAGGAGCCACACTAAAACGAAACTACTGCCCACAGCCCTATGATATTCGACAGTATCTCAACTGACATCAATCTGCGATGAAAATCACCGCTATATACATCAATAAATATACCTATTTATTAACGATATTTCAATTGCGATTAGTTTACTTGCATGAAAATAAGGCCAGATTGAAATTTCAGTGAAATGAGATAACGTTTTCCATATAGATCGAAATGCTTGTAAATGTAATTTATTTCTCCAGTTTTAAATTTACATAACGCTTATTATTTGCCAAACTATTCAGTCAAACATTGATCAAATTTGTTAAATTCTCTGTGAATTACTCTTTATCAATAAACAAGTATCTATTTTATTTATTAGTCGAGAATTATAATTTTTCGTTATATTTACTGATAATGAATATGAGAGAAAATGTTTAAAATGTAGTCTACAGTTTCAATCAACTCCAACATGTACTGAATTTAAGATTTGCCGAAATTTGCCTTTAATATGTTACATACTAAATGTATTATCTGATCTTCAGACATCACCTTAAATTATTTGGTCCTAAATCGAATAAACTTTACAATTTCAGTAGCAAATAAATGTTGTGTTGAAACCAACCATCATTCAACAACGAGCTCAACAGTACACAGCGATTATATAGCAACGACTTTATAAAAAACCAGAAGCATCCAGTAAGATAGAAGTAGGTTTTAAGTTAATCACAAGAGATAAGGAATTCCCAAGTAAGATAAATATATAAATTCAGCTAATATATCCTACTGTAGGGGACTCCATAAATAAACAATAGATGAAAATTGTGAACAGATTTACCTGAACAGCCATGGCTTCATCATAAATAGCTCCTGCATAAGTACATATAAATGTACCTTTGGGAATTGCATTTAAAGCACGGATACCCCAACCCCTAAAGTAAGAAGTAAGACAAATAAATAAATATAGTGAAAATTCCCATTTTGCCATTTGGTAAATAAAGAAGGAACGAATTGGGCCATGATGAAAAACTAATTGAAAAGAAATTTCTTCGCTCAATTCGTTCCTTCTTTATTTACCAAATAAATAAATTAAAATACTTCTTACAGTAAAAAATGAACAGAAAATCAAATATGAAACTTCATATAATTTAAGTATCTTGATTGATGGAGTAACTAATTTTAATATCTAAAACAATTGCTATTATTTTCAAACACATAAATATTGGTACGAATGTGTACCAAAATAAATGAGCCACACAATAAAACGAAATTATGAAGTGGTAGGGGAAGGGAGATGAGTACGATAAAAAACAGAAAACGAAAGAAAATAAGTAAATGAGAGTAGATGGTGAGAGAAGCAGGTTAGTTCAGAATAATAAAACCAGAAAGAATACTTTTAGCTACAAAGGTTCCTCTGATTTTTATGATACTGGCTTCTATTTTGAGCCATGTCTGATAACGTATAAAACCACTGAGTTACATAATCTCTAGAACCTCAACCAAGGATTAGTGATGGACCGATAAATGTCAATCATATGCAACATTTCTTCAGATCTAAGTACCCTGTTATAAGCCGACCACCATCCCGCTTTTTCCAAATAGCCCCAATGCCGATAAACAATGCACTATATGGAATAGATCAATTAGTACTACTCCGATCGACTTCAAGATATTCCACTGAACAATTATCAGATAATTTATACCTACTAACACGGTTCAGATCAATAGTCAATTACTACATAGACTAATGCTAAGTTTTGGGTTGGCTACTCAAGTGATATCGATTGATGTAATCTCAGATTCTACACAAATACATGATTACCGAAACCAATACCTTAAGAGCGAATGTCAGTGGATCACGTTTAATCAAGAGGAATAACAACATATAAGTAATAATCAAATATATTTATAACAACTTCCAAAATAATAACGTATTACTTGCGAGCAGTTTTGAACACTTGAAGTTTAACCCACAATCCTTGTTGGACCACTCGATTGCTACATCGACGATCACATTGACAATTCGAATTACATTCATACACTCCACCAACAGTAAATTGTGACAACCGACGATAGCGATAACCAGCTTGACTGTCCACCAAACCATTTGGATTTGTTAAAGAACTGGCCTCAACTGAATAGTATAGAATACCAAGGAATAAAACACCCATTACTTTAAAGAATAAAAAGACATATTCTAACGTAAAAGAGAATTTTCTAAAAAAGACTGCCTTTTCCCAATGAGATTAAGAGTAATGAAAATTCGTTCAAACTGTTGTATGGTTTGAAATTTTTTATCACGAACTGAAATCATATGAAAAACCGTTGTACATCATGGTGCACTGGACATACATTTCGTTCTAGTTTAAGAATCCTTAGCAGTCCACATATCTACGACTCCACCAAGAACCGATTCCATGACATTTAGGTCTTCTACAAAGCATGATACCTTCACACTAAGTCAGGATTTTTGAATCTACATATCCGAATCCAATCAATTTGTGAAATTGCACCACCGTCATTTTAATCTCTGCAATTGAATTTAGATTATTGCTACCACTGCCGTCGCCTAACTGGTAAATAGTCAACTGCGAAACAAACATCAGAGTAAAGAAATGATACAGGAACAAAAAAAGAAGTTTCATTTCCTGATCCTTTCTAATACTAAAATCCTTGATATGTAGGACAGAACTATGGCATTCAGCCACATAAAACACTACGAAATAATACATCAGATTTAAGACTAGCGCATCTCAATATAACAAGCAATACTCGACACCAAAATGACGAAAAACCTGAAAGCCATGAATTCACATAATACCGACTATAATAGTTATAATTCGCTAAACTATGATGAAGAGATTCTTCATCGAAAACTCCATAAAGAAAAATGATTTTTTTAAGACAAACGTATTTCTATAAAAACTCACTAGTCAACTGCTGACATGCGCACTTAGTTCGATCACGGCAATTATCCGTACAATCGCAACAAACAAGAAATTTAGAATCTTTCAATAAGGGTACATTACCAATAGGTTGTCTTTGAGGAGTATAATCAATATAGCCAGGGACTTCATTATCTACACTATTTACACAAGGAATTGGAACATTTTCTTTACCATATGACAAATCCACAATATTGGTAAGTGTCTGTAAAATAAAACAATTAATCATAATTATAACAACAGGAGAGAAAATCGGTAAAAGAAAATTTGACGAATTCAGAACTCCTTATAACTGAAAAGCTGATTTAAGTAAAACGGCGAATTGCTTCCCATGATATTTACCTGTTGCTAAACAAACGTACATTGGGAGAGCATTACGAATAGTGTGTTGAAAAAAATTCGCTTCATGTATTCCCAACTCCGAAAGGTTAATGGAACTGTAAATATATTGGTTGTTACACCCAATCACTGTAATACACAAATTCAAACTACAGAATAGCCCAGAGCAGTTTGAAATAACACTTTGTGATTTGGAATGAAGAATGTTCTGTATTGGGTCCCCGTTCTTATCCAACAAGATCGTCATTTGAATAGTCTAGAGATGTAAGAGGATGTGCAAGGATATATAGTTCCAGGATGTTTGGTAAAGATAACTCCATCTCTAGAAGTTTCTATATGGATATATATCCATCGATAAGTTAAGAATAACATTGGCTAGCAGATTAAAATCTAATATTCACAGAAAAAAAATAGTAATAATCGCACCATTGAATATTCATCAAAATAATCGTGAACCCACAGTTAGTTGTTAAATTACTCCCTTTTTAAGCATGAGAAGACTTTTTATATTACCAGTGATACAATAATGTTCGAGAAACAGGGCTTTAATTGACTGTTATTTTAAATAACTGGATTTAATGACAAGACATTTTTCTGTTTCGCTATTTCAACACAATGACACCATAATCCACAAGGAACATTCAATAACAACGAAGATACCAACTTTTTTAAGAGTAATGGTTAAATAACAAAAGATACTACGAAAAAGCACTCACTTTTTCTGCACGAAATTCTTGATTAATTATCAGCGTAGAATCGAACGAGAATAGATCCGCAGTCAACTGACTATTAGTTTTGTCTAAGAATCGTTCTACTTCATGCATTGATCTCAATGAACGACCACATGGTG
Source organism: Schistosoma haematobium (assembly GCF_000699445.3). Lineage (NCBI taxonomy): Eukaryota > Metazoa > Platyhelminthes > Trematoda > Strigeidida > Schistosomatidae > Schistosoma > Schistosoma haematobium. Next base: position 20,050,055 of record NC_067199.1, on the reverse strand, counting down.
CACTATATATAATATTACATTTGTTATTGACTGGTGGATCATATTTTGCTAGATATCTGCTTTTTATTATTTTTTTAAACAAATGAATAAACAATAAAACGTTAAATGTATGTGAAAACAAATAATGATCAGCAAAAAAATACAAGCACTTAAACTTAGTTATTGCCAATACTTTACCCAATGATTTTTTTGTAGAAAGTAACCGTAAAATTGAAGCCAGTAACAGAAAACCAGTAAAAGTAAACAACCAAAGATGAACTACAGCGATATCTAAATAAGATACAACCCAATGCATTATAACGCATTGATTTTCAAGTTTATTAACGATGAACTATTAGAAGATCTATTTATCTTAATGGTTAAGTGAAAACAGAAATAGGCATACACTAAATTAACACTAATTTTCAGTAGGTATCAACTTCTCTACTCCTTAGCAATGACTGAATTCAATCAATCAATTTGAAGCGAAAATACTACTACACTGCTGTATATTATTTGTTTGACATTACGAAATTGAAGAACAGTGGTGAAAAGCCCAAGACCCAGCTTTACTAGTAGTCGCTGCCCGTAAGCAAGGTGTGTTTGATGGTTATATAGGAATTTGATTGTTATTGAGGAGTACACAAAACGACATCGGGTACTGCTCAAGAATTAGGGCAAACACCACAGCTCGAAACGCTACTTGAAAATTGTGTATTATGACTATACTACTTATGAGTAACTATAATTAAGTCCCTATTTTTTATTGGTTAGCCGTAGACTTTTCTTAACGGTTGATTCATTTAAGCTAAAATGGGCTGGTTCTTTTGTGACTCCATGAATCGTGATCCGACCGTTGTTTCTGAATTCATTGCTCCAAATGTAAGTTTACCACAGGCTGATACGTATTTGTTATAGAATCGCTAATTATTTCAATATCGGCATCTTTAAATATTACGAGAGGCTAAGACAACATTTCGATTAATTCGACCTCGGGTGCATTGTTCTGACAGATCTAACTGGTTGGTTGTAGACGAAATTTATCAGTAGCAACATCTATATAAATAGATTTTATATATCTCCCAGCTACACTGCTCTTTCAAAACAAGAATACAGATTATAAACTTTGTAAATAAAAAATAGCAATATCATTGATCTTTGCAGAAACTACTGACGATCTACTTGGCACAAAATTTTCGATAGAAATATTCTTCAAGAAAAAGTGTGATTGAAAATAGGTGAAAACAAGAACTGCAACAAATTCAGATGACAATTAGGCAGAAATAAACGCTTATAACAAGTCATCACTGCTAATATCAAGAAACAATAGAAAAAAACAGTGATTTGAATGAAATATAAACACCAACTCTCATGAAAAAACTTTTGGAAGGTTCCAATAAGGAGTGTGATTACCGAACTTATCAATTTCCTTTCTATCATATAGTAAGCAAGTATCTGCTACCACATAAGAAAATAAAATAGGTTGCAAACCAATAGTTAGTTTAAGAAAGTTTACAATACGTTATTCTGATTTATTAAGTACCATTTTGTGTGATATTGATAAAATTAAAGACCTAAAACAGCTGTCAAATGCTAACTGGATAACATAAACTAATTCTTTACTAATGATGTCCCTAGTAAAGTATGTGTTTTGTTGTACCCTAAGAAGATTAAATTACGGGTAACTTCTAAGAACTATTTATAGACTTAGTATATATATTTATTCTTATTTTATAACTATTAAGTAACTAGATTATATATATATATATATATATATATATATATATATATATATATATTCGTATTTCTGTTATCATAAGCTTTCAATTGACTTATTGGTTATTATTATATGATTAACTATTCTTAGGATATTCCCAATCTATTACTTGCAGTCTCTCACACTCACAGCCACTTTTGGTGTGATCTTGTATAACTGTTATTTTCTATTTTATAGTGTGATAAGGTCTGGTTTACTTGTACATAAACCGCGTGTCTGAAATATATGATTCATACAGTGGAGGCTGAGATTGTGTTCTGGACTAAATGGGCAGGGCTAGGCGAGAAGAACTGTTAAGGACTCAGAGTTGATTCTAAGCTTCTTGTGCTGGTTGACGTGTCATTGGTTGAGCACAGGAACAAGGTCATTTAAGTCGGTATTCTGATTGGCAGTTTTATCACGTGATAATTAACAGAGGAAAAGATATAACATGATTAGTTTTGAAGATATTTTCAAACATCCTATTAGTCTGAGATTTAAATTAGTTGGCTGAAACAATATCCTCAGTACAATACTTTCCTAATTAACCCGATTAAGTTACTTACCTCAACCAACCGCAACGGAATGGAATTTCCAATGGATTCAAACCTTTGTAATCCATAGGATTTTCTGAGCACAAAATTGGAGACAGTGAGCTAGATGGTTTTCTGTAACTTTTCAAACAATGATTCCCACACTTATGCGTCTCTATGATGTAAATAAACATTGGAATTATAAAGTGTTTCAAAAACAATTAAAATATATTTGCCTAGCACTCGCGATTAATACATATATACGATGTAATAGTCCGCTGACCCCGCAAAAAATATGTGTATTGCTGAAGAAAGTAGTGGGTTTATTAATGTCGAAATTTCAAACCCATCATATGAGTAAAATAGTCTCCCAAGTAACCTTTATTTTCGAATGAGTTTTTCTAAATTTACTACTTTCATTCTGATCAGCTACAAAATCACCAAAATTTATTTATTTATTTATTTTAACACATAGATATTGGTACAAAAAGGCACCCAATACATATGCGCCACACAAATCTCATTCGATATGTGTGACAGCTGTGATACTGCTCGGGTGCCCAAACCGAAGCAGGTGGTTTTCTTAGGGGGCCACCAAAATAATGTACGGAATTTTCGCTGTTTAGGAGTAATAAAGGATAGTTAATAAGAAATTATAGATGTAATAACTGGTAACTGAAGTGATCGCTGCAGTGGTAAGACCAAGAATCAAGGGTTTTCAAAGACCATTTGTGGACAAATCATAAGATGAAATGTAAGCACACAGTAATAAATACTCCACGCAACCACACAAAATAAACTAACAAAACTCGTTTACCGGACACAATTTTATGTTGTCAGATTTAACCACACGTTTCGTGACGGTGGATGACACTATTTAATACCTTAAACTGAAGTAGACGGAGTTTTATTTATTTAAACACACGAACATTGGTACTAGTAGGCACCGAATACATATGCGCCACATAAATCATTGATTTGTGTGTGGGCTGGGATATTGCTCGGGTGCCCAAACCGAAGCAAGTGGGTTTCTTAGAAAACTATAATTCGAGACTTCGACCTAAAGGTTTGATCCACAAGGCAGTGGAGCAACGTCAGGAGATGCAGTTTCATGGTAGCCGGTGACCAATAATCGGTTCATACGCCATTTGTTCCTTCAGGATCCTGGAGCTCATGTGCACCATTGGTTTGGAATCAGGGTTCTCCGACTCACCTAAGTGGGTCCTCCATATCCACCAACTCGGTCAAAGCGCCTGACATTCGCTTCTTGTCCTCTTAATTTCGTAAACAACACCTTCATTGCGAGAAAGCAATGAGTAGGACATCCATAGCAGTGGTTGTATGCACGTGGCCATGTGAGGGCGTTTCGAGAGGGAGAGCTGACTCTCTCGAATCTCAGCCGTACCAGGGCGGAGGAGGGTTTAAAACTAAGACCCAACTTTTGAAAAGAGATTACTTTAACTAACAAATCACTGTTTCATAATATCAGTGTACTTTGGTTATCACGTCAACTATCATGCTTCCTAGACTTCCAATTCATTTAGTGTAATTCACCCATTTAAAACACATCAGGGGATTTCTAGTTCGCAAATCTTTGAACAAAACATCAGAAAGCAAAATAAATGATTACAAGTATCTTTTACTTAACTTCACATGAAATACAAGACCACAATGTACAAGAACTAATTAACCCCATTAAACACACAAAGAGGATATTTAGGGGTTTTTAGACACCAACATCATTGTAATTAATACGTGTAGTCAGACTGTTTGAAATGTACTGCGCTAATATATCACATAGTTCTGATAATCTTCATTTTCTTATTACACCATCCTAATTGGCTGTTGTTTCTTAATGGTTAGAGATACACTAACGAATAATAGGTAAAAAAAAATATTGCCAATTATGATTATATAAAAATGATCAGTACTCCTTCAAAAACACAAACTTCATTGTTAAACACTAGCTATCAAAGCACACTTCGATTTGCTGATTTAAGTTGAGGAAAAACATTATAGCAAAAGGATTTGAATTGATCACCGATCTAGGGCTTTAATAAACTCAAATAGCAAAGTCTTAATGTCTCTTCCTTTAGCGAATATTTTGATTAACAGTTATGTACATGTAAATGCAGCTAAACACAATCAAACCAGCTGTCCGATCAGGAGGTATCACAAAGCCTCGATCGAAACCGAGTTGAATTAGCTCGATTGGTGACCAACTGGATATTATTTAGAACAATTAAAATAGCCATGTTTTCCGGACTCATCACTGTAAAGAGTATAAAGGATTGAAGTTTTTTTTTTAAAAAAAACCGGGAAACCAATACAGATGACATGTAAGTCGCTAGTTCATATTGTGCAACAACAAGATTAATTACTCCGATTTACATTACCAACCCTGTATGCAAAGATCAATTCAACCAGTGCAGAATAATTTAGGAAGTTTAATTATTTAAAAATAAATATGACAGAAATTATAATATGATGGATAAAAACATAATTGAAATTATATATTGCTTTATGTCAACGGGACATTTACACATAATAAATCTACAAAACATATTATGAAAGAGAGGATATATGGTATTTACACTTAAACAACAAACCAATGACTTACCGAATGGTTTATAATTGAATTCTTTGAATAAATTATCTAAATAGCTTGTTTTGGTACCAGTTGATTCCAATTCAGACAAATTAGTAATTGGATCCATACTTAGACATTGTTCATTAATAAATTTTTCAGAACTCTTTTTAGAAATAGTTTTTAATGCTTCATCATTATAATTTAATGATTTATTAGTTTGATGAATACTATTACTAATTTTGTGCGAATCACCATTAGACAATGCACGGACTGGTACAACAGTATTTTGATTGCCTGTAGCCGACTTACGAGCTTTACGACGTTTAGCACTTGAGTCTAATGCTTTAATAAAGTTGAAAGATAATTAATTAAGGTAATAGTTAGGTAAGTTTAAAATCTGATAACTGTAAATAAAAGGTTGAAAATAAGCTTCTTTAATTTATGAAAATCTGTTAACTCTATGGATAGTTCAGGGAGAAAACTACCAACATTTACATAATAATGATATATATTTATAATAAACTATCGAACAAAAAATTAAATTGCTGATGTTTCCTGACTTAGTGTGAGTCGGCTTCTTCAGAATAAACAAATAACTGAATTAAGACAAAGTTAAATGGTACAAAGGGACAAATTAGAATATATAGCACATTTACAGAAAAGTATTATGGCTAGAAGATCGTAAATACTTAGCACTGCTTACATCTGTTAGCCACAATATGGAAATCTAGGCAGTAACAAGTAGTTTCTTCCTGTCTATAATTAAGTGCATCAATAATTCATATTAAAATGTTAAGTCATAATGATCACCAAAATCAGAAAAACAACCATGATATATTGATATGATACCAAAAAATTATGTCTTACAAGTTTACTTCGTCTAATTGTCCACGATATTTTATTCTGCTTATTTTGTGTTCATATTGTGTGTAAAAGCATGTTATTTTATTACGTGTAAAACCTACTCAATCTGACTAGTAGTGTTGTCTTTGATTTTGGGGACTTAAGTCGTTAATGCAGTCTCGTAAACAGCTATCACTCAACCGAATCATATCATTGTGTTTGTCATTCGATTGACATTTTACCCATAGATTTTAACAACTGGGAATTTCACTAATCAATCATTAGAAACATCCTTTTTAATAAACATGCAACCTGTATTCTCATAATTATTAAATTCTGAGGAGGTAAACAACTGCACTTAAACATGAATATCACGTTTATTGATTTGGTTGTGGTCGCTTTTTAATCCTTAGTGGAAGCTCTCCAAAAAAAATTTCGTGCGCACTGTCCTTGGAAAAGAAATCTATTCCCCTTAATACGATTTATAAACTACATATGAAAGGTCGTGATATACACTTAGCAAGTCAATTCAAATTCATTGACGAATAGTTAGAGGTAGTTGTTGAATTTTATTTAAGAATAACCGCGAATATCTCCTTGAATGATTAATTGCTATATTAGTGGAAAACGTAACCGAAATGTTGAACGTGAATATCCCATGCACATAAAAACTTTAAACAACAGTCACATTTAAAACATAAACACTTCAATGTATAATTAGTTATTACACGTAGTTTAAGTATGTCCCATTTGTCTTCATTCAAAAGATCATACATGAAACATAAAAAAAACTATCCAAATAACGTTTAAATGATGATTGACATTCAAACCTTGAAAATAATTTACAATTTATACGAATCATAATTAGAGAAATTGATAAAACCAAATCTTTGGTATATGGACCTTTGAATTTAAATTATGAAAAAACCATCATCTGCATATATTTATCTTTTTAATTTCCCCCAGTTTCAGTATCCTCAGTATTAAATCGTTTACTTTAGAAACTGCTCACATAAGTTGTTTGATTTATCCGATTTAAAATTTCATTTGCATTGACAATCTTTTGTCAGTAATTTGATGCGTTCTTAGATTATATGATTCTGAGTTACCTTCAAATCTATATCTTTAATATAAGTAACACTTTATATCTAAGCCTCTTACCAGTCGAAGAAATTATACGTTGGAATGAAAAGTTTTTACGATAAAACGTTTATTTGGATGGGTGTTGACTTCTAATCAACGATCAATGCTTTTACTTTTCGAATAGTACGGTAAATAGAGATAATCTATAGACAAGGATACGGAAACAAAATGACATGATAACTACAGGTATATTAATAAACCAGAGGTTTAATTCACACCATTTTCATAAGTGTTAGCCAAACAACACAGTTTCATACTTTGTAAGGTGAAACGGAACTTGAATTTGTGAACCAACGATTGCAATTTGCTATTTAAAAGTGACTAGACAATCTCCCTGGCATGAATACGATTGATATTGAAGCAATTCGAACTAAACATTTGTATGATGAATTTGCTTGTGCATGGTGTTTTATCCTTTAATTTTCTCACTTGATAATATTTTTATCCATGGTTAAAGTACATACTGTTCATGGAACTTAAAAATTGCAATTCCGGATTGATAATAATTCTTTAACTACCATCAACTTATGAAGATCCCATTCGAAATAAACTAATTTCATGGACATCAGGAAAGTGAAATAATACTAAAATAAAAACGCAAGTTCTCTACACAACTAGTTATATTATGAAATGTAGCTAAAAACAAGAACATATAAAGCTTTCAACAAAACAAAAGTGACTTACGAACATCCACACTACTATACTCAACTTCTACTCGTTGATTATGAGTTGGTACACTCTTACTTTGACTAGTAAGCTGAAAATGTACAAATAATTGTGAAGATAAAACTTAATTAAACCAGGGTAGTATCAGTGATTCGACAAACAACTTTTTTTCTGAAACAGTATATGAAAGTTGGACCTTGGAAATACAAAACATAATAAAATATATTTTGAATAAATACTGCTAATTGAGTAAATTTTCTATCACAGGTAGGCCAGGACAATTTAAGACTACATTGTTCATAAATAATCAATGAATTAAACAGTAAATAACAATTTATTGCATTAAAACTACATTCTTTTGCTCTAACATGGATTACTTCAAGAAAATTGGACCAGGATTACTTAAAAATGAATCTTCTAATAATCTCCATATTAAATTGTTTAAACTGAGCGCAAACCATTAAATCAGGGCCCCATGAAACTAGGAAACTAAATGGATGATTCGAATGACATGTCAGAAAGTTCTACAAATGCCCGGAACATCCTCCCACCATCGTTGTCGACTGAATTGGGAAATGAACCTTCTACTTTGTTTGCCTTCTGAGTGGTTGGTTGGAGGCTGAATCAAGAAGATAATAGGGGTTTAGTACGAACTTTTGGTGTATCTGCGTCACGTTTCCTCACTGAGTTAACTCCTCTGTTGATATTTCGATTTGTGTAGTCATTATCGGGCACCATAGTTCCACAGAATAAATGAAACTTGACAAGAGTTTGATCATATATATATATATATATATATATATATATATATATATATATATATATATATATCAATTTGTATGTTAAAAGAATAAAAACACTTTTAGGGGAAAATTTTCATATAATGTTGAGACATGATAGAGGTAATTACTTTACTAAAGATACTTATTTTTGTACAGCAAACAAAAATTAAGTTTAGTTACAAATAGAAAAATTATTATTGCGAAGCACTATCAGTTTTAAAAAATCACTGAAAAGCATGTTTTGTACTTGCATATAGGACTTCCTAACAATTTATGCTGGGAAAACATGCTTGGTTCTAATTAAGTCGTGGTTCTACATTAACATTCATTAATTTGTGTAATATTGCCTAGTTCCCGCGGTACTTTTGGTTAACTCGGTTTGTGATCAAAATTATAATGCAATTTTTCAATCCACTAAAACCACCGATTTGTGTAATACAGTTTCTCAAAACAATATCCATCAAACAAATAAGTATCTGGCTTACCAAATCACTGAAAAGTGGTTCCAGGCGCGTGGAGCCACGATAAATCCATTCAGAATGGGTTCTAGAGAACTTCATAAGAGCTAAACTTGCATCAACTTTCTCGACAGTTGCCTTCATCCAATCACCATCCAATTCAGTTTCAACAATCTGTCCAGGTTTCAGCCTAACCATGGGACGCTGAAAAAGGCATGCAAACAATTTTGTTGGAATAATAGAAATTATTTTCAACGAGGGTGAATGACAAACAACCATAGTCTTATTCATGTAAAACGGTCATACAGAGCATTACAACTGTAAGGATTGGAAGAATCTACTACGAAAAATACAGGAGCATCCTTGAATTGACGCATCTGATTTGTCTTGATCCGTGAGAGCGACAAAACATAGAGAATAGATATTACAGTTTAGCTGCCATTATACCTAAACAATTAAGGATTGTGTTAAACTTGATCAAAATGATGCGCTTCTCATTTTATATTATTACTGTCTATGAAGTGACTCAACACTTCTGCTTTCTCATTAGAAATTTATATAAAGTGGTATTTAAGAACCTCAAGCGAAAAATAGTTACTAGTTATTTACAGCAAATTTAAATAAAACTTTTATTTTTGAGGTCCAATAACTGAACTTACCACCTTCGAACCGAACATGTTTCTTCATTTTTCAGACTACAGACTTAAGACATTCATCTCTGAAATAGGTATAAATGTTTAACGAACCTTTTTATCCTTCGGATGCTAATTTCACTGGGCTTTTTAAAACGATTCCCACGAGTTTACGTGAGGTACACTTTACAAGTATTTGATAGTGAAATAATTAAATAATACAGTGTTAAGTATTAGAATGAAATGTACTAAATTCCAAGGTAATATTTTCGAGAAAATCAAGCAACAAAAATTCAGTAGTACTTGAAACAACTTCTAGATAAAAACTTTACTGACCTGAGGATACTGAGCCAAATAACGTTTAATGAATTCTTGAGATGATTCAGTGGCTTCTTTCCAATTTTCTTTCGCTACGGAAATTCATATGAGAATTGATTGTAAACTTACATTGATGACATATGCGATAAATTTCATTCGGTGGTGAATATTGCGTATAACCATCATCAAAGAATAATAAATACCTAAATACAACCAAGTAATTAAAAGTTATCCAGTTAAAATTTATCCCTACCTCTGATTATTTCGTTCACTTGGAGGTTCAGCAATCAAACCGGAATAATAACCGATTCCACCGGTATCATCTCGATATATTGCTAAATTGTTGTAAATTATAAAATTCAAAGTTAGAAGATTGGTTTTTATCAGACATTTACTGTGTCAATAGTGAACCTGATATATCAACGAAAAATAAACTTCATGCTAACAGTTATACAGCTTGTAGTTTCGACTGCTCTCATAAAATTACACATTACTGGAGACAAGAATAGACTTCGAAGTTAAGAATCACTCTTCCCTAATAAATAAAGAGTATAAATATACCATAATTTGTTTATGGTATATCTTACATTTAAAGATTCAAATAAAAAGATGTAGTGACAACTATTACACTAAATTGGATCAACTATCTTCAATAATTTATAGAAACACTGAAATATTTACTAGCTATTTAACAAATCTAATGAGCTCATGATAAAAAAGCAATAATCATGTGCAAATATCTGAATATCGTTTAACATGAAAACACTAATTTTTAAGGTGTACATAACCTACATACATATAGGAATATCATTGAAAAAGATTTAAATTATATTATTAATAAGTATAAGTTTGAGGACTAGGACAGGTAACCATAAATTATCTCAGTGAAGCAAACCACAACAACACGTCAACCAGATATCTGACCTTTCCATATCAGTAGTTGTGCACTGATTATCTAATAAAAACAGACAAGACTGAAGTTTATTACGCGGCACCTAATTACTTAATGAATAGTAAAGGGTTTGTGAATTAAAATATGATAACAACGTTCAATCTCTAACCCCTTTAAGTAGCTTCAGTATAATTTATTAGTTTTTCACTTTTATTCATTTTCATTATTTACTGATGCGTGCCTTTTATTGAATTATGACATGATGTAACATTTTTGTATGCAAACGAATCCCAAATACAAACGGGTAGCTCTTAAAAATTAAAGAACAAATCCCGAAAATTAAAGGATACTTCAAGATGTGACACACTATACGAAATAGAGAAGCGAAAATAAGCGAAGATTTTGTTTACCTAAGAATAAAAAAACTACTCATTCTAACGAACACATTTATACATAAGTGGGATGTTTCCGGTTTTCGTTTCTAAAATACAAGTATAAAATAACCATCAACAACACTTTTATTATTGTGAGTGACATTAGATGTTTTTTGAAATTTTCAGCCCTCAAATGCCCTGGTATGGCCGAGAGTGGGGTGGGCCCGTCCTCCCTCCCGAAATACTCTCACAATGAGGACGAAAAGCGAATGTCAGGCGCTTTAACCGGATCCCAAACCAATGGTGTACATATGCTCCAGTATCCTGAGGGAACAAATGGCGTATGAACCAATCGTTGGTCACCGGCTACCATGAGACTGCATCTCCTCACGACGCTCCACTGCCTTGTGAGTCAGACCTTTAGGTCAACCACGTGCACCATTCAAACTGGCTGCCTTCAACGTTCGCACACTTATGCAGGTTGGACAACAGATAGGGCTGGCTATGTCTTTAGAAAGTCTTAATATCGCTGTTTGCTGTCTATCTGAGACCCGTATTCAAGACTCTGGTGAAGTACTACAAATTTGCTATCCATCTGTCGCTTCGAAAAGCTTGTTTTAAGTGCGCTTATCCGAGGACCCTATGGCATCTTCGTCTGGTCTTGCAGGCGTTGGTGTCGCACTAAGCGCTAGAGCTGAGGCAGCACTAATCGATCGGATCCCCATTTACAGTTGGTTATGTGCTGTTAGATTAGAGAGTTCCATCAAAGTGAGTAGAGATCGGTGTGAGAAACGATGTCTTTTCGTCATCTCCGCCTATGCTCCGACATACTGCAATCCGGGTGCAATCAAGGATGAATTCTACCACCAGTTAACTGTTCTTAGCCAGAAAGTGCGTTCGACAGATATTGTAGCACTAGCCGGAAGCTTGAATTCTCAGGTTGGGCGTCTAGGCACAGAAGAGAGTCATTTGGGTGACCGATGGGGACTCGCTGGTCACAGGTCAGAAAACGGAGACCGTCTACTGCAACTGTGCATAGACCACAAACTGTTTCTGGCTAGCACTAACTTCCGGCACAGTCATCGCCGATGTGCCACCTGGCGTCCTCCCTCTGCATCTCAAGCCTGGACTCAGATTGATCACATCGAGGTCAGCTACCGCTGGCGTGGTTGTGTACAAGACTGACGCTCCTTTTGGAGCACCTATCTGAACTCTGATCATGCCTTGGTCTGCGCCAATCTTACCTTACTTTTCAGCGGCCAACGAAGTGACCGCCATCAACGGATTGATATCAGCAAGGTGGTTGCAACTTCTGTTGCAAGTAAGTATCGAACCGAGCTAGCTTCTAGGCTAGCTAGCACTCCACTGAAAAGTATAGATGAACATTGGTTGCAATTGCATGACGCTATCAAAATGGTGAGTAAAATCAGTTATGGGTTCGCGAACCGTCCCGCTTATAACCACTGGGATTTTTCTGGTTCCTTAGAGCTCATCGAAGCCCGTCAGTCTACTACGGGTGACTGTGGGTTTGACCACAAACGAAGGATGTTACGTAAGGAAATCAGGCAAAGCTTGCGTGAGGACCGAGAAGCCTGGTGGTCGGAGCATGTTAATCAGCTGGAAGCAGCAGCTGCATCTGGTAACTACCGGAAGCTCTTCTAAACCATCTGAGCCACTGGCAGCAAGAAGTCTGGTGTCAGCGAAACAATCTACGGGGATGATGGGATGCCAATCACTAACATCCATCGACGTCTTGGACGATGGGCAGAATTTTCCGAAGGGCAGTTCAACTGGTCTGCTGCTCCGGCAATATCGATCAAACTGTCCTGCCCTCCGTGATCTGTGACGACGGATTCACCAAATGAGGCGAAAGTCCGCAAGGAACCCCAACTCTTGATGTGCTACAAATCACCTGACCCAGAAGACTTACCCCCTGCTCATTTTAAAGATGGTGGTGAATTTCTGGTTAAGGAAATGACTGTGTTGTTTACAAAGGTCTGGGAGCTAGAGGGTATACCAACGTTATGGAATGAGTCGATAGTTTTCCCTATCTTTAAAAAGGGTTCACGTCGTCCCTGTAACAACTATCGGGGGATAAGTCTACTTCCAATTACGTCCAAGCTATCGGCTTCCGTCATACTTCGTAGGTTGTTCAAAACTCGAGAAAGATTGACTCGCGAGGAGCAGGCTGGTTTTCGTTCCGGTCGAGGATGTATTGATCATATCTTCACCCTCCGCCAAATGTTAGAACACCGTCATACTTATCAAAGGTCAACAATCGTAGTGTTTCTTGACATTAGGGCTACCTTCGATTCGAAGGTCAATTATCTTGGTGTCACTTTTTCCTCTGATCTGTCTTGGTCATCTCACGTTTTATTGTTATCGAAGAAAGTTTTCCGTCTGACTTACTACATAAAGAGACTGCATGCCCTTGGGACTACTCGTCATTTACTCTTACAATTTGTCAATTCTTGCATATTACCTATTATTCTTTACTGTTCTCCATTATTCTTTCCCGGGCTTTTGAGAAAAGGCTTTGCTGTATTGCGGAGAGTGCTGAAGGCAGTTAGCAAGATGTGTGGTGAATCTTCCGAGGTCATAATTAATATGGTTGTGGATAGACATCTAAAGTCATGCAAACTCCTGGTAGGTGGTATTTCATCAGATACTAACCATCCCCTTCAATCTTATCTTTCTCCTTGTATATCTTCTGGTAGAACGAGACGTAATTACATTAAAATCCATACACGCAAGCAAAAGTATAGAAGTTCTATAATACCTTACCTAGCAAATATACTCTGTGACGAACAGGTTGTTAGAGTTAACCTAGTCAATAACCTTCATTCTTAACATGTCTCTAATTTTAAAAGTTGTACAGTTTTTCGGTTGTTTATTTTTGTAAACCTTTTTTTGTATTTGTTACTGTATTTTTTTGCGTAAGTAACTTGTTGAAATACGCTGTGCTGAGAATTCTATATTGTACCAAAATATAATATTGAATAAAGCCATTAATAATAATAATAATAACAATAATAATAATAGGAAGAAGAAGAAGAAGAAGAAAGACTTCTCGACCTTGAGTATGCGCATGATATTGTTTTACTGTGCGATAATGCCCAAGCCATGCAATCCGCACTTAATCAGTTGGCAATCAGTGTCCGAAGATATGGTATGTGCTTTGCAGTTCGAAGTGCAAAGTACTTCTACAAGACTGGCAGGATTCTAATCTCGTACTCACCCTGGATGATGAGCAGATAGAAGTAGTCGAGAAGTTCGTGTAACTAAGTAGCTGGATAAGTGCTGGTGGTGGCGTGGGTGATGAGATCAATGCACGTATAGTGAAAGCCAGAGCGGCTTATGCCAATCTGGGCCATCTTTGGCGCCTTCTTGATGTTAGTCTGACTATAAAGGGTCGGATTTACAACGCGTCGGTGAGAGCAGTTTTGCTCTATGCTTGTGAAACCTGACCTCAACGAGTTCAGGATGTTAGACGACTCCCTGTGATCGATCATCGTTGTCTCCAAAGGATTGCTGACATCCAGCGGCAACATCATGTCAGTAATGAAGAGGTTCGGCATCGTGTGTTCGGACACAGAGACGATAATCCGATTGGTGTCACCACCTTGAAACACCGACTTCGGTGACTTGGACATGTTCTACGAATGTCGTCCCAGAGAATTCCACGTCGTACATTATTTGCCGACGCTGGAACTGGTTGGAAAAAGCGGAGAGGTGGTCAGTATATGACATGGTGTCGTGGTATGAAAGAAAGCTGCAAGGGGCTGGCTTCTGTTGGTCCTTCACGACTCCCTGGTTGGGGTCCTAGAGATGGTGCAACACAATGGCTCGAGACTTTATCAGATATGGCTCAGAATAGAAACCAGTGGCGATCCTGCTGTAACCATCTTTTACTTTCTTCGTAAAAAGTGGTTGTGTCTTCATTAACTGGAAGAATTCTTCTGGTTGTGCCTTTCCGTTTCCCCCATTTTTATTATTACTACACCACCACACACACTAATCTGTGATCGTTATTGTTTTTTTTCTCTTCGAATTCTCATTGTTTTGTGTGGTGCATATATATTTGGTTCCCTCTGGTACCAATATTTATGTGTTGAAGTAAATATATAATAATAATAATTGAAATTTTCTATCAAACATTGAAGATCAATTCACCATTGTGACAAATTTGTTTCCCTTTCTGCTAAAATTTTTCTTACATTTCAAAATGAGTGTTTCGTAGATATTTTACTTCGAAAATATAACCACTTTATTACCGTATTTTTATGCAACAAAAACGAGCGAATAAGTTGAACTCAATGAAGTTTTATTTTAGCTTTACAATAAGTAATTGATGAGTTAGTATGCCATAATTAGTCAGCTGAAAACAATATTGGAACTGACATAAATATTTATTAACACAATTCACCCTACATATTAGCACACAAATAAAACAAAGACTACCTTAGTGGTTAAAGCAAATATATTTCAACCACTAGGCCTCAAGCTCACGTCCCACTCCATATACTTTAAGTTAGACAGCTAAGTTGTACCACTAGAGGTTACTTGAAAGTGTTGCTCAAAGACGAGTACTGTTAGCAGGAAATAGATTAGACTAAAACGTTTCATGCAGGAGTGTGTTGGAGAAAGCTGATTGCTCCATTCTCAGCCAACCAGCACTAGCACATAATTGGAGATATTCGAATCTTCTTATGTAAAACTTTAAATAAACTAAGGTTTTTCTTATTGTGATTATTAATCCCATTCAACTTGGTTTATTTGGAATGTAATCTCGTTCCTATTCGACCGTACTTTGATTTGGGGACTGGTCTAGTGGAGTAGTGTCCGAAAAATACTAAGAAACAAGTATCTTAACAGATAAACAAATTCGTAGTCGGTAAACGAATTAAATTAGGGATTGAATTGCTTTAAACAAAACCAGCATGAAATATTTATAGAAAAGGTAAAATAAAAATAGAATTTTAGTTGAAAAGGAACAAAGAAATAAGGAAATGGAAACCATGGAAAGCATTTAAGACCCAGAGGGAATTAATGAATAGATATAAACACACAATGATGGAATTCTACTCAGTACTGACACTAGGAACTTCCAAAGACACACATGTATACAAACCTCATTATTATTGATTGCGAACCAAAAAGTTTATCAAGAATTAAGTTAAATATAAAGTTATCACTTATCACTTACAAACGACACGGGCACCGACTGGATACTTCTGTTTTAATTCGGATGCAGAAAAAGCTAGCGCTAACAATGAAGTTACGGCAAAACAAATCTCTGATTTTGACTTTGAAGATGTGTCCAAAGCAATAGTGTACTGAGCATTTTCATTCTCTTTAGCCCGATCCTTATCTGATTTAGGTGTAGAGGGATCTGAACTAGGCAAATGACATGATAACACACGACCGGGAAACCATGTATGTTGCGTTTTACGGTATAAGACTGGTTGAGATGGTGTGAGTTGTCTACAGGAAGTTTAAAGGACGAACACGAATTATGATAAACGAAACTGGAATCCAACTGATTACATTTTCAAAAATATAATCTTTTCTTCAAAAAACATAACAAGTTCTATTCCAAGCGATGAGACTAACTCATAGGAATATTGCTAAGAAAATCTAGTCAAAACTATACAAAGCATCCTAATAATTTGTAATTACAAGAATAACACTTACAACCCAAGTAGTAACTCTGACGGCTGTAATGTTCTCCAAACAGGAGCACTGGAGTGATTTATGGTTGATTCCAGAATTCGACTAAATTGAAATAATAAAAAAAGATTGGATTAATTTCCGTGGAAGTATTTGTGTCAAGTATAACTAATGTAAATAGAGGAGTAGTTTTGCGAGGATCGCATGAACGTAGTTTCCACTACAAACCGAAGTTAGCTGGAAAAACATCTAAAACTGGGAAACATTGTACAGCTTGAGATGGTGGAGGTTTGTAGCTCAGGTGGATGATTTTGATGGAGAAATTCACTTCTACCTGAAGTTTATGCTGATGATGTCATTCAGAAGGATGATAAAAGCTACACGACCAAACCAGCCAGCTCAGAGAACAAAACTCCATCGAAAACATTGGACAGCTGTTTCACAACCAAATGCCCACTCGTCGCTAGTTTTGGAATAAATTTCCAACCCTTTAAGTTAGAACCTAAGACTAGCAACGGCATTGGATGAGGATAGCGCTGTAACATAAATTGACTTAAGTTGGAAAAATGACTTATCAGGTTTCGACTTAGTGGTCTAAAGACATTGTGCTTACCGTGAGATTTGAAGATTTCGAATCTAATTCTATCTAGAATAGTAGATGAACTTTGCTATGAAAGCTCAAAGTAGAATGAAATATTTATGAACTGCTCCCTCGTTTCAAATGGTTCTCTATCTGATGTTAGTTTATGATGAAAATTACCATGCCATAATATGAATACGGTTCAACCTGTCCAGTAAGCAAATGACCACTAGCTCAGTCCTCTGGATATATTAACTGATAACTGTAATACTCGTACTAGGCTAAGTAATATCATACTGAGTTTTAAAATATGTGAAGCTTTGACTAACTGGTGTACACACCAAATTATCACCTACTGAATTTACTTCCCTCGCAACCGGTATAACGTTGGTGACCAGGAATAATTTTTGTTAGTAATATATATATAATATATTACACATATTGCTAGATATACTTACAACTAGTTACCATATGGAAATTTATTTTGAAGGCACAGTATTCCCGAATATTGTAGTTATAAATATTAAAAATATGCGTTGCAGGTGTTGTGACTATTCAAGATAGTCTACTGACAACTTAAAACAGCCTGACACCAAAACTCTACATAGGCCATAAGTAATATGGAACTTCAATTGAAAAACATACTTATTCGGTTTCTCAATAACAACAATTTCTTCCTCGTCCTTGGCTAAATCAATTACACGATTATCAAATAAACGCAGAACGCGACCGAAAGAACTAAAGAGTATTTGCAAAAAAATGACTGGGTAAGAATTATATACTTTATCTGAAGTCTTGTCATTTCATCAACTATGGCATCAATCTTCCCATTCAATTCCAATATATTACTTTGTAAAGTTGATTGCTCCTTTTTAAGCTCATCCAAGCGTGCGTTCAGATTAAGTTCTGGAAAACTTTCGATTATTTCATCGATCAAACCGCATTCTTCCAAAGCCAAAGAAAATCTTTGCTGGATTATATGAAGTCTAAGTTTAGGATTATTAACTTTTAGATATAATGAGTATATATTGGAACAGGTATGTTCTTACCATCTTTTAATTCAGCTTGATATTTGCTTTCCACAAATGCGAAAATGATATCAAAGATATCATCAGAATCTAAAGCATCATAGATTGCCTCCGTTAGTTCATCGATAAGTAGTCGGTGTTCATGCTTTAATGAATTCATTGTATCACCTAGATGAAGAATTAAGATCATTGTGTGAAGCAGATATGTAGTATTAAATGATGAGCGACAATAATGATGGTAAAAACGTTAAGTGTTCCACTATGGACACAATAATATTCTCTAGTAAGTTATCTGGAAATACTTCATTTTCACATACCGTAACATGCGTTTCTGCTCAAATGAAATGAGACTTCATTTTTCCAAGCCAGTTTCTTTGAAGTCTATCAAGAATTACTTACAAAAAGTTCAGAAATGGGACACTGAACTATATATTTAAATAGTTTTCTACTGATTTTTATACTTTGATGATGTAAAAACCTGGCGAGTAATGACGGGATCCCGTACAATCCCACGTACAGTATCCGAAATTTCGGTTGTTTGACAGAGTCGCCTAGCCAGTTGCCAAGTACGTTTCATTACTATTTAGATGTTAATGAAGTAGTTCGACACAGTTAGATACATCACCGTCAACATTAGAATCTAAGCACGTAGGTTGTGCTTCAGCGGCCCAGTAAGTCACCTGTACGACCAAGTGAAATTTATCAGATTTGAGAGGTTGTATACAATGATGCAGAACATGTCGTCAGCTATTACTGACTTCAGTACAAATATAAAGCTGCCACTATCAAAGTTCAGTGAACGCGAACATCCGCATCAATTCGACTGCGGACTATCAAGTCAGCAGTTCCCTTTGTCATCGGAAGAGGAACTGAAGATGCTAGACACTGGTTTGCAGCAGAAAGAAACCAGGGACAGATTTGTAAGTCAACAACATTAATTTTATAATTTGTTCGTATTACAGATGGCCATGGTAACGAGGTCAATGGATAATGATCCTAAAACCTCAATGCGATATGTTTTGTCGTACCTCATGACACCTGAGGTTGCCAGTAATTTCACGCCACTGGGCACTTCTTCAAAACGAGCACTTCAGAAATGCCGGTTCTACGGCTGCATACGAAGTAACCTATATCTATTATTTGAACTTCAGGTGCATTAACAAATCACTTTTTGTCATCGTCTGTCAACGAAAAAGGCCTTGCGAAACTGTACGATATCGCGACACAAGGTTATTTTCACAACGTCAGAGACAAATTGATAAAGCGTAATAGGAGGAAACAAGAACATGTATGTACTAATTTAAAGTGATAACTTCCATACTGTTCTATAGTTACAGTCAACAGTGTTAACCAACATAACCATAA
The DNA here is from genome assembly GCF_000699445.3 of Schistosoma haematobium. Classification (NCBI taxonomy): domain Eukaryota; kingdom Metazoa; phylum Platyhelminthes; class Trematoda; order Strigeidida; family Schistosomatidae; genus Schistosoma; species Schistosoma haematobium. The sequence goes on along the minus strand of NC_067199.1, from coordinate 20,030,446 downwards.
GTGAAGCTTCAAGTATCTGGCTGTGCCAAAGCATGTCATTTAGATATCGTTGTAACTTCTTTCGTTCTTTACACTTCAAAATTCACAAGAAGATTATTTTCATTCTCAATAGCCGAACATGAGTGGTAAAGGAAGTAATTCGCGAAATGTTCTACTTATTTTTCAATAAACATTAGTTTGTAAATGAGCTTACTTCCTTACTTATATGGGAAACTATTTAAGTGTTGAGGTGTGTTTGATTGTCAGTGAACTTGCGACTAAATACATGTGCCTTATTAATAATACATCACCTGTTCATTCTTCTGCAGATCTTTTCAAATAACAATGAACTGGCAATTACAATGAAAATGCATAACGATTGATGTTCAAACTTCTGCTATAATGTTGTACAATAATACGCTTTTCCTTTTCAACAAATTTATTTAAAAATATACCATTTTTCCCATGGATTGAAGTTTTAGTGTGGTTTGTTGTGGGGATAAAGGCGAACATGGGAGACCTATGGGGTTAAGCCAATGGTGTTTTAAAGGTTGGAGCAAAAGTAGACAATTCGGTGTGCATTTAAGCGAAAAGTAGACAATTCGGCGACAAAAATGGAGAAATCCGCATTATTTCCCCCGGACGGACGAAAAAGCAGACATTTTGGCGCGTTTCCCCTTTATTTCCCCTTAGTTGGTTGATTGAGGAGACGCAAATGCATACGCACTTCAGGCACATTTAAATAATGTGATTAACTGGTCTAAAGACTGGCTGGTGCTTATCAATAATAATAACTAATAGGTACGCAGTATATAAATTGGAATGTGACATTAATTAGTCTGCCAATTGGCAGGCCGTTGTTGTAATTAATTACAACTTGTAAATACTACAACTATAGTATATATATATACGACACTAATGATGAGCATTAAAATTCCTTTGATTGATAGTGTTGAGCATGCACAATAATTAGCCATCTGTTTTTTTTAACAACTTTATAACATACATAGCAACAATGAATGCAGCTGCGAAGTTTTGTTGTAACGCGATGTCTAAATGATGCTCTCCTAAATCCTTCAAATCCCAATTTGTGGATGTCACAATGTAGGTTAATAATGCTTAAGGAATTGTGTTTGCACAGTTATTTGTATTTTATCAAATGTTCGAACTTCCTCGTAAATAAATTCACATAGTAATATCTATAAGGTCAGTTCTGTTATAGTCGTTTGGGTGAACGGTACCTTATATAAGAATGACCTGCATTGGCCCATCGACTGACGTTGTCCAATAGCGTTTTAATGAAATGTATTTAAACCAATCAACTCAAGCCGCTTTTGTCTAACAAATAATCACTGGGCCTTGGTTGGTTTTCGAAACATCATCCAGATCAAAGATAACTAACGCGAAATGATCAATTGTCGACATTGTTTTGGTCCATATGATAGTATCTGTACTCCTTGTCGCAAAGAAATCACTCATCTCGTAAGATTTTGTCTGGTGTCTTTTAATAATGAATGAACATAGCAATCTGGCCACCGGGTTGGGTTTATTGGGGATGAAGGATTATTTAGTGGTGCAACATCCCCTGACGATTGCATCAGTTAGAAACACCCATCATTTCATTCCAAATTCAGTAAGCTAGCATTGCCACCATCAAATTCCAATATAATTTTCCATTTCTACCATTACTGCGTAAGCATGTTAATTAGTTCCCATAAGTAATTTCTAATTATGATATTAATTAGTGTTCCTGTATCGATGACTAGTCTGATAGATACAAAACAAGTGATAGTAGTTCAGTAGTATGCTTAAGCAACATACACATGCTGCGGTGAGATACATCGTCTGGTGGTACATCACGCATACGTTTTAAGTTCCTCCTTGCAACGTTAAGAGCCACATACATGCGTATACGCATGCATGAGCAATAACGTGAAGTTAAATCTCAGTACGTTTTGTTTACATGCATGTCGTCTGATACAAGAAGTACCCTAAACGTCGTTCTCAGTTGTCTAAATTTGGCATAGGTTGTCTGAATTTGACGTTTTTAAACAAGGAAGTCATATAATCAAAGTATTTCGACCTAGTCAAACCACGATTCAGGAATGAAGTGGTTCGAAGATGCATTTGGAAGGCTATCTATATGTCGGGAAGAATTTAGTTTCAGCTGGTCAACAGTTGCAAAGGATATGAAGCACGGCATCCCGTTTCGTAATTTAGCGTGGATGCTTGACCGAGTGCCTTCAACAAGGTGTGACCAGTAGAACTAATGAGTGAAACACTAATCTCGAAGACTTATGGAACTATTTATTTTGTGGATTTGTTTACATCTACAACACACTCCACTAGCCCGGTAGTGATGACCCTGAGACGCGAACAACCAGAAGTCTAGACTCAATGATCTTATCGTTGGTAAGCACTCTTCAAACGGCTTGCCATATTCAGCAAGATTTAATATAAGGGGCTATGTGGCTAAATACAGCAATGAAAAAAATGTATGGTGAAAACTTTGGTATATCATATTCTTCGTCGGATTTTCATTTATTTCCAACAGTCCTGGAATAGAAAATAATAAGTTGTAAATGAATGTCAGAATTCGCTCGTACATGCTCAGGAACACAGAACAGGCAATAAAAGAGAATAAACTTGTATATATTCGTTTCGTTAACATGCGATAGCGTGAAAACCATTTTCAAACAAAGATATTTTAGGATTTCTTGGAAAAACATAAGTCATATCCACGTGTATATAAACACAAAAAATAACTCCTGTCCTTGGTGTTTTTGACAAAACAATACACAAAATCAAGATAAAACATGCTGTGTGGTGTCCTATATGCAGTAATCTTTTGAGCACGTTGTTTTAGGCCGGTTGTCAGATACTGGCAAAGTTTCTTCATAATTTCTGATTTTCTTGTGATATTCCGTAATTGTGAGTCTCGTGTCGTTCGAGTGCACAGAAAGAAATTCAATATTTTCATGGTCTCCTTCTAAATTCGCAGCATTAGGATGGGCAATGTTGACGTTACCGTTAGTTCTATTTCCATCGACGATATAGTATTTAGGTTTGCGAAGAAGGACTTTAAAGTCCTTCGTATTACATTTCAAGAGGTCGTCATAATGAGTAGCTACGTAGAAAAATGTGTGTACTATATGGTAGGAAATGTTAAATAAAAACATTAGATAATTGCAGTCGAGTGGAAACAGGTTTGACTGAACATATGGAGCTTGTAAGCCTGCTCATTTAAGAGATAAAATCCTCACTCAATGAAGAAGATCCACAAGTCTAAGTGGATTTGCACATTGTTACGGGAAAAACTGAATGTTTAACTGGCTGATAACTGTTATTTTGGATATCTTTAATTTCACTGTTTTGGATAATGCTGTCTTACTTAACCATTCAACCTCTTCGTTTATAACTTTGGATTATGATATTTTCGGTTCCACGTTGCTTCGTTCAAGAGTTTTGGAAATTATGCCACGAGAGACTAAGGATAATCTCCACTCTCGTTCCTACTTTTGATCTTGCATCTGGCAATCAATCAAAATGAAGCGGGAATCGTTACTTACATAATCGTAGTCTATGATTCAGGACGTGTTTTATTCCCTGTAGTTTTTGCTGCCTTACATGAAAAACGTGCCTTTTTCTTCGACAAAAATACCACTACATAATGCCATGGATGTGTTAAGTGGGGTGCAGCTGGCTAACATGGGAGAAAATTTACAATATGCCAAACGTTATACCTCTAACTAATTCTAAAATTACGATAAAATAAAGTCCACTTATGCACATAAAAAATCCATAATAATAAAAATAAATTGTGATAGCTTTGACAAAAGAAACAAAAATATGGAGAGAGCGACTTTCGTGCCGGCAAGTACCTCTATTGATAGAATAAACCAAACTAATGCTGTACTGGTTTTTATTTCGGTCGTGAGACACCATATAGTGGAGTGCAAGGTCACTAGTTTGAATATGCAAACCTTTCCAACATCCGGTCCCTCGTACCCCTCATGGAGGAGAATATGTCGTTCACCAGCATTCTCCGTCCAAATCTGCCCTGGGCAATCCTTTCAACTTCTTCCCAGTTTCTTTTGATCCTTTTAATGTCTTCTTCCAATTCCAGACGTAGTGTGTTCTTCTACCTTACTCTGTTTCGTTTCCCTTCAGGATCCCAAGTTAGGATGCAGTTTGGTGACTTCCGTAATATATATCCTATCCAATTCCAACGTCTTTTTCTGATATCCTATTCAGCTGGAACTTTGTTTGTTCCCTCCCACGGTAGGTTGTTGTTGATGTCATCCGGTCGACGGACATTCAGTATCTTGAGTAGACGATTGTTTATAAATACTTGTACAATTTGATGATTGACGTATTTCTTCAAGTTTCAGTTTCGTACAGTAGAACTCACTGACTTGACGTTCGTATTGAAGATTATGACGTTGATATTGATTGGCAGTTGTTTCTAGTTCCATAAGTTCTTCAACTGTATGAATGGCGCTCGTGCATTGTCAATCCTTGCTTTACGTCTGCATCAGATCCTCCTTTTTCGTCAATGATACCGTCCAGGTACCTAAAAGTTTCTACCACTTCCAGAGCTTCTCCAGCAAGTATGATTGCGTTAGTGTTGTCTGTGCTGTATTTGAAAATCTTACTTTTTCTCTTGTGTATGTTGAGGCCTATTGATGCGGTGGCTGATGCTACATTGGTTGTCTCTACCTGATCAGTAGTGTCGTGGTTTGTTCTGTGGACGACCCATCCTTAAGGAATCCGGTCTGTCGATCTCGCAGCTGAGCGCCCACTGAATTTTTCATCAGGTTCAACAACACGCCGTTGATGACTTTTCCTGAAACAGACAGTGGTGTGATGCCTCTAGTTCTCACATTCGCTAAGATCTTTTTTGGCATCTTTCCAGTCCATAGGTCATTGCTCTTCCTCCCACACCTTTCAGAACAGAACGTGGAGCATGTTTGCAGTTACTTCTATGTCTGACTTCCGTGTTTCAGCTGGTACATTGTCAGGTCCTGCTGCTTTTTCTCTCTTGATTTGTCTGATGACCATCCTGATTTCTTCGGTCGTTGGTGGGGCGACATCTATAGGAAGGTTTGTAGGTGCTGCTTTAATGCTCGGCGAATTCAATGAAGCTGATCTATTCAAGAGCTCTTTAAATTACTCTACCCATCTATTCCTCTGTCCTTGAATTTCAGTGATTGTCCTGCCTTCTTTTCCCTTGACCGGTCACTTTGGTTTACTGTGTTTCCCTGCTAGTTTCTTAGTTATATCATATGGTTGTTTCATATTTCCTTCTCTTGCAGAATTTTCCTCCGTCGTTGCTAGTTAATGCTTCTTTGATCCCTTTCCAGTTGTCCTCCATAGAACTTTCTTCTTAATTCAGTAGATTCTGTAAGGCTTGTAACCTGTTGTTAAAAGCTATCCTGAATTCCTTGAGTTTATCAGTATCTCGAAGGAAGGCTGTATTGAACGTCTGTAATGTTGTTCTCCTAGTTGCCCAGTGGTTCGTTAGCTTCAGTTTCATCTTGGTCACCACAAGGTGATGGTCTGAAGTCATGTCATCTCCTCTCCTGGTTCTCATATCATTCATTGTCCTCCAGAATTTTATATTGACGTAGAAACGACCTATCTGGTTCCTCGTGTCGCGATCCGACGAGGCCCATGTAGCTTTGTATGCGTTTGTGCAGAAATATTGGGCCGCTGATAAACATTTTGTTGAATGCATATAGGTTTGCAAATCTTTCCCCATTTTCGTTTTTCTCTTCCAGCCCATGTCGTCACATGACATCTACATATTCGGTGTTGTCTATTCCGACTTTGGCGTTTAAATCACTCATCAGAATGGTTAGGTGCTTTCTTGGACACTTCGCCCTGATCTCTGGAACCCTCCCATACAATTGATGTTTATTGTCGCCGTTGCTATCATTGATGGGTGAATGACATTAGATAACATTCATTGTGATACTCATTTTCTTTGTTTTGAATGATGCTTTGATGATTCTGGAGCCGTAAGACTCCCATCCTGCAAGTGTATTTCGTACTTCTTTGGACGGCATTAGAACAACTCCCTGAGTGTGTGGAGCATTTTCCTTATCGTGGCTGGAGTATGGCAGCATCTCTCCTGTATCTGTCTTTTTCTGTCCAGCCTGGGTCTAATGAATTTCGCTGATTCCCAGTACTGCCAATTTGTATCGCCTCATTTTCGATGCTATTTGATTGATCTTCTCGGTCTCCCACATTGTCCGGACAGTCAATGTACCTACAAAAAATGTTGCTCTGATTTTAAAAAGGAGCATCGGGACCGTGACTTCCAAGACGAGTCGGTCCTCACTATAGCTCTTTTAAATGACAAATCTTTGCACTTCAAGAAAAGATTGTGCTGCAAGATCTTTTATTTGAGTCTTAAATTTAGACATTAAAGCTTTGGTATCCATTGTGAAATTGTAGGCTGGATAAGTGACTACCACATTGGTAGGAAACAGCAGGAAGGCTAAAGAAGAACTTTGAAGAGTCGTTTGCATGCTGATTCGGAAGGTCTTCGATGTGAGTCTAGACGTACAAAGACGTGTGTACCATATCGTAAGTCAGGTTGAGTAGAAACAGGTTGATTTGAAGGCACTGCGTTTGTAGGCCTGATTGTGTAGGAGTTTGGATCCATATTCATTGAAGAAGATGAGGGGTTCACGAATTCTCCTGAAAGTCGAAGTGTCGTTCCATAAACGAGTTGAGCTGCAGTGTATCGAATTTCAGCTTTCACTGAATTGAGAATATCTAGTAAAACGAGTGGAAGGGCATCGGTACACTGTGAAACGTTTGCAGCTGGTAGGGAAAACTCTAGCTGTCGGTGAAAGCTTTCTACAAACCCGCTTGTTTGTGCGTGGTGGACGGTCGTTTGGAAGAAGGTGGTTACTAATAGTGTAGTTAGAAAACGGAAAAGTTCGGATTCGAACTGATGCCCATGGTATGTAGTGATAGTCGAAGGGCAGCCAAAGTTTGCTACCCATCATTCGACGAAGGTGCGGGCCACTGTTTCAGCAGTGGTGTCCTTGAAGGGTACTGCTTCTGGCCATCTAGTGAAACGGTCTACGCTTGTTAAGAGATAAAAGTATCCACATACCGTACTTACTATGATTGTTTGATACTAATTATCGACACTTCTAAATTACTTTGTTATATAAGGCTATCTTTCCATGTAATATATGTGTTAACATTTACACAACGTGCTCCTTTATGTTCTATTTTGCCTCCACACAGATATTGACATATATACTACATCGCCACCACTATCTTCCTGCCATCTTCATCTTTTGTTTTTGACACCTTCACTAGTCCTCACGATACATTCACTCTTGGTTAAAACACAGGTTTTGATTTCTAGACTAACTTGAGCCCTCAGCATTGATTTTTTCACCCATTTCTATTTCCAACATTTTGTTCAATCCATCTGTTATATGTCACTTTCTTATCGTGCCACAAAAGAAAATGAAGACCTCTGCTTCTAGGCGTCCATCCAAACGTAGGAAAACGACACAATCTAACACTACTACTGACACGATTTCCAACGGTTTCAACGAGACGAGCTACTCCACTCATCCGCAGGCAGACAAGCTTTTGCCAGTTGTCTCCATTCCAGACATGTTGAAAACACTTGGTAAACAGTGATGATAATTGCAACTGCGACCATATGGATGATATAAAAAAGTTGCAAGTTGACATGAACATTCTCAATCCGCTTTAGTGTCACATCAACTCCAACCTCACGGAAACTCCAGATCAAATGAATGACATAAATAATTTCCTAGATCGTGTTGCATCAGGGGTATTTGAAAGAATAAGATGATCTAGCGATGCATTTGTGTTTAATATACCGGACACATTAGCCGTTAAAAATAACAAAACTAGCCTGCTTAGAGCCAGCAATATGACACACGTACTATGTGCATGCACAAGATTAAGAAGAAGTCACCCTGATATGCACTCACCGATCTTGTTTAAATTCAACTCATCTCCAATTCATTGAGACAAAAACAGATTTTCAAGGATATTAAGATTCTTCCAGATAGAACATCATACCAGTGAAAAGCAGGAAGAGATAGCTACAGACCACCAGCGTTAAACTCCCAAACGCATCATAATCCTAACGGTCGTACAATTAAGTCCATTTCTAAGAGGACGTCTGGCTTTACGAGTATGCCACCACCGAAAAACTCTCCCGAATCTCCTAAATTTTAAAACCCAGAAAAAAGTTATCCCGATTTAGGTGGTGTTCATCTCAAGAATTTTAACTTAAATCCAACCCGAAGTAGTTGTGCTGATGACGAATGCGACAACACAGTCCGAATCCCTGTCGGTGCAGCACCAATTTACAGTAACTGTGCAACGGATAACAGGAAAACATTTATATAACTGACCACACACTTAACGTCAATATATCTGAACGTTGCAAACCATCGCAAGTATATATAACAGCACACAATTCTCTCCAAATTACGAAGCCAAAATTAACCACAAACCTTGGAAATAAATGCCTGGAACATGGTACTCGTACGTCAGGTATAAATGCTAATCTGAGTTGTAAATGGCCATTTGGTTGCACACATAGACCTGATAATTTTCTTGGTCCGGCTCCCATTATGTACACTTCGCCTTTATCAGATGTTATATCCAATAGCAATAAGAAGACTTTCTTAGTAATTCTGCCGGTAAGCATATTTCAAATGATGACAAAGTTGCTGAATCTACTTCCTCTTGCAACATAACTCTTACCTTAGTCAATCCTACGAGTATTCATGGAACTACCAATTGCGATTTATACTTTAACCTGCTTCACTATGATAACTCTTAGTTTCTTATTTTTCGTTCAATGCTCGCTCTCTGTCCAGTAAAATTATTCATCTTAAAACTCTTTTATTCCTTGTAAATCCAACCATTGTACTTATTCCGGAAACGTGGTGTAATTCATCTATATTCGATCATTCCTTGAATGTAGATAACTACGATTTCTTTAGAACCGATAGATGTTATGGACTAGGAGGTGGTACAATTATCTATGTCCGTTTAGACATTCAGGCGTGCAAATTTGAAGATAAATCTCTTGATGATATAGACGACTCTACTTGAGTTACTGTAAACTGTGGACTTCAGAATTATCTACTGGTGGAATGCATATACAGACCAACACATGCGGATACTAAGTTCGACAGATTACTAACAAACATCATTTCCACTGCTTCACACCAACCGCATACTTTTAAAGTCGTCGGAGGTGATTTTGATCCGCCAAAAATTGCATGGGGTTCGATTCCGGCACCGGGTCGATATAATAAGCTAGTTGAGACACTAGAAATTTGTGGATGGGTTCAACAAGTCCGAGAACCGACAAGGGGAAATAATATACCTGATTTATTGTTTACAATCAACATAGACGCTATCTCAGTGCATACCAGTCATGGGTGTTTTATGAGTGATCATAGAGTTGTATTGAGTATTATTCATTCTTTAAACGCGATAAAGTTGAACTCTAAGGCTCCAGTGATGAACCAGAGCAGACATTTTGATCAACCAACCTGGAAACTGACTGAAACTTTGATTCAACGTTTACCATGGAAAACTTATTTTACTACAAATAATGTTGGCATTGCGCTGTCCAGTCTATACCACAACCTGATATATTGCCTTGACTGCGTTGCTCCAGTTATCGGCCATGTGGCCCATAGTGATAATAGGGTCCAGAATACTTTTAAAACTTTTAAGAAAAGCTGAGGAACTTAAAATTATACTACTACGGGCATAACAACGTGTATACACTTCAGAGTATACGTAACTTAATCGACAGAAATGCTTCATCTAAACGCAAGTATTTTATGAATATAGAAAATAGATCCCTGCGTAGTAAAAGCCCAGAATTATCAATACTTCGGCGTTTTAAATCCCGTTTGAAGTCGAATTCCTTTGGCACGACTAAATTCTTCATAGTTAACGGAAACATGAATGACGACCCTAATAGTATTTGCGAACATTTTGCAAACACTTCTCGCAATGCTACAAAACTGGAACTGAAAGTTCTATCATTACATTTCCAATGCTGACATCCAGACACCTATCGAAAATTGGTTTTATACCCTCCAACATCAAGCAGGCCATAGCTGCCCTGGAAACGTCGTATGACGGTGGGCCTGACGGGATCCCTTCATCATTTGCAAAATATGGAATTACGGAATTCCCACTATTTCGCTTGAAACCTTTCAACCTATCTATGGAATATGGGATCTATCCATCTGTATAGAAAGCATCTCTTATCACCCCTGGATTCAAAACATGATCACGTAGTGATATTGTTAACTATAGGCCAATTAATTTAACATCCGTGCTCTCAAGAACCATGGAAAAGATCATCCACAAACAGCTATTAGCATTTTTACTTTCGGATAGTCTAATAAGCCCATCGCAACACGGGTTTATGACTAAACGCTCATGCTTCATATAGCACCTGGAATTTTCCGATCAAATTATCCGGCGAAGAGATGTTGGTCGGTGAGTGATAATTCTTTACTTCCATTTCAGTAGAGCTTTCGACAGTGTCTCACACGAACTTCTTCCACGAAAACTCTTTTCATTTGACATACAGAATCCCCTTTATCCTGGCTCAAATCTTTTTTAGAAGAACGTTGCCAAATCGTTCGTTTTGAATCTTGCTACTCTGAACCTGTCAATGTAACCGGTGGGGTTATACAAGGAAGTGTGATTGGTCCATTACTCTTTCTCCTTTTTATCAATGACGTGTGTTCCCTCTTTCAGTATGATAAACCTTTCCTTTTTGCCAATGACCTAAAAGTAGTTTATTCATTCTCTTCTCCCACCAAAGAAAGCTATATTTCAGCGGTAATCCAAGAAGAAATAAACAAGTTATACGAGTGGATTGTTTTGTGGAATTTGCCGCTTGATGTTGACAAAAGTGGATTTATTCACATTGGCCGCTGCCTTAACTTAAATCTGACTATGCACAAACATACACTCAAACCTATCAACGCTGTTTGTGATTTGAGTTTAAGATATAGTCTGAACTTTTCTAAGCACATTGCATCTGAAGTATCCAAAGCTAGGAAGCTCATCGGATTCACAATGATAAACTTCGATAATATCGAATCGAGATTCTTATTATTCAGAACATGTATCTTACCCATTCTTGAATATGCTATTTATTTTACAGTAATTGCAGGCATAATGACCTGATTAAAATTAAAGGTGTTCATAAAAGGTTCACCAAAGCTGTTCTAAGGTATTCCGACAACAAAGACTATCACCAAAGATGTCAACAACTCAAATTATAACCTATCTGGATCAAAAGTATCAAATTAAACCTTGTCTTTATCTGCCGGCTTACTAACGGAATTTCCTACTCTTCGGTATCCACCCCTTCATACTCTATGATATCATCAACTGTCAGTGAACCTCCGTTGCAGTGAGACTGCGACCCGGTTCAGAAGTCTCCTAGATTATTTTGTTTGCGAAAGTGGATTGTGTCACCCATTAAATATCAATGTATTCAATAACGATTTAAACAAACAAGGTCCATCGTCCGTCTAATTGACTGAAAATTAAAATGTAACCTTTGAAACTTTTCAGGTCTATTTTATTTTATTTCTATTCATCTTAATATGTGAAGTTTACTTATGTTCGTATTTATAGTTATTACTGTTATTAATATCAGTATTGGTCTCCCGACACATTAGATATTCTTTTCGTCTCTTCTTATCCTCCTGAACATATTTTATTCCTAAGCATTTGAAGTCTATAACTAAAAACGAAAAAATATCCTATGCTACACTTACATAAATTAACTTCCCAAATTTATTTATCTAATATTTTCATAGCATCATCACTCTATACTATTACATAAATCTACATGTATTTATCCGAGTGCACTAGAAGAATTTTAATCTTATTTTATTTTTTTCAATTGTTGGTTTTCTTCAGAGGTAGATATTCATTACGCAATATTATTATTATCATAGTTTAACTCTTTCACTAGGTGTTCACTTCTTTTCTCTCTGTTTTTTCTGTCTAAATAAATATTATTCTTGAGATTACGAAGTTCGTAATTAAAACAATAACTTGTATTGCACTTAAATTAACTTTTCAGACTCGTTTTATCTTCACTAAACTCAATATTCTTCTTGACTACACGAAAACTTGTTTATTATCATATTTCTACTAATATTGCTTTCTTTTTCAAATATGGCAAATATAATGCCGACTTTATTGAAACTTGAGTAATATTTCCTAGGAAGTCTAATGAGTCAGTTTCGATTTGGCATTTCTGAATGTTTACGGTAATGCCATGTTTTTGTAGTCCATCGAATACAAGATCCAGATGCTGGAAATGCGATTCTTTGTCCGGACTTGCTATTAGACAGTCATCGACATATGTATGTACGAAGTTGAGACCTCGAAAAACGTCATCTACGAAACTTTGGAAAGTTTGTGCATCGTTTCTTAGACCGGAAGGCATTCGCAAAATTCGTAGAGTCCGAAGGGAGTTATGAAAGCCATTTTCGAAATATCGTCAGTAGCCATAGTGAATTGGTTATACGCTATAACCAAGTCGATTTTCGAAAAGACAGTTGTACCTTTGTAGGTAGCCGTCAAATCGTGAATGTGAGGCGACGGGTAACGATCGGGAATGGTTTTCGCATTCAGTCGCCGATATTCACCAGTTGGACGCCAGTTGTTGCTGTCGTTTTTAGGGACGATGTGCAGGGGAGATGTGTAGTGGCATTGGACCATAACCACACAATCCGCAAAGCTGAACATGAGACAACTCGGAAAATAGATATTCAATATTTAACACGGAGATATACCTAACGATGGAGAAGGCGCGAACAATGAGTTGAGTGAATTAGAGTTGATTGAACGGCATGGCTCGGCCATGCAGGCGTGCTCCCTGCTGAATGTTATCTTATTTCTTCTATTCATATTAAATATATTGTTCTTTCTCTAGCCTAACCTTGTTCTACATCATGTATTGGTAATTGGTACGATACAGTGAGTTGGCGTAGTCGATGGCGTGACTTCCACGTTAGTTCTTATAGATTAGGCAGTTATATCATGACGAATCTACAAATTTAGAATTAGGTCTATTATTAGAGCAGCACTAATATCATAGTAGACCATAATTCTACAGATGCTCATTGATTGTTTGGTGACCGAATGATCCTTAAATTTATCATATGATCAAATTTGTTCTTAACCAACCTCAGCTTTTCGGGAGCCAGTCGTTGAGCTTTTGAGAATACTGGTGGTCCTGTAGTCGTGATGTGGTGTGCAACATTTCTAGTTAAACATGGCAATTTCGGTTGCGTTTGGCGTGTCCCAGAGTACTTATCTAGTAATTTTTGATAGAATGGATCTATCGTGTGCCTAACTGTGACTGGAGATAATCTGCAACCGCAAAAATGTTACACAAGCTGGTAAATTAGTGTTTCCGTCTACTAGCCTCCGTTTGCGAGTATCGATGAGTAGACTGTAGTGTTGTAACATGCCCATACGAATGATTGACATTCGAACATCTGCATCAACGAAAATCCAGTGAATGGGTTTGCGTAAACACACGTCAAGACAAACTTACATATGGCGATAGGCTTTCTGTTTGCCACTCGTAAGCTTAAAATTGATTCGTGAAGCCGGTCGTTAGAAATTTCTGGAAGAACCAGTATCGACGTGGTAGCGAACTTTCATTATAACATCTGTGACTTATAACAGACGTCTATGTTCGCCGGCTACGACTGTCGTTAACACGTGCCGGCTGAAGAGTTTCCCGAATTCTTTTTCGTATCGTTCGGTTTTGAATTTGAAAAATTGCAGGTTTTTCTGTAATTTCTAGATTTTTCAAACTGGTTATGGTATCATTACCATTCGGAGTTACCCGTCTCTCGCACTTTAGAGACAGATCACTTACGTGAAGTGCTTCTTCACGGGGAATGTGACCGTTTATGGCCATCACAAAATCGAAGATAACGAGTCTGCGTATGACATAGTTTTGTAATGTCATTCTGTCTCGCTTGAAGCTTTCCTTTGACTGGAAAATTCTTGACGTTAGAAGACTTGATGATTCATAAGACGCGGTCAGCAGATGCAGCCAGCTCGTCTATGGCGTTATTTTGAAGCGAGACTAAACAAGAAAATAAGAAAATTTGCCTGAATAGGCCATCATCGAAAGTTTTTTGGTTAATCACCTCGCTCGTTCTTAACATCATGTCTGTCGCTGAACCGTGTTGTAAATCGATATTATTAGGAATTTGTTCCAACCTTTGTTGATCGGTTAGATCTCCGCTTTTAAGAGCTTCGTAAGGTGTTGAAACATCACCTGTTAAATTCGTGTAGGAATCAATTCCTTACAGGTGTAATTCCAAGCTATTCTCAAGACTGTCGAACACAGAGTTTTTATTTATTCAAGGTAAAACAAATAAGCTATTTGGCTTGATAAACTATATCTGTTTCTGAAACATAAACTAACACCGTTAGTATAAAAGCTAAGCAGTACAGTCTAATAAGCAGGAAAAAGGAGCGACATAAATAACGTACCGAACAGCAATTAGAGGGTAGGAAAAATGGGTCGACAAGGCGAATGTTGTTTTATAATGAACATAAAATTATGATTGGTGAATAAACAAGACATAGTCATATAAGGTCAAAGAAAGTTAATGTGGTGGTGTGCGTTGCACTTTAGCATTGGTGAGTTTGTTTATCGATCACCCTTCACATTCGCGCGTTGGTGTCTTTACTACTGTGAGGAATTGTGCACACGTGTCGTTCACGCCGTGCTCGTAGAAGTTTATCCCTGCGTAGCAGAACCAGACTTCGATGTTGTCTGGTTAAAATGACATTAGTTGAAATGAAGATGGATCCATGATCTTTAACTTAAGTGCCTTAGGTGTCTGTTCCGTCACGGCAAATATGAAAAACAGGAATGAACGAGGAAAAAATATTACAAGATATAAAACTTAGAATAAAGCAATGATATATGAACTTATAGCAGCTCATGTACAATTGAGTTTGTTCCCATTTAGTTCGGGTAAGCCTTTTTGTTAACTTACTTATCGGACAGAGTCCTCCGTACTATAAAAACTTATTGTACCTTTATTATTGTTGCACTTGTATGAACTATGTATGCTTGAACATTGCTTACCGCCTACGCATATATTCATTTTGCTAGCTTTATTATTAGCTGCTTAAGTGATTTGATGATTCATTCATTTCCTTATATATATATATATATATATATATATATATATATATATATATATATATATATATATATATGTACATTTAAACCCACACACTACTCTACCCTTTCGATCCGCTGAATCACTCAGTTGTCTCTCTGCTTTGTGGTCTGAGTTATCTGCAAATAAAACTGTAGTCGCTGCTTCTCTTTGCTTTCTGATTTCAAACGCCGTTGAGGATTATATGATAACGGTTACGAGGGTGATTGGTCAACGAAGCACAGCCACTACAAACTTCCAAAAAGGAACAAACTCACAGTTTGCAAGTTTGTGTACCAGATCGGGCTCATCAATGAAGATGCCACAGGTAACACCTTCTACTATGAATCGTACCCATCAAGTGAAATCAGAAGTCAAAAGCGAGGAGGTTCGAAGATATATTTGATAGGCTATCAGTATATTGAGAATCGACTGATCTAGACTGTCTAGCGATTGCAGGGGATGTTGAGCACGGCGTTCCCACACGTGATCTGGTGCGTATGCATGACCGAGCGCCTTCAGCTAGGTGAGTCCGTTAAAACTAATGTAGTCAGCATCCAACGTCGAAAACTTACAGAGCTATTGATTTTGGGGATTCATTTAACGCTACATCGTCAAAGACTCAGGAATCTTGTGTGGTATTCATATGCGTTTTCAGTACTTGGATGGAGAAGTGTTTAGGGTATTAAACCCGACTATCGTGAGGCCGCATCCGGAATATGGGATTCAAGTCCTTGTTTCGAGTATGAGGTGCATATGCTAGACCAAAATGGTAAAACAGGCAACCCTAGGAAGACAAACCGAGACACCCCAACTTATTTTTGTTATCTCATCACATATTACGGGGTGATCTAATATTGGCTTACCGTATACTGAACAATGACCTTGGTATTAATGTCTTGTCTTTTCCTCCTATTAAGGACTGATCATCTGAGAAATCATTTTAAGGAAGTTTAAAAATTGAGATCCAATTGTTTACTTCTGAGGCTCCGTTTCTCGCATCGAGCAGTGAATTACTAGAATTTCCAACCAGAACACATAATATCACCACTTTCTGTTGGCACATTCAAAAAGGAAGCGGGACGTTAGTTGGTGTTTACGCTACTTTTGGGCATGGTGGTTTTCGTGTGTTCTCAGTGCAACGCCACATTAAAAAAGAGCAATGTACGGAATCATCTACAATTTTCTCGACGTTGTTCCTTAGTTTCGTGTGTAGACTGTCACAAGGACTTTGAGTAGGCTGCGTATATTTTTCATTCATTTACAGTAAATTTTCGGTGGAATCTCACTGTTCATGTATTTCTGAGAAAGAGAAGTATGACAAAGCAAACTACTTGAAGTCATCCAAGAGCAACAATATTAGTAAACAAGCGGAGTGGGTCAAGAGAATAGAAGATGCAATACAAAATTGTGAGTCACAACGACACAAGTCTATTCTTCAAAACATCCGGGGGAATTGCAATGTACCTCAAAAAAAGAAAAAGTTCGAGGTAGTTTCACTTTTTTTCTTATTGTAAGTAGAATTTCATGAGGTCCAAGTATCGTAAAATACCCGAGGAGACCATTGAAGATATATGGAAATTATTGGAGCCACTTAAACGGGGGACATTTAGTACTGTTCCATTAAAACCTCAAAAAGATTTGTCAAGTGATCTAACAAATGATGAACCGACGATAAAGAAACGAAAATTGGAAGACACTTCTGAAACCCTCAATAACTATTCATCAGAGAACGAGTGTCACTTGCTGTCACTTCATCATATACAAAATGTTCTAGCTGAATTAGGTGGGAAAGCACCTTTCTCAAGTTTGAGAAAACAGGTACATTTTCACAACTTGTCTGTTGATTACTAGTTGAACACTTAGTCTCATAACGCTTAACGTAGTGGTTCCCGAGTTGATTATAAAATCCTAAACAAATTATAGTATAAAGTCTTCAACTTAGCAGGCCAATTTCATGGCGAAAGGTTGTTGACTGCTCAAGAAGCACTTGAGATCGATTTGGTTTGCCGAATGTTTTTCTGTTTTCTAAGACCTGATTGAATTTTGGTCCAAAAGGACGAAAAAATCTCCTTGTTTATATCATAAGTACTTTGGTAATTATTTCTAAATTTAATTTGTTGACTAATCCTCTTTATATTGAGATCAGTTCTAATAAGTGTAAGTACAGTTTTTTAAAGTAAGGACTAATAAATTATCCAAACTATTTAGGGCCTAGTACGTTTATTTCAAAATTAAGACAAATATTAGAGATGAACTCGAATGTATATCTGTTTGTTAGTTGAACACTAAGCTACAAACAGTAGTTATTGCTAGCAGCTATATTAACAATCATTGAAGAGTGATACTAACATGTCCTTGATTTAGTTACAGCAACTAAGTTTACCCTACACGCAGTCATTGCATTAGGAAGAAACTAATATTCACCTAGTATATATATATATATATATATATATATATATACTAGGTGAATATTTAAGTTAAATTCTTATGATTATCTTGTAAAGTATTCTTTACGATAGTCTTGCTGATGATTCTGATAGTTTATCAGTGGTGAGCTTTTTAAAGGCAGAAAAGTCTCGGCTGAATAATAGCTGTGTTAACCCTAAGTAATGGTTAGTTTGCGGGACCCTAATTGGTTATATACTGCAATGTTGTGTAACAAACTGATTATCTAAAGTTTCAGAGATCATTAATCGAGGGGCATAAAGAGATCACCAGAACTTCCTTGTAACTTTATCCTTGGCGTTTATTGCACTTCATGCCTTTACCTTCATACCCCTTAATTACGTCTATTAATTCCACAGAATCACTAGTTCTTTCATTCATGAGCCTTTTTAGCGTTTTCACACAAAAGTTGTTTTAACGTTTCGAATCTTATTTTTGTTTACGTGTAGTGAGGACCTGCAGGTGATGTCTACAGGTCATTTTCTTTACTAGGTGGGAAAACATTTGGAGATGTAAGAAAAAGTAGACCAAATCCTGTTCGAGATGTTTTGGGGTGTTGCCAGTTATCTGATGTTCACTTCTTGGCAGGACTACTTCCTCTTGAGTGGACTGTAAGAGAAAATGGATTGATTGTAAAGATCTGATCGATATGGAAACGTCAAGATTATCACTCTTAAGTTATACTTACTATCCTTGTTTTTATTTAGTCTCGTCGTAGACATACCGCTTACAAATTGCATCCAATTTTTCGGAGATTGCTCTCTGTCCTGGGAGCTCAATTTTAGACATGGAGTAGACGCTGATGAATTAGTGTCTCGTTCTTGGCTTCAGCATAAGATGCTCGAAAAATGAGATGGATCGTTTGATAAACCTGTTACTATCAATTAGTGGTGATTAGAACATGTATTACATAGCCCTTATTACCACCTGCTTCAAAGCGTGGTACCGAATTGGGAGATAGCTAATAAAAGTCAAACAAAGATGCGAGGTCAGTCCATGGAATTATTGTTGAATTGAGGCGTGCTTGGAGAAGCAAACTACCCGTTTGCTTACTTTCCACCTAGTTAGTTCTTAACTGTCCTTTGCTGCTACCTTGACGTGGTGGTCGGGCTTACCTATCGTAATGAACCAATCGAGCTATATTGGCTTGAGCAATCGTCCTTAAGGGTTCTGGCGTGCCAGATGGGTCAGTCGAAGAGCTGTAAGACTAAAAGCAGCAAACCTAAAGTTCGAGGGTAAAGTCGTACTGTTGACTGTACGAAGGTGTGACGGCAGTAAGGTGTTTCCTTCAGACAACCGGCGTAACAGCGATGCTGCTTTCCCACAAGGATGGGTGGGGTTAGAGAGGGTTCACCCTAAAAATGCACATCACACCTTATTGCACGGATTTCCGTCTCCAGCGGTAATGTCTCAACAATCAAGAAGCTAATACGAAAACTACTTACAAAATGGTCGTGTGTGACCGACCTCAAACAGTTGTTCCCTGGACACTGTTCACAATCTCAGGTCACTAATACCACCCCTAACCCAGTTTCCTTTTCAGGTATCTTCAGAAGAGCCCTCTCACGGTGTGGACAACCGGGAAGTGATAACCGCCCTCATACCTGCAGCCAAGATCAGTGTATTCATAATCAATCTCCCTACGTTAGCTTTCAACTATAAACATCCTCTTTTGGCTTCTTCTTCAGGTGTCACCATGACCAACGATTGTAGTGCGCGAAACACTATCCCAGGTCTACTGAAACCTCGCTCCGAACTACACATTGGAGCCTTCAACGTACGCACCCTGTGTCAAATCGGCCAGCAGGCATCCTTGGCTAAAACCGTAGAATCTCGTACCATCGATGTATTCTGTGTTTCAGAAACATGCATACAGGATCCTAGTGTTGCTCATTCACTTGACCTCACCTCTCCAAAGCAGAGAGCCGACAAGATACACCCTCCGTGTATGCTCTATTCATCAGGTGTTAGAACACAGACATGCTTATCGGCGTTCGACAATGATAGTTTTTCTTCGCGTGAAAGTAGCATTTGACTTTGTAGACCGAGAGGTCATGCGGCAGTGTCTGTCATTGAAAGGCATACCTACGAAGTACATAAACCTTGTGAAGGCTCTTTACTCGAACATTACTAGTCCAGTCAGAGCTTATGGCGAACTGTCATCTGCTTCTGCAACCTCAAGTGGTGTCTGTCAAGGCTGTCCACTTTATCCATTTCTGTTTAGCTTCATCATAGACCTACTGATGGAAATAACGTTCTCGGGCATTGATCTCCTACCAGGAGGTCCACTTATCGATTTAGAATACGCAGATGACATAGTCCTGTTTGGTGAAGACGTTGATAAAATGCCAAGTCTTTTCGTAGCACTAAGCAACAATGCTAGAATGTTTGGAGTATGTTTCTTCGCCTCTAAATGCAAATTGTTGCTTCTGGACTGACCTGAGTCAACAAGTGAACTAAGGATAGGGAGTGAAGTGGTGGAACATGTTGACAACTTCCCTTATCTTAGAAGTCTGATTAACCCTAATTGGTTGGTGTCTGAAGAATTTCTGCACGGATTCGAAAAGTTTGTTTTACTTTTGTCAACTTACGTCACCTATGGCGAAGGTGAGATATCCATCTATCAATTGAGGGACGAGTATGCTTTGCAGCAGTTCGTTGTTCTAATTTACGACTGAGAAACGTGTCCATTAAAAGTAGAAGATACTCGTAAGTTGCTAGCATTTGATTGCAGATATCTTAGAAGTATTGCTCGCATCTGTTGGGATCACCAGGTAAGTAATAGTGAGGTTAGATTCAGGGTATTGGGGAATGATGATAAATCGGTTGATGAGTTTGTTAATCTTCATTGACTCAGATGGTTGGGCCACGTGTTACGTATGACTGAAAACCGATTACCATAATGTTGACTAGTGTTGAAGACCGTTGGAAGAAAGTTAGAGGCGGCCAAACCAAAATGTGTCATCAGTCCTTGTAGTCACTAACTTCTAGTCTTAGCCATGTTAGTAGATGTAGACTACTTGTTTGGGGTCCATATGACTAACCAGTGGTAGGAGACTGCATGACATGGCTCAGAATTAATCACAATGGCGTAGGTGTATACACTCTTTGTTATACCTCAAACCATGAGATTATAATTAATTTATACCTTTTTACGAACTAATTCTTTCTTCCTGTATTATATCCTTATACTCGAATAAAGTAGCTAATTCTATTAATTTGGTGTTCATCTTGTTATGCTAATGAGGTGTGGCAACTTGGACCGATGCATATATGTGCCTGGTCCCACTTTGTATCTCACTGACTGAATACCCGTTTGTTGTATGTTCGCTAGCCATAATCAGTGATCAGTTGATCACAATGACGCACATGCATTTACTGTTTCCCAGACCTCAAGCTGCTTCTCTAATCCATGCATACTTCTTCATTCTCTTTCGAACCATGTTCTCAATGTTTAGTCTTTCTTACTGTCAGCGCTACTCTGATTGTTTGAACTTCTTTGCTATTCCGTTGTGCTGATTTGATATGGCGCATTTGGCTAACTCATATTTGTGCCGCTCTTTACATTGATTCTCGTTGATTATAAAAAGCTGCTTGAAACTGGTCACGTACGACCGTTTTATGAATAGTATTCTTGGGTTTGTACTTCTCACGTTTTATCACCAGCAACCGGAAGTACGGGGTGCACGGCGGAGTACAATGTATTTATAATGCAACTTTCTTAATCGCATGATAAAATTTACTGGCTTTCCTTGGGAAATACCTTCATGCTGTCATGCTCCAGTGTAGTTCACGGTGCAACCTCACCCTTAGACGTCAGATCTGATGCTTTTGTCTTAATCACTCTAAAACCAAAGAACAATTGCTTCAGTTATTGGCTTGGTTTAGGTAATGTCAGATTAATTAAAATACAAAGTCAATAGAAGTTCCCAGTTTCATACTTGAACACAATATAAAGGCATTTGTTTTCACGCCAGTTTGGAAAATATGTGCAATTTCTTGAAAATGTTCTCATCTTATGCCTTTTGTAAATCTTTTTTTGATGAGTATTAAATGTATATTTTTGTTCCCAGATTTACAGTACGTATAAAACCAGCGTACTTTCCCCACAAGAATGCATGACAAAAAAAGAGTTTAAAGCCAAATTGTTAGGTGTCATTCAAGACTCAGGGTACTTTATTTTTTCACCGTCTGATGGTATGATCAGCGTGGTTAGTGATGATTTAGTCACTAGAACAGATCTCTGTAAGTAGTTAATCTTTTCTAATTGAATTTTAGGTGTAAATCCAGATCCAGATACTTCTATAATCACTTGTCAGAACGGTAAACCACATTATTCTGAAAGTATAAAAAAGTTACTAATCACCACAATAAACGATGCGGGAGGACAAATTTCTCTGAAGAAGCTTGTGAAAAGAGTAAGATAGTTCATTTTGGCTTGGCGTAGTCCAACGGTATTTTTGCTTATTAATGTGTTAAAAATAATCATTTTAGCATAGAATCTGATATAGACTTCCGTTATTTTTCTAGATTACCTAGAAAAATATTGCGATGTTATAGTCAAATCCTGAATGCTAATGTGTATATCGCTGGTAGATTTCTCATACTTGAAATATAGATTGTAACCTACTTTAAATTTTAATTGCTTGTTAGTACTTCGGAGAATATCTCAATACGAAGCAATATATGTTGTCTGAATCATCTAAAATTTGCAACTATCCCAATCAATAAGGGCGGTTAATATTTATACTTTGTTGTATGCACAGTCGTTCACTGCTTTGGGTAATTGTTTCAGTCAATGTGCTACTGGTCCCAGATAATATGATCTTGTTTTAATTGCATAATGTTGTTGGCCATCGAAATTATACCCCAACTCAACCCAGTGACGTTATTGAGAAACAGGAAAATCAAAATCTTTACACCCCAAATATTGTGCTTCAGTTTTCAGTGCTTTACTTTACCAAGTATGTTTTTGTAACCCATAGGTAAATAGGAACGTTAAAAACATAGAAGTAAGAATATTTCATAACGGTAGCGGCGAACTAATTTCGAAAATTTATCTCTAAAAATTGTTTGTATGAACTAATGTTAAGATCGATATGTGAAAAAAACTTAAAATAAATATATCCAATACACTGTAGCCAATTATGAACCGTGTCACCTAAGGTAAAGCTCATGAGCATTATGCTTTTAGCATGTAGTAGCGTCCATGTCATAAGTTTTCAACTCCATGTATACTTTTTTCAGTGGTTCGTTTATACACAAACACTTAATTGAAAGTACCACCATCACAGTTTGGTGTGGATTCTGTAAATTTATCCTCAAAAATATAATATTTTCCTCATTACTCTCAAAATGCAGTTCTTTTTGCAGCATAAAATTGATATCAATAACTTTATTGATTTGTATATAGGTCTCGTCACGTATTTTGAATCCAAATGATCAAAAGGAAGTTAGTCTTACGAAAGAGGAAGTGGAGAGTAAAATTGTGAGAAAAGTCAATAAAAGTCAGTCTATGAAACTTTCAGATGACGGTAAACGGGTTGAACTTTGCTCATGAATTTGTGTATATATTTTCCATATAATAAAAGATATATATTTATTCCAGCGTTTTATTTCATTGTGAATTAACAACTCCGAGATTGAATTTGTGTGGGAAGTGTTTTTTATAGGTTAGTGGAAAACTTGTACATCATATTCCGTGTCATCGCATCTTATTTGTTTTACATTATTTAGATGTAGAAGTTAGAGTAAACGTAGTCCTATAAAGCGTTTAAGATAAGTCTCTGGTGGGAACACTTTTGGTTTTTGTTATTGCACGTTCCAAACTGCAAACGTCACGTGAATAATTAATGTGCGAGAGATTTGATTTCTACTTAGTCACCTGCTTTTGTGGCTGGTATGGTGTTGGGCAGTAAAATAATATGGCGAAACTTTTCTTGGTTACCGTGGCACACCTTAAGGTTGTTTACCGCTTGTAGTCAACGGCACTGGTTAAGAGAAGTGATTTATTTAAACAATCTTGTCAAGTTTGCTTACGTTCTCTCCTTATCCTCTCCTCTCCAGTTCTTTTTTGTACTTTTCATACTACTTATTAATATTCAGTAACTAGTTGTATCCCTAACAATTTCTACCTGTATGTTGTAACGCAAGTTTGTCGTGTAGTGTTCTGAAGTATTTACATATATTTATAACGTTTATTTTACTTATCATTATCATTACTTCCTCTCATTCCCTGTAGCAGTTATTCTCAATTTTGTATGGTCGTTGAATATTTGTTTATACATAACAGTTTCCATATTTGTTTGCTTTTGGTTCCATTTTTGCCTGTTGATAAACTGTTATCAAAATTAGACACAGCTATCAGCTGTCATTTACACTATCGTATGCCATATTTATTCTTTATGTTATCATTTCAAGAGACCATTTTTCCTTCAAACTTATAGACGCGCTAAGCACTACCTCACTAGTTGAGGTTTGTAACTAAGTTATATTTATTCCCCAATAAAGGACCGCTTTTTGGATAAATGGCTGTTTTATGAACTATGGTTTCGCACGTGTCTCAGTCGTGTAATTAGACGCTTCAATAGATTTGACAAACCTCATGTAGGTCTACTGCTCATTTGGAACAATTGTATTTGTTATTAAGTTTTGTTTATAAATTGCTTCTAAATTAATACACCCGAATTGTAATGCTCTAGTAGACAACTTCAAAGTAATCGTATCCCCCATTGTATGTTCTTGTAGTCAAGCAAATATGTGGTTGATGGATCCACGGTCTGGATGGGGCCTAACCTACTCTTTACAAGCTGGTTTTAGACTCATGTACTACATGACGGTAGTCAGTATTTTAAATGCAATCGATATTAAATTATTATTGAGTCAGTTATCTTGAGGTTCCACACATCGCGTCATTGACATCGGGTTTGTAGCTTCAGGTAGCTTGAGTGGGACAGCCCCCGATATTTATAAGATTCAGATGGTATCTCCATTTTGAACACTAGGCTTCCCATGCCGTACTCATGTTTTGTGTAATTATCATCATGGGGACTTTTACCAATAATTCGTCCTATTAGAGTGACTTGGAATCATAAACTTGTGTGACACCCACTGAAATTCAGTGTCTTAAGGGATTAAAATATTTCTTACCTAACATTTGACTTTTTGGTTGTCTTTGGCTACTAACCAAACATAAAAAAGCCAGCAGGATGATGTAATTTGATAATATATTTCGTAATCTGGTACATTTGGATTGTAACTCAGAGGAGCATAACAGAAATAAAGGAAAGATGTGTTACTTCTTATTCTTATTAATCCATAACATGACTGTTGATAGCGATTCAGGCAATTATTTTTGCTCTACCTTTGAGGTCTGATACTACTCAGGAGCTAATGAGGCTGGAAATCAATGGGACGTCGTCCAAATGCACGGGAAACACCGAAAAATTTAACGGTTATAGATCCACAGTACTAAAATCTTAAATAAACATCTCTGAAGTAGAACTAAGGTTTACGGGATTTCCAGATCACTAACACGTTTTCGATATGCATCATCTTAGGATCCTCACGAGTAGCAGATTCAAATGCGGTATGATTTCAAACTAGCTTCATCAGACATTGTATTGAAAGAATAACCTTTTGATAGCAATTGTGTGATGACTTTGGACTGTTTTTACAGACCAAAAAGTTCTATTATAATCTACTTGCTAAGTGCGAAAATTCCAAAATGAGGTTGGGGAAAACTGAGTCACCTAGAATGAAAGCAATATAGAGCTGCTGTTTGATATAAATTAACTTTGTTTGTAACAAAGTACGATTTTAATACACATGCAGAACAGTTTATTTATCCCGTTGATCTACGATTGGTTTGGTTTATATAAATAATCGTCACACCGTCGGCCTTACCTGAGTTTTCGGGCTATAATAATCATTAATTTAAGTTTACTTCATTAAACATTTTCTGATTTTTGGTGTTGTGGAGTGAAGAAATTTGCTCAAATAATGTCGGATTATCATGTATCAGTTAGTTAAAAGAATCAGTACGTTCGGAAAAGTCAGATCTGACCAGTTTTTGTTTTTTATTTAACTTATTTTAAGGGTAGTCAGAACAACAAAATTAATCCTTAAATGGCTTATTGTTTAGCGAATTAACTCCTGTAACTTTATCCAGAAAACCAGTTGGAGTGAATAATATTGGGATAATTAGTGGTCATCCTACTTTTTTCTAGGCAAATTGAACAAATGTTAAAAACATTTTCAATGTTGCAAATATGCCTTTCGAAGTTCTTGGCACTTGTGACGGACAAGTTCAGTGTCACAGAAGTCATCAGCCTTCAATGATACCATGATCAGGTTACCTTAGCTGGTATGAATAAATGTTTAAAGCTTATGAGCCATGGTCAAGTATAGGACTATACAAGTTACTTCTGAATAACATTTCTACTAGGCATACAGAGCTTAGAAAAATACCACAATATTTTGTTGTTCTGCATACACTATAGATAGTATGGACCTAACTGTAAGAGTATATTTCAGTAAATCTCGTTATGTGTCCACATACACTTGGTAGTCAGGAAAAAAATTGACTAGTAAGGCAATGTTGATTTTATTTTTTAAAAAAACATTCATTTCAGAATATACTTATTCACCTTAGTAACTTGACTTTTGGGGTTACTAGCTCATCATGTGTATATAATATATCAGTTAAAAGTCAGAAATCGTTACTCAAGTGAATATAGTGTACTTTGTGAAGCATTCCTCCTGCGTAGTCAACAGTTATGTCGACTTTTTATATATGAATCGGACGTTTTGGGTCTCGGTCGTCGTAGATTTGTTCAGTGAACATTAAATTTTGCCACGAGTAGAGTAGATTTAACTTACAGAACTAATATCTGAATGTTAATGGAAGGTATTTGCCAAATCATGAACCGTGATACTGCAGTTCTAAAAAAATAACTCACAGAATTTTTTGATTGAGGTCATGAACCGATTGATGTTAGATCACCATTGAAAACCTGGAAGCACTCGACGGCCGTTTCGTCCTACTGTGGGACTCCTCGGCAGTGCGCATCCACGACTCCGCTCGCGGGATTCGAACCCAGGGCCTCCAGTCTCGCGCACGAACGCTTAACCTACTGGACTACTGAGCCGGCATCTAATTTTGCATAAGACGCGACCATACTTACGGATTGTCCTAAATCGCATCGTCACATTTTGCGATTTGAAATATTCAACTGTTTCACCACCAAAATTGGATCTAGTTCTCGTCCGAGTAAAATTTTATGTCTAATTAGCAATTTAAATATGTTTTTTTTATCTAACTGGTGAATAAGATTTGCATTCCACCCAGTGTAGTCTATTGTACACAGACTGGTAAAATTATAGATTTTCTGCAATTAAGACCAGTACATTTCAGTTTTAGAAAAAATTAATATTCAAAAAATACATCACTTGGAGAATTAATGCATTCATAATGGAAAACTAACTCTCATAGATGAAAAAAAATTCACTAGTCTCAATGTAATGCCTGAAGGTGGAAAAATGGCATCTATCACAGTCCTAATAACCAGAAGATTAGAAAATTTGAGATCGATGGATTACTAGTTCATATACAGCAATAAAAAATTAAGTCTTAACAAGCATTTATTCTAATGTACAAATCAATATTATTGTGTTCGTCTCACTTCATAAACATACACATACTATATTCATTGTGTATAGCATCTCAATTCACTGTCAGAACATTCATTTCTTTCTAGCATCATGTATTTTTCTGTAAACATCTAGTTATTCAGTGCATTTTTCTATATTATTCAAATTTATAATATTAGTTTTTGACAATAATTACAAATTAACATCAATATTCATACCCATTTTTATTAACTAGATTCTGAACTATACATTTTATAGGTATCATTACCAAGGTTTGATTTGATAATTTCGAATAAATTGGGCATTGGGTAGATTGTTATAAATAAATAGTATATTTGTAATATCTCAATAAGTAGAAAAATTAGATTTTCTGATGTTTCGTGGCTTAATGTAAGTCACTTCTTCAGAGAATAAATAACCAAATTAAAATTAATCCAAGTTTAAATAGTACAACGGACTTACACTAAGTCATGGAAACGTCAGAAAATCCAATTTTTCTACTCATTGCGATATTACAAATATACTATTTATTTATACATTTTATGCATAAATTGACGATAATGTCCATTTGTTTAAACTTTGGAAGATTCAGTAATATTTAAGGCCTATAACAATTAATGATGTTCATATATCTAAGCACAATATATTGTAATTCCACTTATCTTTCAATAAACTATTCATATTTACTTTTGAATTACTAAAAAAAAAACAATATCATGTAAGATTACGGATGAAGGAAAAATAATCAAGTAATGAATTAATCATTAGAAATAACAATCGGGAAATGAAAGATTTTTGATGACTATCAAAATGTCAAGAATTTAAAAGTTTCGTAATATGTAAAGTAATTTTTTCTATGTTAGAAGTAATATGGTCCCTTCTAGTTTGAAACGATAATCATGTAACGAAGTGATTCAAATTACTTCTAACCTAAATTATTTCATTTTAAATGAAATATATACGAAAATAATTTAAACAAAAAAAAACATATAAGAGATTTTTATATATGTACGTGTACATGTATTATATCTGATTGTATATGTTTACATAATCCACATTTACTCTTTTTTCTTTTTGTTTTCTTCCTTAAATATTCTGTTGATTTTTCATCGACAACATGTATTCTTTTTAATATTTGCATCATTCTTTAAATTTTGAAGAGTTTGAAGTTCATAAACTTCTTTTTCTTTAAGTTTCCTTAATAAATAAAGAAATAAATATAAACTATATTTTGAAATTTTCTATTTCAGCAGTTTAAAAATCCCCAATAGAATATTCAAAAATGAAGAATATTTGAGCGAGCAATTGTTTTCAATAACTTCATCATCAGGCTCTACAGTTATAAGTCCATAATTATAATATACTAATAATGAACATCATATCAAAATAGAGGAAGCTTTCTCTGTTTCATTTCAAGTTCCGAAATATCTACCTCAAGGAGCTAGATTACGACTACTTTACATAGCCTAAGCCATCGGGATCAACTCCAGAAGACCAAATTTATGTATCTAGAGAAAATATATCCAACCTCTTTGTTTACCTTGGCTTACGACTGGATCACCGAATACCTAGACTGAATATTATAAACCTCATACCCTCTTCCTTTGTTTCTATCTGTTTATTCTTTTTCCTTATTATCATTATTTTTGATTATCTCTATCTTCATCTTCACATCCATCATTGCCAATTCGTTTATCGTAATTACCTTGATAACACCCTCCTTATTTCATATTATATTCACACAACAATCTTATTATTATTATCATCTCAATTTTCACAAATTGAAATCATGAGTCAGTTGAAGCTAGACCACCATTGAGAACCTGGAAGCACTGGACGGCCGTTTCGTCCTAGTATGGGACTCCTCAGCAATGCGCATCCACGGTCCCGCACCCCGCGGGATTCGAACCCAGGACCTACTGGCTTCGCGCGCGAGCACTTAACCATTAGACTGAACACTTTACTCCAAATCATCCTGACCTTTATTGAATTACCTTTCTAAATTGCAAATAATATAACTTTGAAGTAATATATATATCGTAACAGATGTAAACATGCACCATTTTTAACACATAACATTGTCTAATTCATTAATAAATGCCTTATTTTGGCCTTTGTAAAATATGATAATTATGGAAATATAACTGTGGAGCCTGATGATGAAGTTATTGAAAACAATTGTTCGCTCAAATATTCTTCATTTTTAAATTTTCTATTCTTTATTTTAATCACTTCTCTAATTATAGATGAAGGATTTATTAGATTACTAACCTGAATACATGTATGTTCAATTGTTCAATTATCTTTTTAATTCAAGTAACGTATAAATGTAATTGGTTAAACGGTTTGTTTATTTCAAATAAAAAAACTAATTCTCAGTATCCGTTGAAGTTGTCTAAAGTCATCCAATAAATTTGATGGTAATCATTTTACTTATTCAAATAAAATGAATGATGCATCTAAACTTTTACACCTTGCCTCAATAAATTGTGCTCAGTTCAAATGCAAGATCTTTATGGATCAAACATTAATCCCTCCATTGATTTACAACTGATCCACTGTGGGAGGTGTCAGGAACAAGAAAAAATCTCATTCAGTTGTTTGATTATATTTGTTAGTTGAATCGGTTTTTTTCTGCGGTCATAACAAATAACCACATCGGTACCAATATTTTACCAAAATACGACCGAAGATAGTGGTTATCAAATGGTCAGTAATTAGCTTGTAACAATTATTAAAACTTAAAACGTTTCAATTTCAACAAGTTAGATACTGATTTATTTAAACGATGTCATTAAAATTTTCTCAGGACTATAACTCATGGATAAATCGATTTAACATAGTGACTATTGGTTTCATTTACCTAAATAGCTAAACAACATTTTGACTTCATAGCTGATGTCAATTCGTGATGAAAACTTAATTTAATTCCTAACCATAGCTACTAACTGGAATCCATAATCTTAATTCCTCACAGTAATTAATAGCCCTGTTTTGACCCTAGTAAGTAGATAAAGTTTTTTGAGACCACTTTAGTATCGCTCAAACGTTGTCTATAAGTCATAGTCTTTCCGAAGAATGTTTTAAGCTTCCATCTGAGTGCAAAAAGGTTTGGATGAATTGAAACAGTTTTTTCTTTCTGCCTCACCATAACATCGGACTCGATAGGAAGAGATGTCTTATGAAATGAATTCTTTTACAATATACTGGGAATTATATGTTCACACATAATAAACGAGTAATATTAAATAGTTTTACCTTGCCATAACCATAAACGCCTCTTCTATATTGTGCCCAGTTTTTGCACTGACTTCAAAGCACATTGTTTTATATACCTGTAAATTTAATAATTAAAATTTATTTCTGATACAATTAAGGGGAAGCATACAAATATGAGTTGATGATGATCTTCAGTTAAGATACAAATTATTTTAGGACTCGAACTTGACCAGGATGAAATATCCATATTTAAAGAAAATACTGTAGCCAAGTATACCAGTTGACAAATGAAGAACAATTTGTTTTCGTGCAATGTTCGAGAAATCACTCCAAATATTGGAGTTAGTTTTATGGTATGAATATATCCATCTTTTTTCAGTGTTCAATAAACGTTCAGTTTCTAGCATTTTTGAGCTGTTTTCTGAGTTTATTAACCCTAACTTTTAGAATCTACTTTAAATCTAAGTTCGAAAGAAGTAATTTGTTAAGTAAAATTGTTCCTGGATTATACCGCACAGATGAATTATGCATATCAACCTTGGTGAAAAAGGTGAAGACAACTATATTATTTATTAAATTCTAAATAAGTAAAAATAATTATTCATGTACAGACTGTCTTAGAAAGCCGGAGGCTTTCATTTTCTTCAAAAATAAAAAATACTCAACGCGGGGGTGAGGTTGCAGCAAAATTTTATAAACGTGAAGCATGACACGGTCAAATTTACAAAATCACAACATGGCATTATAGTTTGGTGTAAGGCCTTGTGGAGGTCGGTACAAAACCTAATACTAATGCGAAACTTGGATTGTCATTTTTAATATTGAATATATCGGTTGTATTATATGTATTCATGCATAATTAACAGAGGGCTTGTTATTGTTGTATGGGCCTGTCCACTTATCATATTCGCTGACTTCTTTTACTATTCATAAGGCCGTTTGAAGGCTCGTGTGAGCGCATGACCAACCGCTTAAGCTTCTTCTATTCATTGGGCTTATTGTCTGTTTGGTCATGTGAATACACGAAATATGATTTTCTAGCAGCATTTCTCATGTGACTTCTAAATACCACCGTTGTAAAGAGGCAATTAGCCAAAGTATGAAAAATGAAATTATATATATTTCATCCTTATTAATTAGAGTCATGATTCAGGTTACAAAGTTGTTGAGCTCTTGGACTACCAAAGTAGCGAGCCCAAACTCAATGCAACCGGCCTATAATAAGTCATCCACAGTAAAGTGACCATAAGTATACTGTTAAAATTATCATGTCAGTAGTATTGTGACCACCAGCGTAAATCATTAAAATCGCTGGAGCACTAGTTACAAATATTCTTTAGTTTTTCTGCCACTAAGACGTCTGAATGCTCACTAACAAATTCCCTGTGACCACAAATTATCTATTGTAATAAGCACAAAAATACACCCCACTAAAGAATCCAATCAATTACTTAGGTTAAAATACAAATCAGTAGCGCTTACTGCTCTAAGTCACCATATATATATATATATATATATATATATATATATATATATATATATACGTGCTGAGTACTTTTACCAGTGCAAATTCCATGAATCAATACACATAGAGTTTTCGCGAAATTATTGTCCTTATAATATGAAGTACTAAATGTTTATGTGGTATATAAAGAATTCTTGGTAATCTGGCAAATATCTTAATTTTAATCACTGCTACACAAAGAACTTACGCGAACAATTTTATCAATTGTAGCTCGCGATACTGCACGTTTATTATCATTTTCTTCAATGAGATCAGACTTATTTTCCAGAATTAAGATAACGGTATTCTCGTCTGTTTCTTCGGTAACCGATTGAAGCCATGAACGGACGGCTAAAAAACTTGATTCATTAGTTGCATCGAACACAATAATTACACCATCTGATTTACGATAATATTGTCGTGTAATACTTCTGAATCTGCAAGTTTGTCAAAGTAAGATATGTTTTTACTTCAAAATGTTATACTACTTAGAAGTAGTTAAAAAATGTCAAATAATTTCTAGAACACACAAATATGATCTCTTAACAAAGCACCCTAAGCAGCCATCTTGTAGTTAATTTCCACCAATCACTCAATGGTGAATTTACTTTTGAAGAAAATTACTTGACCATATTCAAAATACGAACATAGGCTGTGACTATAGGCTTTCAGAACCAGGCAAGTTAATGTGGAAATGTCAACAGCTGTACTCAACAACGTTTGGTTTATAGTGGTTTCAAGATCCTCTTGGTATCATTCATAGAATCTTGTTGGATCCTCCAAAAAGGCATAAGATGATCTGTATTCTTTGAGCTGAGAATACATGTACAAAAACCATTTATCTACTGTCTTTTGGCTTTTACTCATTGTTTATTATTACTTGTACTAAGTACACTTAAAAACTAATCATTTTGGATGATTCTTCTACTAGTTTACTTTCTGATTTTTTTGAGGCACATTATTTTTAAATATTTACTCATAAGGCTAACTGATGTCCATGTCCATGTTTTGTGTTAAATGTGACTGTACTGGATTCTATCCCGTATAGCGTTTTGAATGTAAACTGGTGAAGAGTTCTTAGTCAATATGAGATATTTTACCACTAAATTCGAATAATTTTCAAAATAGTTCATTAGCTGAGATCACTATATGATTAAAATTACTTCATTGATTATAAACAATCTCCAAAAAAAGGAATAACTGTGTATAATTTCACTTTTCTAGAGAATTTAATTGTCTTAGTAAATGAAACCGTATCACTCCTGAGGTTGGAACTGATAATTTCAAATAAATTTAGCGTCGATTGAATCGATTGTATGAAAAGGGTAATTTATTTGTAGTGTCACAGCTGGTAGAATGTTGAACTTTTGGTGTTACATAGTTTAATGTAAGTCACAGAAAAAAGGACTTACGTTATTCACCAAAAATGTTTAAATTTCACTTTTCAACTCGTTCGCATATTACATGTATATGATTATTTTCGTCATAATAGTTGTAATTTTATAATTCACATGTATATTAACAAATTAGCAAATTTAGTGAACTGTCATAACAACTCTATATGTACATAGACAGTAAATACGACAGATGGTTGAATGTTAATCCTGAACTGTAAATAACCTTTATTTATGGATCTATATGAAACTGTGCAAACTAAGTAATTGATTTGTGCAAAAAATCTCTTAACAATACTTATCATAGAATCGATTGTATTTACGCTGATGAACGTATTGGTTGTGATCATCAGAGAAATTTCAGATAACCTTTTCTTCTAAACTTGAATTGACATATCTGTTTTCTAAAGATAATCAGTTTTCCTACTGGTACTCGACAACAGAAAATTGTCCACTAGATTAACGAGTTACAACAACTAGTTTTTTCATTGAGCATTACGGAATAGGTACCAATAAATGTTTGCCTTATTTCCAACTGACCTAATTCAATTCATGTTAATTTTTTACTACCATTAATCTATGTTCAGTTAATTAGATCCTAAAATTTTTGTTTTATTAAGATTAGATGGTGGTTGGAGGTAGTCAACAGGAAACCCTGGACCCGTGTTTCGTGCTACTTGGCACTCGTCAGCAAGGTTTACCTGTAATCTTGAGGGAACTGGTGCTCCCTGGCGGACTCGATCCAGCGTCACCCAGCTTCACAGTCAGAGACGTTACCATTGAGCTTTCCGGGCCATGACCGACCTCCTGTAGGACTGAGATGTAATCACAATTGATTGATCACTGGGTGATGATCAATCTCATGCTTGTCTAGTCCTTATTAGTGCAGATCGAATGCTATCGATCATGTTGCAATGTGGCCACCAGTCTAGGTTTTATTATAATTTGATTACGAGTTTTGATAATTTGAAATATTCCCTTTCACATTGTACTTCTCTCAAATAATTTTCATGGTTCTATTAATTCTATTGGCATATTCGCTTCATCACGCTGTAGATATTCATTTGTAGTTAACTCCATTCTCATAAATATATCAACTTCTACAGTAATTTTGATTTTAAAATATTATAGACTGTTAGTATCTAATATGTTTCTAACATAATAAAATGAATGAATGAATGTTATTCTACTCAAATCTTTACATTTTCTTGCTTCAAAATAAAGGAAACTATGTGTATGAAACAAAACAATCATTACTATTACACATAGTTTTAATATACTAATTGAAGCTATATACATTTCATTATCCGTATATCAAGTGTTTAACATAAGCAAAAAATAAGTGACCTTGTGTATTTGTCTATTTTAAGTAGTATATGAGTCACTGGTTGATTGGTCCATAATATTCAAGTGTAAAAATGATTGGTTGTATTCATTCTAGTGATTCATATATTTACATTTATTAACTATTAAATAAAAGTAAAGAATGAAATAAAGCTTAGACAAAAGAAAAGAGAAAGAAGATAAACTGATATGAGCTAGCAAATGGAAAAGAGAAACATAGTTAAATACACTTATAGATGTACATATTTTTTATGCATTTATATGAACTTACTTCTCTTGTCCAGCTGTATCCCATAATTGTAAATACAAATTAGTCCCATCGCAATGCATAAATTTCACATGAAAATCAATTGCCACAGTTAATGGAAGATTTAAATCAAATACACCAGATACAAATTTTCTTATAATACTTGATTTTCCAACACCTGAATCACCAACAAATATAACTTTGTAGACACGTTCAGTAAATGATCCATTCTTTTTAAATATATAGGTAAAGAATATGAATAAAATGAAAAGTGGATAACAATATATCAATAACTGAAGAGAATTATTAATACACACTTAATATTAGTCAGAAAACTATTGAAATAAAAAAAGACAAAAAGTAACTAATTTTTTTTAAAAATTTTATTCATTTGTGTTGTTGTATCCAAATAACAGGTCTTCAGTTCAACCCAGGTATCTCTACTTATCGGAAAGCTGTGGTTTGTTTTAACAGAGGTAGCAACGAAAGAGGAGGGATACGTTTGGTAATGTTATCGGGAGGAATTTTTCAAGTATGTTAATCTTTCTAATGTTTATCATCAGTTGATATCTGTATCAATGACCCTATATAAAACCAAATCCAGTATCCTCAGGTTTCCCGATGAAGATGATATCAGTGAATCGATTATCTAATAATACGGTATGACTGTGTAACCACCATAATTATTTATTTCCAATAAAATGTACATATTTTTCTAATAAGATCAAGTTTGTCTGCAATCTTGTAGGACCCTGAAACTCCAACAAGTAGACCTATATTTCTTTTTGAACGAACAAGGATTTAGAAAACAAAACGAGTAACAAATCTTCATTTATAATGAATATTACCTCTAACAGGGTTTAATACCGAGCTATATATGTAAGCCTAATGATTAGCATCTATACTTTGCTCTTTAAAAATTATTCATTAGTTTGTATTTCAAGTAACAGAAAGGCTACTCACAGTGGTCGAGTCAGCATTTGAACTCATGTAGGAGGCTCCATCAGGTGAAACTCTTCTTCCACTACATGTATAAATGAGTTAAAAACAACAGTTACCAATAAAATATTTTCAGTTTGATAGTTATGATAGTTATTTATAATATACAACAATGCTTTCATTACAAATTGAAATCAGTTGACACAGTTATCAAAAATCGAAAAGTACTAAACAGCAGATTAGTTCTCGTTAAGAATTATTCAACAATACGAAACCAATCTTTTCCATATTGTCGAATCTGATAGATAATATCCAGTTATTGAATTAGGGTTCAGTATATTTTAGGTTCAACTTTAGTCAATTCAGTATATAGTATCAATATCATTCTATATCATTACTAGTCATTCAGTTTACACAACTCTACCTTTTCATTTTGAATTTGGTGTCAAATAGAATGATAAATTATTATTAGATTATAATTTACTAAGACATTTCTAGTGATTAGTTAAATATCTGGTTAAAGAAATAGATATACATTGTATTTATAAAAGCATTTATAGGAGTTTGACTTGTTCAATGCGTTTATACGCATAATATTAAATTTTAAACAAACTTTTAAATTGTAAAGAATAGTTGTTCATTAAGTGAATTAGATATTATAAATGTAACTTATAAAAATGGACTTTCTAAGTAAGTTATTTTTCAAGACAGTTTTGATAAAACTTTTTTTTGAAATTTGTCAACATATTTAAAGTAATAATCGTTCTGATTGTGCTTTCGTCAAGAAAGGTTACTCTATTGGTATATTTGGGTGCTTAGTACCCTTTCGCTGTGCTTTTTCACTGAATACTTTGTTAACTGGGATTTCTAGATGCCACTGAACATATTTGGATTCATATTTATTACCAACGTATTATAACCGAAGCATATCCTAAAATAGTGATGGCAAGTACCTTTCAGTTAGCTAAATGTCGTTGAATAATTACTAACTTATGATAGTAAATAAAAATATAATATCATTTTCTTCTGCGGAACTCTAATAAAAGTAATAATAATAATAATTGCGATAATGATAATCGATCAACTCACTTTGGCATATAACGTACTTCAGCTGAATCATTAATATGTGCTCGAGATTTCTGTGAAGTTTTTCGAATACGAGGGGTATATATACTGCCAGGATCTGTAATAAGTTACTTATAAGAGATTTTTTAAAAATAAAGTATGATCTACATTGGTTGAAAACTTCTTCGTATTCTTCAGCTTCGTCAATATTTCCAAGATCTCCTTCACGTATACTGTCATCATTTAGTCTAAAGTGATGCCAAATTAAAATGTACAATCTGTATTCAAAAATCTATACAGTCAGTTACTTGTTCCTCTTCTCTCTAAGCACTTAGATAGTTTTAATTTGGAATTTGATGATTCACGCTAACTTTCTCCGTTATGTTGTTTGGAAAACCATCTTTCTGTGTTCGAAATCGATTTTGAAATGTCCATCAAATATATTTTCAATGAATTAAACATCTCAGTGTATTAATCAAATATAAACATTAGAGTTATCTTGAAACAATTCAATTTAGTAATAAAAGTAATGAAGTTTCTAGTTTAGGTGCTAAAGAAATAAGGATTGTTTTATGATAATAAGGTTTCGCAATATTTTTAAAAATTAAAAGCTCTGTCAGTATGGGGAGTTATGGAGATGGTAGTATTTTCAAAGTTGAATTCACGAGTCGATCTAAGCTAGACAACCATTGAAAGCCTGTAAGCATTGAACGGCCGTTTCGTTCTAATAAGGAACCCTTCAGCAGTGGGTTCGAGTTTCGAGTGCGGGATTATGGGTGCTGACTGCTGGGGAGTCTCATAGTAGAAGGAAACGGCTGTCCAGTGCTTTCAGGTTTTCGATGGTTGTCTAACTTAGATCGACTCGTGAATTCAGCTGTAAAAACTATGTATTAACTACCGTATTTACTGAGTAATACTGATAATTTGGATTTGGAATATTATTCAATGTACTCGTTTGATAAACAGATAGTTACCTAAATGATACTTCATAATAAATAGTTACAGAGATACATTTATTTGATTTAATTAAGGACATTCTCAACTGAATTTATTAATAACAAAATTTCAGTTAAGTACCATCCATGATTCATAATGATTTATTGAACTGAACTTATCTAACTCACCACTAATTTGGGCAGTAATATGATTGAAATAAAAATTTAATTCAAAAGTTTATACAATCATCAGTGAACGTTGGACTTACATTACTGGTGTGAAATAATTACTCAGTGTAGAACCTCTTCTTGCATCTGCGATCTCAAAATTTGTCGCATCCAAATCAGTTGAACTACATAGTAAATGTGGTAAAGCGGCAGTATCTTTTATTGTTGTCTCTGAAGCTTTTGCACTGGTCATATCAAGTGATTGTGATTTACTGTGAAAATCACGTAAATCAATTGTTTGTGATGTTTCTTTTACTGCGTAAAGCGTTTGGGATTTAAACTCTTGTTCATCAACTAACTTCTGATTAATAGTCCTATATAAAGATCAAAATATTTAGAAGTTAACTAATTTTTCTAAACACTCTATCTAGGATGAAGTGATATTGTTTGAAGAAAAGTAAAGAACAGTTCATTTTCTCATGGTTATTTACTTATTTCAAGTTGTTACAAGAATAAAAGCCATTAATTACATACTTCAGAACTGGATTATTTTCCACAGAAGAAGAAGATTTCAGATAAGGATGGAATAAATTTACAGACAAGAACCAGACTTAAGCGAATTTAGGAAAATACGTCTGTGTTAAACCTGCAGGCTTCTTTATTCTATTAAAAAACGGATAGATATGGATTATAAGGGAGTTTCAAACCTATCCAATAAAATAATAATAGGAAATTGATTTCAATGTTTGAAAAGAGTCAGTATGAAACCCTGACTTTAGTTTTCATTCTAGTTAGCATTCTTTAGTAGGGCATATCTGACATTTTTTGTAAAATGATGCTCCTAGTGGAGTTATAAATTGATGTCGCTAAGTGTTACAATCAGAGGTGTTACCACTAAACCATACGAATCTCAACTAACCTATTTCTAAATGTGTTGACGATTGTCTAGCCATTAGTTCATAACTTGATCGATAGGATCAATCGATAGAGAATAGAAAACAAGACACTTGATACTATTAAGTGATCAACTAATGTTAGGATATTTTGTCACAACCTAGATCTTTCTTTTCTACTCGTTTTGTTTTGATTTTCTTTAGGTTAAAAGGTAAAATATTAAATATTTCTGTTCTTCATAAATTTGAATTCAGTTTGATTTCAGATAAAAGTAATGAAACTATGGTAATAAAAAAAACACATTTGTTTAAATTTTGTGAAACATCCAGTATAATGTGTAATATTTAGTAATGATTTAACAGATACCCTAAAACGATGGAATAACAGTTTTTTTGGTTAAACATACTTCATAATGTTCATGTGTATTAACTAATTTTCATCAGCTGTTATTATATAATAATTAGGTTATGATAATGATTGTAATTTTTTTTAAATGCTTGTTAAAGAGTAAATTAGTGAATAGAGTAGAATATATTTCTGAATTGTTGCCAAATGAATTTTATACCAAAATGTAAATAAGCAACTGTAACTACTGTTGACATTATAAGAAGATATCCGTTAGGATGAAATTTGAATAATGTCATCAAATTATTCGTTGTTTTTAAGAAAGTAAATGACTGATGGCATGGTCACTGTGATAATTTGAACAGATTAACTTGGATTTGTATAATATCGTGAGTGTTTACTTCTGTATATTTTTATCATCAAATTTCAAATTAGGAAGAAAATTGACTATAAGAGATCAATTAGACAAATGATATTCACTTTATGAATCATACATCTTTTTGTAACAAACAGACAAGGAACTAATCTTCACAATCGATTCATCTGAATAATGAACTCGTCTATATTGATAACTAACATAGAAGTATTTTTTGTGTAATATCATACTGGCTCAATTTTTGTGGAGTGAGACAGTCACAATTGATTATATTGGTGCTATATTACAAGTTAACTAAAGTTTGGAACATGGAACGTAGGATTTCAAATCATACACTTAAAGGCAAACGCCTTGATGTAAAATTTAGAGAACATGGGTCCGACCTCCAA
The DNA here is from genome assembly GCF_000699445.3 of Schistosoma haematobium. Taxonomy (NCBI): domain Eukaryota; kingdom Metazoa; phylum Platyhelminthes; class Trematoda; order Strigeidida; family Schistosomatidae; genus Schistosoma; species Schistosoma haematobium. The sequence goes on along the minus strand of NC_067199.1, from coordinate 19,990,274 downwards.
AGGGGTCATGGGTGCACGCTACTGAGTTCTATACAGATATATAATAGCTGGACAATTTGCTCTGGTTTTCGGTGATTTTTGAGTTGAAGGCTATTAGTCATGATGGTACCTATCAGACTAAACTATTATCCACCTCTTATTTAGTTACAGAAATCACACTTTATCTACTTATCTTTTAAAATGCTATGGTATTGTAATGGCTTCGCTTCGTTAACCGATCACCTCGATAACCGTTATAATATAAATCTCAACGGTGATTAAAATCAGAAGGCGATGAGAAGCGGTGACTACAGTTTATTAGCGGATAGCGCGGAACACAAAGTTATAAGCACATCAAGTGAATTTGAAGCGGAACGGCGAGTAAGTATATGCGAGCAATTACATAGGCAAATTTATAGTCAAATTACATAATGGCTCAGCAAGGCAAAGCAAGGACTAATGATAGGATTCGAGTACATACATACATCGGGAGGAGGATAAATCATCGAGTGATATTTAAGCAACCAACATTTTAGCTAGTGTCTGTCATGTGCTCTTGTGAACATAATGGTGCAAAGAAATATGTGAATCGTTACTGTTCAAATATCATTGTCCGTTAAGTAAATTAATGAAAGGGCTTAACCAAAATTAACCATAATCGAAATTGGTTGTAGGATAGTTGCTATAGTATCATAACTTGAATATTATGTCTGAAAAGAGTATGACAACATACTATAACTGGAATCAACATCCAAACTTATGATGATAAGTTAATGAAATCCCGAAAGTTGAAATCATGAGTTAATTGAAGTGAGACCATCATGGAAAACCTGGAAGCACTGTACGGCCGTTTCGTTCTAGTATGAAACTCTTCGGTAGTGCGCATCCACGATCCCGCCCTCCACAAGGTTCGAACCCAAAACCTGCCAGTTTCGCGCGTGAGCGCTTAACCATTAGACCACTGAAACGGCATCCGATGGTTTTAATGTCTAACTTCAACCAACGAGTTATATTTATCTCCTATGTATTTATCTACTCTCGTGTAATCAACAACCTAACAAGCAATATCAATCATAAGCTATTTCATAGTTATTTAATCATATTAACCGTATCTTTAACATATTTAAACTACGTTCATTTATTTATTATGGAATGTAATTTATTGTAATTTCAATTCATTCACAGTTGATAACATGGTGTTAAGCAAAAAAAATTACACACACTCACACACACACCCACTACAATTAGCTTTAGATCACTATTAATAACTGATTAATCAGATTTAGAAAAAAGGTTGACTATGAATGGAAAAAATACTTTATGTTATTGCATAGAGTTTACTAAAATACTAATGATAGAAAGTTATCGAAATATTTCACACTGATTAAAATTAGTTGATACTAGGTAATTGATTATATTGATTATTGATTTGATGAAATGTTACTAAATTAGTTACAAAGAATCATGATAAATATTTATCTAATTATGTAATTTATATTATATTATATAATAAATAGTTGGTCATTTAGGAAATGTAATAAATGATGAATGTTTGACCTTTCTTATAACCTTCAGATCTAAAGTATGTTTTTATAAGTTAATTAAACTGAATCATCTTAGTTTTATTTTGGTTAATCAATCAGTCTAATATATAACTAGTATAATAGTTATATAAGAAATATATAAACGTATTAACTATATATATGTATATTTGATAGTGAAAAGGTTTGGATTATTAGATTTACTCATTTCATTATTATTAATATTATTATCAGAATGTTTTGTGGAGATTTTTAGAAATTTTCACAGATTGAACTCATGAGTCAGTTGAGTTCAATCTGTGAAAATTTCTAAAAATCTCCACAAAACACATTCTGATAATAACAATCACCTGCTCACTAGTGACTGACTTCAGGAAAACTCCTGGAGTTCTAGTGAGAAGCCGTTACCAGTGGATTTCAACCAGGTCTGTTGTGAGATAGTAACTCACTGAAGACAATGGTGTACGGTGGCGCAACTTCGTGGATTGGTTGAAGTTAGACATTAACACCGTTGGATGCCGGCTTAGTGGTCTAATGGTTAAGTGCTCGCGCGCAAAACTAGTAGGTCCTGGGTTCGAGCCCCGGGGGGTGCGGGGTCGTGGATGCGCACTGCTGAGGAGTCCCATACTGGGACGAAACGGCCGTCCAGTGCTTCCAGGTTTTCAATGGTGGTCTAGCTTCAACTGACTCATGAGTTCAATCTATTAATATTATCTTTAAAATGTTGATGGAATGGAAATGAATCAAAAGGTGAATTAGTTAGTATGTTTTGTGTATAAAAGAATTTAGTACCATTTCTAAAGAGTAGTGTTGAGATTAATGAGAATAAAGTACGCCTTTACAATTTTTTTCCTCATTTCATGCGAATTAATGGGTGACATAATACTTTTAAGAGAAAATAATGGATATAAACTAAACGATTTATTGAATACTGATATTATTGTAGTGTTAGCTACTTATATCCACATAAGTAGTATATAACGATATTCAGGAATAGAATGTATTTTAGTAGAAGATTGAGAAAGAAAGAACGGTAACGGAAAGCAGTTGGTATGGAAATGCAGAAACAATGAAATCTGAGATGATGGATTGATATTTACAAAAGAAACAGTCAAGTTTGAGACGATGGATTGATATTTTGTAAATTAAGCATTTATTGTATTGTTCTCAGATATTAGTGCGATGTTCTGTAATTTCGTGCTCAAATACATTTGGTTGTCCCCACTCGTGTTCTTGTTCACTACATTATAACTAAGTGGATTTACAATTATGATCCACATCCCACTCTACGACTATACAATCATACGTGAAAGTATTGTTAATCATAAAAACTTAATTGATCCTGGTACTGAATCGGACATACCGTAACATATCGAGTTGTCTTACTAATGTTTCACGTTCTAATGCTATGCCTTCACTAAGTTCTATGGCTGCTTTTGCTCTACGTCGACGTTCTTCACGTGCTTTCTTCTGTAGTGTATCAATATAATCTTTACATTCGTTTAACATTTCTTGTGATTCTTCTAATTTACGTTCTAGATCTTCTTTTTCTTGTAATAATTTCTCTTTTTCTTGCGCAATGCTCATTCGATTCTTTTGAAGTTCTTCTACTTTGATAGAAGCCTGTAAAGATATCATTTAGTAAAGGTAAGAATTACACAAATATACATATTTTTGCTCTAAATCTGATCATTACAAGCAATAATTTAGGTTTATATAAATATAAAGAAAGCTTTTATCACTAAATAAAATCGACTGAATAATATTATTGATTTTGCTCCAAGCCCAGCCATAGGTCGAGCTCAGAGCTGTCAGACCTAGAGAAATATATCAAGTGTTCAGATTACTTTATGGAGAATAAATTGAGAATGTGATCTTTGAATTATAATTTAACTCCAGATCGAAATGAACTCAGTGGTCATGGAATCTAACTAAAAGGCAAGAAGTCATCTTAAAACTAGCTTTACTTTCTAGATAGTTAGTACATAAATTTCTGGGTCCCATACAGTTTGTTTTCTTAGTATATATTATCTAATAATTTTCGAGTGAAAGTTGACGTTCTGTATTTATACAACTCATGTTGACTCGTAATGAAATATATTTTCACAAATATGCACATTAGTAGGACTACATATCATAATATATGAAAACTAGTTTACATTCGATTAAATTAATCTTTACCCTAAAGAAGTTTCGTAGTTTAGGAAATGGAGTAACATGTTTATTTTCATTAGAATCTTATTGATCATCAAAGTTATGACTGTTAGCCCGGTGTATTTTCTATGATCTGCTAGCTCTTACAAATAAATAAAAGAACAATCTAGTACAATAAACGAAGTCAACTGCAAAATGTTTTTTTATTAAATATTGTTTCCTGGCAATTTGAATTAATGAAACTCAATATTCCTACAATATCTGAGTTGTGTTAGAAGTAGAGTAGTTTTCTAGCTGCTTATATTACAATAGATATGGCAAGTTTTGGACTTACATTTTTACAACTGAATGTGTATATATATATATATATATATATATATATATATATTGCATATGGGAAACCTTTATATTTTAGGACCTTGGCTGTTTTCAGTTTATGATGATGGAATTTTATGATTCAATCAGTTGAAATTCAGATATTCAGAATAAGCTAACGCTTTGGTCGACTTCATTTCATGCTCCCTAATAAAGGGAATGTGAGAAAGGACATCTTACCAATTTTCACGCTATATATAAAACATGAATATTGGTGTCTATGATTTGATTTTTTCGAGAAATCCGCTAAATTGTCTCTTTCGTTTGTTTTGAATCATTCAGGTTATTTGTAGAATCTATTTTTCTCTGAATAGTGAGGATTATCGTATTGATCTAGTCCTTTTTTCTTGCTACCTATCGAGCTATACTGTGGAAAGTACTGTAAGTGGCCCGATATTGCGTGAACTATCTTGAGATAATAGGTAGCTAAAGGTAATTAAATTAAAACTAAGGAACTATGTGTAGTGAGGTTTAGCACTCGTCAGCAAGCTGTATCCGTACATGTGACGCTTAATCAAATCTGCCATGGAGCACTAGTTACCTCAAGTTTACAGGTATGATCTCCTGAAACCGAGGTCCAGAGTTTCGCATCGATTACATCCAGTCACATAATATAGTTTGTTTGTGAGTATTTTTCTTGCAGAAACTTGTGGTCCCATCCAAATTTATATCCTCAATTATAAGTTGTATAATCAACACTTCGATAACAAAATGTAAATTGGGTACTGTTCACCATTATAAATGATACAGTAGTTTTTTTAACAGTATTTTTAAAAGATCATTTGTATGCCTAACAAAATTTCGATTACAATTATCATTTAATTGTAATCATATGAGTTAGTTACTTCAATAATATCGCAGTTATAAAGCTTAACAAAACATTCGATATCTCCATTTTTAGAACTTTTTAGACTGATTTTAAAAGTTTAGATGGATCATTAATGACGTTTCAATCAAGAATTTATTATCGTGACTCAAAAATTTGAGTAACGTGATCATTTTCTATTTTTAAATTCTTTCTCTTTCAAGTGATCGTTGAAAAATGTCGTTAAGAAATCCTTTCATTTTGTATCTTTTACGGTTGTTTTATTGATCATCTAAACCAAAATATGTACTTTTCAAAAAGAATCAAAGATTTAAATTTATTTTATTTGGGATTAAATTCATGCACCCGAGCATCAAAGTATTCAAATCTCCAATGACCTCTTGTAAAACTTGAGGATGCGTTAAAATTTCTCACTACATTGTAACTAATATTTGTGATGAACTACACACAGTTGCGTAAAATTTATTCTTAAAACATGCAACATGATCAGTAATATAATTGAAAGAGCTCGATGAATATTAAAAAGTAGTTTTTCATCACGAAAGGGGAAGTTATTATGCTTGCATAAAAGAGGTTATATCAATTTATAATGATTGGTGAAATACTTTCTACCAAATATGGGTAACTGAAAACAAACTCATAAGTTTGCATTAGCATTATGAAATGTATGTAATAGGCTCACTGCATGTAACCTATTTTGTTAATTTATTGCTGAACTTAACACATAAATGAAGTAGTTTCGTTCAGTGAATTCAAAAACAAACTGATTTCATCATTCTAAATGTCTTATAATCATTCTGAATCAAAAAAATCAAATGCTATGAACAATATTATTCTCTGCTTGAAGACTTTATAAATCAGATGGCAGAGCTTCAGTTGGTAAATTACCAGTCATTTACGTCTACACTATATCAGCTTTATAAATTTGGTAGTCGAAAGATACATTCTTATCAAACTAATATGTTAATACTTTGTAGGCTCACATAAAGTTACCTTTTACATGGAACACTAATGAGTGCTCAATCGGTAAGTTTTCTCTTTCGAGTTTGCATGCGTAAGGGAGAAAGTAAGGAATTGTTACAGAACAACTTGTGATTAATCTTGTACAATATAAGTAATGTTCGAAAACTTATGTTGTATGGGAATTTTAGGCAAAAATATAGATATTATTTCTTTTAAATATTCAATATACAAAGGTTTTACAATTCTTCGTGTGATTTAGGATTAACTAAAACTAGTTGTAAGGTATTCAAATCGAAATTGATCCCCTTAACAGGTGAATGTACTACAAACTATTGATCATGTGAAAGCACATTTTAAATACCTTACTTTTTCAAATTGTTGTACAAGGTCATTTAACAATTTTTCTTTTTCCTGTACTTTGTTATTTAATTCTTCTTTCAGTTCTCTTTCCTTGAGTTCTTCCTTTATAAAAACAGGGAGAAAAATTAAAGATCATTTCATGAAAGTATTAAAAACACTTGGAATATAGAATTTACTACAAATATTTAAATACGACTATGTATGTTATCGGTATGTTTGTATATTAATCGGAAATTTAAGGTTCATGTAACATGTAGCATCAAATACACGATGTAATGTTTCTTCACATTACATACAGTAAAACAGTACAATATTTAGTTTGATTATATAATTTTAAAGATTATAATCGTTAGGTCAGTATACATTCTGATCAACATGTAATTGAATCCTACTGATAAATGTGAATAAATGCAAAATCAACAGATTATTACTGATAAATGTTGTGATGGCAAAGTCACTGAAATGGATATGAGTAAAACCAGCAGAAATAATGAAGAAAAATTGAAAATATAACTTTGAATTAAAGTATAGTTAAACTGTATACTTTCAGATATCTATAAAAATGTAAAAAACATTCATCCAAAAAATTAGTCGGATAATTTGAATGTGCAGTTACTTTACATTGGTGACAAGTAGTCATATGAAATCTAGATTTTCCTGTCAACTATCTTCATAAAGTATAACATTGAACTGATATGTTACAAAGTTTATCAAATATATTAAAAACTATTTAGCTTAGCGAATATAACACCGTCCAAATTCTCATCCTAAACTACAAATGTTCTTCATCCTATGAAAATTAGAAAGCTATCCTCTTGATATCCCATATATATGTATTCTCAATGTGTAATTATTGAATAATTAGTCTATGAATTTTCATAATATCCAATTGAGGGCATTCACTAACTCACTAAATGTTTTTTTTCTTTTATTGTCCAAAAATTACAATAAACTAATCATTAATTTGGTAATGACAAATATTCTTGTCATGTGCATATCGGTGTATTTTAACCTGATATTTTTATGTATATAATAATGTGAGCTTTTAATTTTAAATTATACGAAATAACGCGAGATATTTGATTATGCTTTGTTGGCGCTTTAATTGGTACGATGGACTATTCATTATTATTGAATTATATACAGGGAGAAACAAACATACATCAAAGTTAACTGTTTACCTTTTGTTTTAATTGTTCTTTTTCTTGATTAACTTGTAGCTCGAGTTCTTCGACTAAATTGTGCAATTCTTCATCTTGTTTCATTATTTTACTATTAAAGAGAGAAACAGAAAAAACAAGGAGAAACCAATCGAATACAGAAATAATAGATGAAGTTGGTTATGGAGATTGTTGAATGTTGTCATTATACATTACAGATTGACTTTAATTAATGAAGTATTGAAAACCGAAAAGTTATGGACAGCTATTTTATAGTAGTATCGAACATTTATGTAATGTGCATTCACGGTCACATCAGGTCCTGAGTTCCTGATCTCTGGTGATTTCCAATGCCTGTTTAATTTGGGTCACTCTTTAATATGAAATCATAAATGATTGAAAACTTTATATGAAAGTGTATAAAATTTCATTATGATCAATTTAAGGATTGACATTTTTTAAAGGTTTGGATGGATCACGTTATTGTTTGATGTTTAATTATTGTTTGACTTGATATAGAAATGATAATAATTTCATTTAATGTCCTTACCATAATACACGTTCATGATGAAGTGTATAATTGTAAGGTTTGAAATGGACGCACAATGAGGAAAGTATTGCTCGTTTCAATCACAGTTGAATTTGGAAAGTTATCCTGCACAGTAAATAATCTTAGTGTCCTACATGTGAATTCCGGGTTAATTTTTAAACCAGACATTTTTTGCTAGTTAACTCCCAATTTTTGCCTTTTTTTCAACTAAGATCCAACTATACAAGCTTATAATGAAATATGAATAAATAAACCAGTTATAATTAACTCAAACTAATAAACTCTATGTCATCCTATTTAATGAATAAATGTAGAAAAATCTTGAATCAGGACAGATTTGGAACTAGTGACTTCAAGGTTATTCTGTGATTGTGTTTCACATTTCATTATTGATAAGTCAACTTAAAAAGAAAAAAAAAACTGTTAGTGACATTATTATGTTTCGTAAGAATTCAAGAGAATTCATACGGTATTCTTAACATTAAAATGTAAATTCGTTTATAACTATTAATTCATTTTAAATTGTTTGTTTGAATCTTCTCATTGATGTTTAGGATTGCAATTCAAGTCCCGGAGTGAACATCAACTGAAGGATTCAGGTACATCCAGCCGACAAGTCCCAAATAGTACGAAACGCTGGTCCTGGTTTAGTGGCCTTATATCTAACTCCAGTTATATCATGTTTTTCATTGTTATTAAGGTACGCTTGTCTAAATATCACTTTTGTGGCCCGAGATCTGACTCCAGTTGGATCGTATGAATGTTATTGAAATATACATGTCGTCAATCTTCCTATATAATTATCGACCTAACTCGCATTGGTGAATAACGGAATTAAATAAGTCAAATATAAGAATGGATGTTTGAATATGTATATCTTGTACACTCGTTGATCGGAACAGATAATCAGAGAATCGCGGCGTATGAAGTGAAGAAGAGTGAGCTAAACGAAATGATGCGCAGTGGAAAAGGCATATGAACCAACTCATATTACACTTTAGTGGCTCTACGTCTGACTCCATATCAGAAGGCTGTGTGTTCATATCACGTCGCGCTCACCACAAAACTTGATTCCACTGATAGCCCCCATCCATCTTTATTTATGACTATTGTTTGCACTGTACTTTATTGTTCATTCTATCTAATAATCTAATATTTTGCAATTATTATTATTACTGTTTAGTACAGTAAATAGATTGTAAGAAAAAGAATGTGATGAATATAACTACTTCCAAAGTTAATTATTTTAAACATTTCAGTTAGTAATTAAAAATCTATTGAACTAGTAATCAATTCGATGATACTAGAAAATTAATTAATTCAATAAAGTAATTGAAATTGAAAAGAAAGGTACTTAAAATCATTCGTTTAACTGTATTCTTTAATTTCAAGTCGATGTGATGCTTTACAGGCAAATCTTTGTAGAATAATGGATAAAATTTCTTTGTTTAGTCTTATAGATGTTAATATGATAGTTCATTATCTGGTTGAATCCTTATCCACCATCTATAAACTTTATTTAAATTAAAGGGTTTTGTTTTGGTATTTTTTATTTTCGATTTTTGAGGAGATCTATCTGAGCTTTACAATTTTGGGTAGTGTAGCTGAAGTTGAATAGTTATCTTGCTTGATGGAACACATTCTATATGACAGGATTCAAAGAATAAAGATTTTTAATGAACGTTTATTTATTTCCAGTTAATTTTAATTGACAAAATTTCAGGTTGTTAGTGTAATGAGTACGAGTAATTCATTTACAAAATAATATTTTTCTTTAAAATTTGAATCAAAACAGCTAATGAGTTGTGTAAAAGTATCAAGATGTGAAATCTTTCTCATAAGGTTAATAAACAACATAATTGTTAAATGGAATAGAATTGATTACTACGACCATAATTGGTCACTGATTAGTTACTGATATCGTGATTGTCTAGTCTTCTGTGAGGAGAAAATTGTACCAACTAATGAGTTCCCACTAGTTTAAAAACTTTGGTTAATAATTAATACCGATTGGTTCCAACCGCCTAACATTTATGTTAACGTCTAAATTTCTATCACTAAAGTTACAAAACAATGATAACATTATTACTATACTATGATGTCTACGAAAACAAGTATTCTCAGTAAAGTGTAATGTTTTTGAATATGAGAGTAGTCTGCCGTCAGTTAGGATTAGTTTCAGCGGTTAAATACTCTATATCAATAATTGTATGATAAAATATTTGAATGGTTGTCAAATTTGGTAATTGCTTATGAAAATTAATGTACCTATCCACAGAATTCAGATACAAGGTTATAAATAGGGCAGAACTACTATTGCTCGAAAATTCAATTCATTTTAGTAAATTGATACACCAAAATAGTAATCATGATTAAGTTATCTAGAGTATATATATATAGGACAAGCTTTTTTGTCGATCACGTTTCTATTAAAGAAATTGTAATCAGTCCCAATTCATACTGGTTACTTAAAATGTTTGACATGTCATAGGTTTTGTCCATAGATAATGCTTATTTAACAAACATTATTTGAGTAATTTGACCTAAAAGATTTGCTCAAATAAACCTAAACATTTCATAGTGAAATTTCATTCACATAGTTCCCTTTATTATTTTAAAGAGAGCAAGAACAAAGATTGGTGCGGGATAATATGAATTAATTTTATTTCGTTAGGTTGTAAGCAGCTGATGAGAACCTAACGAAATAAAATGAATTCATAGTATTCTGCACCAATTTTTGTTATTGCTCTCTTTAAAATTTCATAGTGAACTAGGCCCGCTTTAGCATAGATGATAACGTCATACTATAATTAGATTTGGAATTGTGGACCAAGTGCCCTGGTACGGCCGAGAGTGGGGAGAGTCAGATCTCCCTCTCAAACTCCTCTCACATGGCCACGTGCATACAAACACTGCTATGGAAGTCCTACTCATTGCCTTCTAGCAATGGGGGTGTTGTTTACGAAATTAAGAGGACAAGAAACGAATGTCAGGCTCTTTAACCGAGTTAGTGGGTATGAAGGATCCACTTAGGTGAGTCGGAAAACCCTGGTTCCAAACCAATGGTGCACATGAGCTCCAGGACCCTGAAGGAAACAAGTGGCCTTTGAACAAATTGTTGGTCACCGGCTACCATGGGAATGCATCTTCTGACGTTGCTCCACTGTTTTGTTGACCAGACCTTTAGGTCGAAGTCTCGGAGTGTGGTCCTCTAAGAAAACCACTAGCTCGGTTTGAGCACCCAGAAAGTATCCCAGCCCACATAGAAATCAAGTGACTTGTGTGGCGCACATGTATTCGGTGCGCTTTGTACCAATATTTATATGTTCAAATAAATCGTATGTGAGATAGTGATTGTATGATGATGAAGAGTCATAAACTAAGACAGACCGATATTCATAACTCTATTATGCTCGTTTATATTTTAATATGTTTAGGATAATAGATTCAGTGTAATCAAAATATATGGATTTAAATGTATTCATGATTGCAATTGAGCATTACTGAGCCCCTGTTGATTTTAAAAGTCAGGAAACCAAGATTTTATTTCCTGATATCGATCACTGGTCCAGGTAAACTGTCATCAATATGTTAATACGACAAAACTTCATATATGAGGACCATTTTGACATAAATATACTGAAAGTTGGTCAATATTTTATGAATTTATTTTTTCAGTTCTTATTCATAGTAACTGGCATTTTTTCTTACAAAAACCTTATTACCTATTAGAACTGCATTTTATTAGAGGCATTTACATGATACAAAATATCACCAGTCGTTGTGTATTTGTTGATCAGAAAAATCATTTTTATTACTTTTGACCGATCTAATAATTTAAAGAAATGCACACAGATTATCTAAGAAATTTAATTTAGGTTCCAAATAATTTATGTATTAACCATAATTAACTGAATTAAATAGAAGAGTCAGGTGTGAAATATCAATAACTATCTTACTTCCTTACTAGGTGTAAACCAATCAACTGACTTGTAAACACGCTTAAATCTGTTTAATACCAAACTTATTAATGTCAATTTATTAGAATACAAGAGATTAATTTACACGTTATATATAATGTGACTAGTAACATATCTAAAAGCTTTCTGTAAAGAGCATTGGGAATAAGGAGTCAATCCGCACAGGTTACAAATATGCCAGTTCAGATTAATCAATTTCATTTCTTAACATTAACAAAGAGACGGTTTCAAATCAAGTTTTTACACTTTAAGATATTCGTCAATAATCTATATTATGATTATTGGAATCATTGACTAATAATCATACTATGTGATATTTTCAAATAAAAATATTACCAGTGTTGTAATGTGTAAATATAACCGATTTGTTAACTCAGGAACATTGATTTTCATTTTCAAGTTTTTAACGTGTGTACTATCAAATATTTTAGCGTGCAATATACCATTCTTGTTAAATTTTAAGCTCAAGATTGTGTGATTATGTACTTGTTAAATCTAGAATATTTCAGTTTTTTGAGACTTAGCTACGAGATCGTCTAATTGACTGTACTTACTAATTAGTACCATTATACAATTATTACTTATTAACTACTAATACAAATAATATATAAAACGGACAGTTAGAGTATGCAAGTAATCATTTACATATTTTAACTTAATGAAGGTCATGAATAATCGAAAGCATAAGATTGATAAAATTTCTAATAACACTGTTATTGATTGCTATCCAATATATCTATTTAATGAAGAAGTGAAAAATAGCACCTAAACACTGACCGGGTATATCTTACAAGGGGTGAAAACTCTGCTTGAACACTAGAATATTTGATGTATAATGATAAAACCAGATGTCAGAGAATTATCTTTTTGTCTACAGTATAATAAAATTCAAAGATTGTTGAAGTACTAATCACTAACAATTCAACAGACAAAAACTTAAGAATTCAAACAATATATGTACTGACTCTATAGTTTTCTAGAATTGCTGTCATTACACTCATATCTTGAGCAGTCACTTCAATATCATGACGAAATTCTAAAGCATTATCAATGTGTACGGAATTGATTTTATGATAATTAAGACAAAGATCAATAAATCATTCATTTAATTGGCATTTGTTTATTATTGTGACAAAACACATTAAAACCAAGCCATTTGTCTTGTATTTAATTTTTCTAGATGTGAAAAATATTTTATGAATAAAACACCAATTGCTTAAATTACATACTACCTGTATAAAATTCATTTAAAAAAGATAAGTCCGATTACATAGTGTTATTCAGAAATTAATTCTCTTTGTTTTGGTAAAAATCAAAATTGTAGAACAAATTAAAGCACTTTTCATTTAGTCATTATATATGTGTCTATATGTAGACATAATTCGGAAAAGGAGTTACTTTGAATTTTTGTTCAAATGCTAATGACAAATGTTTGTGTAAGCCCTAAGGGGTTTAATTTACGTTACATTTTGGTTACGGTTAGACTTTACGGTTTATATATATATATATAGGCTTTAGAACTGTATAGTATTTAGCATCAATTAATTGTTTCTTCATAAATATTGTGGTGACAATTAAGGTAATATTAATATCCTTTATTTAATCCTGTATTATTTTGTGAGTGTAGGCTTTTGAAAAGTTTCAAACTAAGATGAAACACTTGACTTATATACTGTAGTCTTCAGTGGTTTTTGAATGAGTTATTTTCAATCCCAACTGACATATACTTTAGAAAATATCACATGTATTTCAAACTTGGTTATGAATATCACAGTCTGAATTCAACACCTTGTGACATGAGACTAGAAGTGTTTCTTTTAATGCAAGTGGTTACAAAGCTTTTAATGGCAGTACATCTGCTGACAAAGTAACAATAAGTGAGCTTCATCGGTATAAGCTATTTACTATGGCTACAAAAGTGGTAGGATTTGTGTGACGTTATGGTGCCATTTAATTATAATAAAAAATATAATCTATGTAAAATTCCTCTGAATTTCTATTCTTCTTACAGAGAATGAAATCTGCTAAAACTACAAAGACAAAGTAGTTCGGTTAATAAAAAAGAGCATTTATTGTTAAGAAATGAACCTATGTCTCAACAATATCTTCGAATCATTGTTCATCTAAAGAAGCGTTAACCTGAATTTGATGACCAAATAACTCGATCAAAACAATTATCCAAGCAATAATCTTATAATCATTAACGATCAGCCTCAGGATCGATTCTCAAATTTCTTTGAGATAGTCATGAAAGCTTTAGGTACAAATATATAATAAATAAAGTAACTTTCTCACTGACATCATTTAGTTGTCATTGTGTTTTAGCAGGAATGATGTCATTTTGAAAATTTTTACTGCGTGATTCTATGTCATTGTTTTAATGGGATCATAACAACGTCTCTTGTTTTATCAAGATATCATGGTCAGTTTTGAATTTTTATACAATTTGTACAACAATTACAATTTAGAGTACTATTTTAACTCAATTAAAATCATTTAATCAATATTGTGCTTCTTAATAGAACTTGTATTGGGAAATTGGATATTAACCATCAATATTTAAGTAAATAGAATATATGTACATATAATGTAATTTTAAAACAAACCTATGTATATAAATGTAAACTGTTTCTCGGACAACAATTATCTGAAAACGTTTAACTAGATAAATCTAATTTAACACTTACAATTGAGTAACAATATCGTAAAACTAGAAATAACTATATGTAATCAATAGTTTTAGTATTAAAAAATATTGAACTTTTAGCGGTAAAACATATGGATTTGATTTATTTGATTGAGATCATGAACCGATTGACTTTAGACCACTACTGAAGCCTGGAAATACTGGACGGCCGTTTCGTCCTATCGTGGGACCTCTGAACTGTGCACCTCCACGATCGCTCTCATGGGATTCGAACCCAGAGCCTTCAGTCTCGCACGCGAACGCTAAATAAAGGGAAGTAATCCATAGTTCTAGCTAGAAGATATTTTAGGTTTATTTCTTATTGATAATAAATAATGACATTTAAATTTCAGAAGATAAACATGTTTTTCTAAGTATCTTTTTTATGTCTAAGTTTCAAGTCATTGTGTTATAATGATTACCATTGATGATTAATTCTAGATAAACATACGATTGTTTTCTTTTGTAGAAATGTTAACTATTAACCGAAAAGAAATCATGAATGAATGGGTTATGATGATATTTTTCTTTTCCTGATCCATTAAAATGTTAAAGAAAAATGAGTATTTTTTAGAGCTTAATAAAACAAAATTGATGTATTTAGTGAATGCTTATTTCTTATATCAATCAGTATGAACATATCAGAATATTTAAAAATGATCGCATAACTTTAGTATTTATCCAACAATCAGTAATCTAATATCAGTATAATAGATGGATTAACTTGCGGAACATGTGTCTCCCGTAAGTCAACCTGATTCATTAGATAATGTCAGCTTCTTTTACCGGTATAATGACTTATCAAAAACAAAGAATATTACAGCAAACAATTATTGTTTTGATAATTTTATAAGGATCTATAGTTATCAGTCTATAATAATTGTATAACAAATGCAAAAAATAAGCCATGTTAATGAATCAGACAAGATTATGAATTTGAAAATGGTGCATACTTGCATTTGTTACGGTTTAAGTATCTTCAAAATTGTGTCATTTATCAATTGGAAAGATGATTTACAAAAGATTAGAATGATCCATTGTAAGATATCAAATTACAATCAATGTAATAAAACAAATCATGTGAATAAAATGTAGAGTAGGAAATATTTTGTTTGGTCGTTGAGATGGTTTAATTAACAATTTTTTATAAAATTTTTGGTAATTTTATTTGTGATCTCATCCTCCCTTATTCCGAAAGACGTTATGTTTCACATAAGGATATGCACTATTCCATGTCCAATCTCATTTTTTGTGTTTTATTCTATTAGTTTTCGATAATGTAATAAGAAGACGAAAATTATCAGAACTATGTGATGTATTAGCGCAATACATTTCGAACATTTTGATTACACGTATATTTATATCAGAAGGGTTTTTGTGGATATTATAGTAATTACAATGGTTGAGATCATGAGTCAATTGAAGCTAGACCACTATGGAAAACCTGGAATCACTGGAAGGCCGTTACGTCCTATTGTGTTAAGAACAGTTATATATAAAAACAAAAGGTCAACTAGATTAAAACTGGATGGTAAGAGGAGACAAGGATAATAAAGAAATAATGTGAAAACAATTTGTAGCCTCATCACTGGATAATAAGTTAATATTACCAGTGTAGGTTTAAGGTGAGAACAAACTGTTTTCGAATACACAGATGAGGTTTGAATTTTCGCATGACTTAGGCTTCAATAAGCCCTAATATACACTTTTGTACAACACCACAAAAGTCCAGTTATATCAATCTTATTACCTGTTTTAATAATGTTTAGCAATAGAGGATGATGGATGTTTATCTTCTACTCTTATTGGGTAATTCGATTCTATTTGTTTTTGCAACCATTTAGGTAGATGTCCACACACTTGTTTTAAAATCACGATTATTCTTCCCTATGTATGTGCTGTTTCGCCATGAATTTTAATACTGAATAAACCGATTTAGACACATTAATCTCTTTTATTATCTTTCCTTTTATCTATGGAACAGTTAAGGTTATTAGTAGTTAATGAAATACTTTTACAAAACAATAGAGAATGAATTCGTTTTATTTCGTAAAGATGATCATACATATTTTTGTTTATGATTATCGAGAAAATATACCACGTTTGAAAATGTTTCGATACATCAAAACATACTATATAAGAGCTAAAGTGAAATGAATCTACATTTAGTGGATAATTAACTTTATTCATATTAAAAATAAAAGTATGAAAGACATGGATTTCATTATTTTGGCAAATAATGGTTCATATTTAAAGAAGAAAAACTCAAATAAATAAATAAATAAACAAGCTATTGACAAGTTGTATTTTGATCAAGTTCTGCTCCTCAATATATAATTATCAAATAACATTTTAAGATTACATACTGTTGCAAATATTTTGTTATATGAATCCGTCATTTTAAACATGTATTTGTTTTTCATTTACCAGTGCCTCCAGGTTTTCCATAGTGGTCTAGCTTCAATTGACTAATGATCTCAACCATTGAAATTATTACAATATCCACAAAACCCACTTCTGATATTAATCAACATATGCTCATTAGTGACTGGCTTCAAAATGTATTTCCTGGAGTTCTAGTGAGAAGCAATGACCAGTCGAGTTCAACCAGTTCTGTTGTGAGGTAGTAACTCACTGATGACAATGGTGGATGTGTCTCTCAATTTCGTGGATTAGTTGAAGTTAGACATTAACAGTGTTGGATGCCGACTGAGTGGTCTGGAGTTTGAGCGTTCGCTGGTGAGACCGATATGTTGTGGGTGTGAATCTCACGAGGTGTGATCGTGTATATGTACTGGTGAGGAGTCACAGAATAAAACGAAACGGCCGTCTAGTGCATTTCGGTTTTCCATAGTGGTCTAGCTTCAACTGACTCATGATCTCAACTACTGAAATTCTAATTGCTTTACATTTCACAATCAATCATGGCTTAGCGAAACAAGTTTTTGAGATTGTGAACTAACGTAAATATTTCTTGTAAACTATTTCTTGTAATACAGTAAATCAATATTCGCTTTAGAATGATCAACATTATTACGTTGTTTTAACTAGACAGAGATAACTCTGTCACTGATAATATCATGGGATTTTTTATGATTTAGTAAAATGGTCACTTCATAAACTTATATTTGACTTGATAGACTTTCATTAATCAATACCTGTAAATAATATTTCGGTTACTAACGAGTAAATAAAAGTGTTTGTTGGATTATTTATCGGAAATTGATTGAACTTGAAAACGATCTGTATTGTAGTCTAGTAGCATTGGTTCAAACATATTATTTTTGTTGTAAGCTATTTATGACTTTGATTAGACTTCAAGTTAAGTAATCGGTGAAATATTCTTAGCTAAGACATATAGCTGTGCAGTTTCAAATCTGCCTCCGAATTCAATTACTTATTACCAACCGTCGGACAAAATAATGAAGAAATAGCTGAGAAATTTCCGTAAGTCCAACTGCATCTAACAGTGATTGTATTCAAGCAGTATAAATTATCAGTGATTATTTATATTTTCAGGAGTTTTAGATGAGATAAAATATTAAAGTTTTATACCTAACAAGGAGCTATGTAAAATATTCAGAACATTTCCAATCTGATAATAGACTAAAGTATTTCTTGGATGTACCTTAGTTTATTTGTCTGGTCTTGGTTAAATTTTAAAAAATGGGCGTCATTTAGCGGTGTTTTGACTTTACTTTTTTTCTAATTTGATTATGAGAATTTGGATTTAAAGTCAAATATTTCTATGATATCAATCTGATATTATTCAGCAATTCATCTATTAGGCCTAGTTCTCTAAATGATCAGTGTTCAATCCGTTCAATCAACTTAAGTTCTGTTATTAAAAAATCATGTTTGTGATACATGGATCACTTACGAATATCGGTAATCTTGTTATCTTTTAAATAAGAAATGTAGCTGACAGTTAATCTATTTACCTTTGTTTAGCGTGGTTAGTAATTCCATGAATTATGACAGGATGATATTGTTCAGATAGTGTTAAGATATGAGATATCAATGAGAATAATAAATATTGGAAGTTTGTTTGCTCCCAACTCATTCATTAACTGTTGTTTTATCTTTATTGTTATCAATGTATTGTAAATTAATTATAAACCTGTCCTAATAAACAAGTGTTATAATTTTTAATTTATGGTATATTATGACCTATAATTGTATCAGAGAATGTTGTAAAAAGCGTATAGTCATGTTTTTCACGAGTGGAGTAATAATTGAACAAATAATTGTGATGTATAGCAGGTTATTACTCAATTAATAGAGAAACTACATAAAGTGATACACAAAGATCGTTGACAACTAATTCATTTTTAGTTCAATATCAATCATCTTCTAATGCATTAAGATTTCTGTAAATAATATTCCAATCTGTATAATTGTCAACTGGTAACTAATAATATGTAAAAGATTGTTAATATAAGCCGAATGTTTTCTAAATGCTAAATATCTCTATAATAATAATGATAATATTAATAATGGTATCATGAATACTATTCAACACGTATAAAACGATGTACATAAGGATTCCTAATAGAGAATGATTGTTTGTTCCTTTACATAATTTTATAGGTCAACGAATATCTATAATATCCATTTTGATTACTTCATCAACTTTCTAACAAATAAGATAAATGTCGAACTAATCGTCTAGTTGAAGTATTTCTAACAATTTCAACAAGAGGATGAAAGGTTCTTTGTCTTTACTTGTTTACCTTTATTTTCATAAAAAATGTTTTATAATTCAGAGAAAATAGAGGTAAACTGGTCTAAAATTGATCACACTACGAACTGTTATTTAATTATCTGAAGAAGAAGAGGAAGAAGTATGAACTATGTGAAAAAAAACTAGGAGACATTCAAGAAGCAAACTATACAAAACAGTAGTACTATTAAAATTACAAACATTTTTACTAAACTAGAGGTATTATCCCTAGGTCTAAAATTTTGTGATACTCGTAATAACTGTAACCACATCGATACAGATATACAGTTCGAGAATCTTTATAGTCAGACACGTGATCTAGTTGTGAATTCTGATCATCAATTAGAACATTCTTAATCAACTCTTGTAGACTGCTGTTACCAATATAAGAACAATAAATTTAGTTACAAAAGCATTCTTACGAAGAAGCACAAGGAAGCTATAAACCTACTTCTTAAGAATGATACTTTACTGATTACAAAACCTGACAAAGGTTCAGGTGTTGTTCTTCTTAATAAAAGTGATTATATTCAAGAAATGAGTACAATCTTAAGTGACAAATTAAAGTTTCAAAAAATAACTGACCAGAGAGATTTGAATAATAAGATAGAGAATGAGCTTACCAGATCTTTGAAGAAGCTCAGGGACCAACAGGCTATCTCATCGGGTTTATATGAAATGATTAAACCATTGGGAATCTATCTGCCGAGATTGTATGGAGTGTCAAAGGTACACAAACCGGGAATCCCATTAAGACCTATTCTAGATATGTATAACTCTCCTTACTATACTATAGCTAAATGGTTGGTAACTGTATTGAAACCTCTACATGAAAAGCTTGCAAAATATAGTGTTAAGGATGTGTTCCAGTTTGTTGATAAAATCAAAAATGCAAATACGTTGAAATCAAAGATGATATCATTGGATGTAACATCGTTATTCACAAACGTCCCATTCATAAAGACTGTAGAATATATAGGTGAACAGCTGATTGAAAATGAAATTGAAACTACTGTTCCTACCAATATCGTGAAAGAGTTATCACTCAAATGCACCATGAATGTGAATTTCAAGTTCAACGGTGAAATATATAGACAAACAGATGGTGTTGCAATGGGTTCACCACTAGGCTCTATACTAGCTGGTATTTTTCTAGCCAAACGAGGAAACGGTCCACTAAAAAAGATTATTCAAAACTTCACATTTCACTGTAGATACATGGATGAAACGTTCATCCTCTGTAAAGATAATACGTCGCCGCAATTCAAATTCTTAGGCGATTTAATGAAGTGCATCCAGCCATTCAGTTTACATCTGAAGAGGAGAGTGATGGCCGAATAGCATTTTTGGACGTTCTCTTGACTAAAAGAGCGGATGGATCGTTAAAAAGGAACTTAAACAGGAAAAGTACATGGACTGGGCAGTATACGAATTTTCTGAGCTTTGTACCTATACAGTACAAACGAAACTTGATCAAAACCCTTAGTTGCCGTATACGCACTATGTGTTCTGCTGATATAGTTGAACAAGAGCTTAACACCTTGCATAATACTCTCAGGGAGAACGGCTACCCTAGAAATTTTATAATTAAATAAATGGTCACGAAGGCGAAAATAGGTGAAATACAAACAGTGAAGAAGAAATCCCTGTTCATGCGTCTACAATTCAGAGGGGATGCGGCTAGTGAAATACTAACTCAGAGATTACGTAGAACAATACAAAAGTCTTTTAACGCCGGAGAACTGTGATTAGTATTTTCTACGCGCCCAATGGTTACACCGAAGCTAAAAGATGAATTACCTAGAATGACCACCTCATTTTGTATTTATCAGTTTAACTGCTCCTGTGGAGCGAGTTATATTGGTCGAAGTTCTGGGAATTTACATTTTCGTGCTCGTGAACACCTTCCAGCGTGGCTAAATAAAGGTTTGATGAAGAAAGTGAACAGCTCAATATTGGCCCATTTAGTACAAACCGGTCATTATTATTATTATTATTAATGGCTTTATTCAATATTATATTTTGGTACAATTCTCAGCACATCGTCATAGTGCCAGTATAAACCAATCTTTTTCAATTATTTATAAGGTCAGTAATTTTTTGTCCAAACTGGTCAGAGTTATAGTCCTTCAAACGGCTGAAGCAGTAGCCATCCGGATGAAGAAACCGGAGCTATGCGTACAGAAGAAATATATTCAACCACTCCTCCTCCTCCTCTAGCCAACATCAAGGCCAATCAATCAATTGTAATCTTAACTACTGAATAACCTAATTTGACTATGACCTTTCGTAGTCAATTGTAATTGTCCCTGTTATCTTAAATCTTCGTATTATTATTATTATTCGTATTATTGGTTAAACATCATTAATCTCCCCTATACATGATTCATTCACTTCTCATTCATCCCTCTGTATTACGTCTTACTTATTTGATCGAATTGTAACTGCACTATTATTTCTCTCTCACCCTATTTGACCCATATTTATTCTGATCATGGATCTTAAAATTTCACTTAACGTATACGCAGATTCAAGTTAAAATTCTATGAGTCATATTAACATTTTATTGTATTTTGTTTATCACAATTCTAAATTCACATGCTTTAAACAATGTACTTTGCCCTTACCCTGGCCATTTTTCGGATTATTAATTTGGATATATAATTGTAGAACCTGAAGAGAATCTATCGAAAAGAATATTCTTCGTTCAAATACTAGTCTTTTAATATGACGGGGATCTTTAAACGATTAAAGCAGATACATTTGATTATACAGTTGTACAGAATAAAACTCATTGACTAAAAAGGGAATTTCGTGACATACCTTGTGGATACTATTAGTAGATGATTAATCTCAATAAAATAGAGAGCAAAAGTGATGAATATTTTTCGCTGTATTCAATGTATAGAGCTGTGTGATTATATAAAGAATTTATTGGATTTTTTTATTGTTCACTTCATAATTAAATTTTTCTCAAAGTAATTAAAAATCAGCGACTGTAGATTTTAACTAACATGATTATAAGCAATCTGCAATAAATTAGATACATTTATTATTTGTTTTTTCTCAGAACCTATATACCTCTTTATTAGTTGCTATCGACATTTAAATACTTCACCCGTAACCCAGAGCTTTATTCATCTCATTAAACGGCTGTCAATATATTAATGAATTTAATTTTTTATCAGGTACTTTATCATTTTGATGATCGAGGCTTGGGTAATGATACGATTTTAAACCGAAGTTTTCAACTATAAATCAATCAGATTGAATTTTACAGTTAAGACGATTCTGTCTAAATAAAAAAACGTTCTACTTTAAATTTCTTACACACTAAAAAGGAATTAGCCTTTCAGACAAAATAAATCAGTTGAGTGAAGTGTTCTCTTTTCGGTTGAATAAATCTATCTTATTTATTGTCTTAATGGGAGGGGTAAATTCCATTTACTAAATGATGAACAAATGATTAGAAATAGAACTTACTTTTGTATCATACGTTCCATATTTTCATATTCTACTCTAGCACCATTAACCTCTTTCATTATAGCTCTTAACATATCTTCAAATTCTGGTAATAAATGTGAATTAGCCAATTTCATGTATTTCCATATATGTTTTACTTGTTCATAGCTAATTCCGAAAAAAACAATAAAATTGAACATAAAATAAGAAAAAGTAGATAAAGGTGAGTAAAACAATCTGTTCAATTAAATTTTATTATAAAAAGTCAACTTGATAATGATTCCTTTAGTTTAATTGGAACAAAAAGTATGTAGGTAACAGTTTACATTTTAATTAAATGAATAATTACACTTGATAGTTTTGTATTTCACTGTGTATTTATTTCATATATGATATAAAGTGATAAAATTGATTTAGTTCGAATGACATCCCTATCTAGAATTAGTTTTACTAGTCATTAGTAAATGTTTGTTGGTTATGATCATTGTTGTTTAAAAATAATCAGTATATTTTGCATGAGAAATCCATGATTCTTCATTTCTCAAACAGATAGTTTTTATTCATATAGTTTTATCATTATGTAATTCTACACCGAATATTTGTATCGATAAGATACTAAAAGGTATATGAATGATATTTTTGTATCCGGTGCAACTATAATTTATGGATGACCTTTGAGCAACGTTAAAAAGATCATGAGAATGTCACCGTACATACTACCGCCAATTCAGGCTTATGAACTAATGTGAGGAATTAGGATTAATATTTACAGTTGGCAGTTAGGGTTAAGAGTTAGATCTAGGGTTCTCACCACGAACTAACATCATCTTTAATGCCAAAACTTTATTTAGCCAAATTAAATTTGCGTCAAAACTGAAGATCTGTTATCGTAAATCTGACTGGTTCATCAATAAATTATAGTCTCGCCCCGGTGTGCTGTGATGTATCTTGAAGAAACATTCAGATATGTTTTCAACAATCGTATCGACACAAGTGGTATTCGTCATGATTTGTATTCAGATAAAAAAGCGTTAGAGAAAACTCTTACTTACTACTGAAATTTTCGATAGTTCTTGGATTGATATCACTTCACGATGGAAATCACTCTCAACATAAATGATATCTTCGATAATAATCAACTGGTTACAAGTTTTAAAATGTATATTGTAAAAATTTTTCGAGGTGTCATAACTGTTATACTTCGATGATGTTGACTAAAGATCATATCATATTAGAAATTAATTTAATTTCAAACTACAGTCCACTAAATTCCAATTCAGTGATATGAGGCTATCGTCCATGTTACATAGTATGTGTATAGTTGTGAATGCATAGTGATGAAAAGTTCAGTACTAGGGCAAAGGAACTATATATGTTATGTCTTTCGAAATGACATCTGCATTCGATGCATAGTAGCACACTTTTTGATTTGTATTGTTAACTATTACACAAGTATATATTTGCAAATGTATAGATATGTAAAGTAAAATGTATTTATTCTAGTAGCTTTAACAAATTCTTTTTTTACCTTTTTAATACATTTTCTGGATCTAATGATGATATAATTTGATTGTATTGTTCGTCAATTTCTTCATCCAATAATAAATTGTTTGCTGCTTTGTCAACTAGGAAATGACCTATAATCAAGTAATAATAAACAAATGATGATAAGACTAATAGAAAGTGAAAATTCAAAATGTTTTTACATGAAAAGAAACGAATAACTTCAATTTCATTTAATTCATACTGGATTGTCAAATTTGAATGGGAAATTGAATTACTGTCATCCTGTTGAATAGTATAAAAACCGGTTTGTTTAAATCAAGGTAAATATATTTCAAGGTATGTGTACTTGAACATCTTAATGAATTTGAATTTGGCAACACCTAATCAGCCAAAAAATTTTTATAAACGATGTATATAAATAAAATTACTTCAATTAGAACTAGGATTTCTTTCATTAAACAACCTCTTAATTTATTAAAATCGTTAATTCTGTAAAAACTTTGCATAATATGTAAATAAATTTCATTTCAAAATCCTATTAATTGAAGAAGGGTTAAAATAATGATCAATTAATGTCCATTTTCAGAATTCTATACTTTAAATGTTATGCATATTTTCCAGTTCAATATAATATAGTTTACTAAGTAGAATTAACACCAATAACAAATACTTTTTTATAAAAATTCCATGTGAGGGCAAGAAGTTCACTCTTAAAATAATTGGCTATTGAATGATCTTTCAAAGTTTTGAATCTATATTTGACTCAGCTAAAGAAACCCTTTATAACATTCATCCTTAGCATATGAATAAATATTTGTGAACATCATCTAGTTGTTTCGTTAATATCAGTATAAATCAGTCTATAAGCACTGAATATTTGAAGATTTTAGTGAGTATCAATTTATACAAGCTGATAAATCTTTGATAATCAAAGAGATTCAACATATTTGTTTTACCTTAACTTGAGATCTGAACATTCAGTACAGAAAATCTGTAACGAACAAATTTAAGTTCATAAACTTATTAAGAAAGCTGTTTTATTACATAGTAACAGGAAATAACCCTAAATAAAGTGAATTAGGTATAGTATCTCACTTCAACTCACAGAGCATCAATGACACGTATTTACTATTGTAAGCGCAA
Organism: Schistosoma haematobium; assembly: GCF_000699445.3. Classification (NCBI taxonomy): domain Eukaryota; kingdom Metazoa; phylum Platyhelminthes; class Trematoda; order Strigeidida; family Schistosomatidae; genus Schistosoma; species Schistosoma haematobium. The sequence goes on along the minus strand of NC_067199.1, from coordinate 19,964,866 downwards.
AATGACACGTTTCCTTACTTTGGGTGATGTATTCACAACGAATTCAGTGAACATCAATATAATTTGTACGAAAGAATTTTAAGCGAAGTTTTTATGACAAATTACTAATGCCTAAAATATCATCGATAGCTTAAAAGCATTAAAAAGTTTTTAAACAGATTTTTATAACTAAACACTCATGGTATTTAACGAGATAGAATTGTAAAGTTTATATCATCTTACATGGGTTATACTCTTAGACTAATAACATAATTCATTCTAATTGAAATAAAAAGGAAATTCATTTTTAACTTAATAAAATTCTGATTTTTATTCAAGTTTAATATTGTTTAACTCCGCATGGAGTCCCTCCGGGGGTTACTGCCGGTCCTAAATCCGGATAAAGGAGGAGGGTTGGGAATGGGGTTAGCGACCCCATCCCGTAGAAAACTAACTCGCTAAAAAAACGCTAACCAGAAAAAATATTCAAACCTTTTAAACTCTGCCCTGGTAGTCAGAAGGTCTTCATTTAGAAGAGTTATTACGTCTCATGATGAAAGCCGAGTTCCTTCGGAAGTCACGAGGCCGATGCCCTTTCTGACAACCAGAGCAACCATTTATTTAGATACATGGAAATTATTATTGTTTAAAAAACTGGTTTAATAAACTATGATAGACAAATAAGAGTATAAAATAAAGTATGAAGCATTTTGAGACTATTATTAATTTAACATCATTCAAGGTGTAATCATCAAAAGTTCCATTTTAATCAAAGTTTAGACCATATATTAAGGATTTTTCAATTAAATATACAATATCTATCTGGTAAAGACTATACATACTTTCAGAAAATACAAAAATTTCTACTGAAATACAAAATATACAATCTAGATGTTTATGGTGCTTCAATTTAATATATACGAAAATTATGTAAACTAAATAAGAAGAAAGTTAAGCATATTTGCACTTTTTAATTCGTAATCAAGAAAAGAAAAGAATACCTACGATTCTAGCTTATTATGATAATTACATTAATTAGTGAAAAAAAGGACGCAAAGAAGAATAACTTACTAAAAGATTAAAGAGACCATCGAAAAAGTCCAAAAGGTCAACATTTTTATCAATATTACAATAAAAGAAACCCCTTAATGCTTCATATGCGTATGTACAAAACTGGTTTACTTGATAAGTATTAGATTTAACAGTTAAGCTATTTAGGTTATCAGTGACTAGGTGGTTAAATAATTTTTATGTTTATAAATATTCTAATGAAATTGTGTTACATTTTTTGTATTTATAAATATTATTTCACTGGAATGAAATAATACCAAAAGAAATTGTATTAAATTTATTTCATTAATAATAAAATTTTATCAAAAGGAGTTTTGTGGATATTGTAGAAATTTCAATAGTTGAGATCATGAGTTTTCCACGGTGGTCTGGCTTCAATTGACTAATGATCTCAACCATTGAAATTATTACAATATCCACAAAACCCACTTCTGATATTAATCAACATATGCTCATTAGTGACTGGCTTCAAAATGTATTTCCTGGAGTTCTAGTGAGAAGCAATGACCAGTCGAGTTCAACCAGTTCTGTTGTGAGGTAGTAACTCACTGATGACAATGGTGGATGTGTCTCTCAATTTCGTGGATTAGTTGAAGTTAGACATTAACAGTGTTGGATGCCGACTGAGTGGTCTGGAGTTTGAGCGTTCGCTGGTGAGACCGATATGTTGTGGGTGTGAATCTCACGAGGTGTGATCGTGTATATGTACTGGTGAGGAGTCACAGAATAAAACGAAACGGCCGTCTAGTGCATTTCGGTTTTCCATAGTGGTCTAGCTTCAATTGACTCATGATCTCAACCATTGAAATAAAAATGTAGTTCAGAAATCATTTCAAGAAAAAAATTTCAATCATTTTTACTAATATCATATTAAAACACGAAGTTCAGCGAAGGGATCTATTTTCAACGAATTTATTATCAAGCTGTACAATCGTATATATATGAAAATTTTGTTTTTGTAAAAGTACTAATTCCGTGAGGAAATGTGAATACAGTTAATAAAAAGGTTATAATACTAGATTACGTAATATGAATAATAAAAATAACAATAGATTTGATGAATATAATAAGATGATCATAGAGGTGTAAAAAATAAATAAGGTGATATGATGAGTATGTACGAATAAAACAATGAGAATATAAAATTTCATATATATATGATTGTACAGCTTGATAATAAATTCGTTGAAAAGAGATCCCTTCGCTGAACTTCGTGTTTTAATTTTAATGTTTAAATGGGAATTATCTGTTAATATCATATTCAATAAATAAAGATAAAAATGAATGAAAATCTATTCAAAAGACTCTTCGTTGAAGATAGTTTACAAAGTCAAGAGAACTGGATCGAAGGAGGTTCGAATCAATATTTTATGCACCGCAGAGGCATTGGCAATCCACAAACTAAAGCTTGAACTTTGCGTGCAAAAACGATTTGTCCGACCTCTCATCCTTCCCTGGCCCTTATTCGCTTAATGGGTATGTTTCTAGGTTTTTTTTGTTTTTTTTCTGCACTTTTATTATTATCGATATTTTTAAATTACTATTTTGCACTTTAAACTCTAATCATTTATTATTATTACCTTTTACAAGTTTTCTTGATTATCATTCAGTTTATTATTATTACCTTGGTCTAGCTTCAATCGACTCATGATTTCAACCTGTGAAATTTCTAAAACTCTCCACAAAACCCATTCTGATAATAATCAACTGCTCACTAGTGACTGACTTCAGGAAAAACTCCTGGAGTTCTAGTGAGAAGCCGTTACCAGTGGATTTCAACCAGGTCTGTTGTGAGATAGTAACTCACTGAAGACAATGGTGTACGGTGGCGCAACTTCGTGGATTGGTTGAAGTTAGACATTAACACCGTTGGATGCCGGCTTAGTGGTCTAATGGTTAAATGCTCGCGCGCAAAACTAGTAGGCCCTGGGTTCGAATCTCGCAGGGGGCGAGGTCGTGGATGCGCGCTGCTGAGGAGTCCTATACTAGGACGAAACGGCCGTCCAGTGCTTCCAGGTTTTCCATGGTGGTCTAGCTTCAATCGACCCATGATTTCAACCTGTGATATTATTACCTTTGTTGTTTTGTCGTTTTCCTTCATATCTGTCAATTGGACTATTATCTGACCCATAAATTTTGTTCTTCCTTACCCCTTGATTAGTACATTAACCTCATTTGTTATTTATTGTCGAATCCATTTTTTGCGATACATTCCTTTCTATCCTTCTACAGACATACCTTTTCCATATAACTATATATACGAATGTACAGCTTAAGTAAATGATTTCGTCGAAAAGAAAATTTTCTTCGCTAAATTCTCTTTTTCTTATTCAATGACACTATGGGTTATTTTAATTATCAGAAATATTCTTACGAATGAATGAGATATAAAATGAATGGATCTGAATTGAATTATTACTTGATTATACAACAACTCAACTGCTCGAAAACTGATCCCTCGGAAATCATTATTTTGTTTACTGTTTTTAGATTTAATGATTAATAATATATCTTGCCATAGAAACAACACGTTAAAAGTATTTCAAGATAATTCAGATATTGAAAATAGATCATATAGAACAACTTTATGCTCTAAAGATGACTATTCTGGTATTAGATAGGAAGCGTTAATATTTGTTAAGAATTTTTATTGTCCTATGAAATGTTATTTATACAAATACAGTAAATAGCTAAAATAATCGATGATAAAGATAATAAGAAATAAGAGGTAATAAATATGCGCCGTGTATGTACAAGTCTAGGATTTCAAAAGAACGGAAAATAACTAGTTACCAGGGTAACACTATCAATTTAGTTTAGATAAAAGTTTTTTTATCTAATCAAAAAAATATCAGCACTTGAAACTGTTTTATCGGTATACAGTTGTGGAGATTGTTGAGTTTAGATTGAGATCATGAATGGATCACTGTCAGACTACCACTCAAAACCTGAAAGCACAAGAAGGCCGTTCCGCCCCAGTATGGAACTTGTCAGCGGTGCGCATCGACGATCTAGCACGTAGAATTTCAATCCATGACCCTCGATCTCACGCGTGAACGCTTAACCTCTAGACCAGTTAGCTGGCATCCAAAAGCATTAAAGTCTAACTTCAACCAATTCATGATATTGCACGACCGTCACTTTAATCAATTTCATCCATTCATTGTTAGTGTTATTCTTATTATTAGACATTGACAATTTTTGTTCACTATACTCTAATTCGAATGTTACTAAATGAGTTTTACACCATTAATGGGTCTGAGATGGTGGAGAAGATTTGTAGCTCAGGTGGATGATTTTGCTGGAGTTTTGTTCTCTGAGCTGGATGGTTTGGTCATGGAGCTTTCATCGTTCTTCTGAACGACATCATCAGCACAAACTTCAGATAGAAGTCTGAAGTTTGTGCTGATGATGTCGTTCAGAAGAACGATGAAAGCTCCATGACCAAACCATCCAGCTCAGAGAACAAAACTCCACCAAAATTAATGGGTCTTTTTATTGATAGAATTTATTATTAGGACGTTCCACATTATTTTGTGAAATAAGACGATAATAATTTAAACATGTCTTTTATGCATTCGAATAATAAACTACAATTCATTTATTGACTGTATTAAAATTACAATTTACAATCCTGTGAAACATCTGATAACGAGATTGTTTGTTTTATATACTCTACAGCGGATAAATTCAAAACCGGTAATAAATCTTCTGTGACTAAAAGTTCTTTCATATATGCATCATATATTTCATGAATTCCTTTGATTAAATTTATTGAGATTAGATAAAATCGTATATTTCAAATGGTTTTGTAGATTTCAGTGTAGGTTAATTAATTCTAACGTCTGTTATGAAAAATGCTCGAATATGAATTTAAGTTTTATTTGAATCCACCAAAAGAATTTATTGTGACATCATTGTGTAGGGAATCTTTTGAATCATAACGTATGATTCTATCAAATTCTTAAAAGTTACCTAAATCTTCACATTTAACCCTACTATCCAGTAATACATTGTTGTTAATCTTTGTAACATCCAGTACATAGTATCACAAAATCCCTCCAAACATGACACTATTGATTTCATATCACTGCGAGATAATGTTTATTTATAACAATTACTGTTAACAATATTATGGATATTTGAAACTATTCATTTCGTTATATCTGAAACGAACCATTCTATAAAAGACCAAAAGTGTCGACCTTATTATATTACAGCTTAACATACTTTTGCCAATCATACTCGCCATACCTAAGTTAAACACAACATAACAGTTAAAGGACAGAATATAATATTCAGTACTTTCGACGGAATAACTAAGTATTATTATATTTCGGATTATTTTCTATGTATCCCTAGCTCTATCAACAATACACTTTTATTCTTCAGATAATTCATATTACTCCCAATATATACCGATCAATCTTATAGTTTTTGATGATAAAGTGACATTGATTCAATAATAATTTTCTGAGTTCAGTGCTCGTCCAACACTTTGTTTATTATGTCGGTAGATTGTATCTTACGCCAAGTAGTAAAATACACTTAAGGTCATGGTTATTATTATTTGTTTAACATTAGTTACTTATTTGTTATAGGCTCTAGGTCATTTTAGCTAGAAAGAACTATTTCAAAGAAAGAAGCAATCCTACTTTTTAATAAAGAGATAAAAAAGATAATCTATTATGAATACTGTTATTATTATCATCGGCAAGATAGTGAAAAGAAAAGTGATGGACAGGGTGGCGATCTAATTATTCCTATTTTTACATGTCATAGATATATGTCATGCGAATATAAGTCATAGTCTCATTTAAAATATTCATATCGCACTCCTAAAAGACCCATGTTTTGTTGACTAAACTGCCAAAATCGAGACTAGACTGAAGAATCACGTATGTCTATCAGATTTTCTAGAAATATTTATCTGAATGTGAATACGAGATAACCCAATTAATGAAAGTGAGCTTCTGTGTTACGGATGTTATACGTAGATCAGTTTAATTTGTCAATGGTACTTATCACCCTATAATCTCAGTTTGAGTGCTTTTGATAACTAGAAAGCTCTTGACAGCTATTTCTCCCTTTAAACAGGCTATTTGAAAGTCCACGTCTATAACCCCTCTAGTGAACAAACGCTGGGCCTTGTTGTGAACGTTGATCCGCAAAACAACATACTTGTGTCACCTTTGAAGTGAACATTGATGTAAGTATTTTTCGGGTACATAGATGATAGGTTCTCATGAAGGTTTTAGTTTCATATTTCTGTCGAGAAATCTTGGTCGGGCCTTTTTTTGCAAGAATGAATAACTCATTTTCAAAGACGTTCAGACTGGAAATTCATCAAATACGCAAGGAATGAAATATAATCAATCCCTAATTTGCGTGATGATGGCCCAACTATGAGTATTTTTTCTCTATTTAAGGAAATGTAAGTCTTACCTTTGTTTATTTATAATTAAATTATGATGGCTGGTGAAATGTGACTAAAACGAACATCGGTTAAAGATTTTTCTAATATCTTTTCACTTTCTGTAGTAATCACACGTTTGGCATAATCATTACCGAGTAGTAGATGGTGCTAATAACTAGCAATTCACTGCTAAAGTGATTTGATTTTACAAGTGATTATTTGGAACCAGAACAACTAAATATCAGTATTTTTAATTGTGCGGTCTGTTGAGAAAGCCGAATTCACCTCGTGATTACAACAAGCAAAATAATTATACCGATCAAAGCTTCTAAAAAAGTGTCTTTATCAATTCAACAACTGTTATAGTACAACGGATTCTTAAATCCATTAGCTTGGCTATCAGACAGTTAACAACAATTCAGTTAACAACAAAGTTTAGCTAATCATCATCATTAATTATTGGAATTATTACAAGATAAGAATTTACTATATTACAAAATAATCACTTACCGAAACCTTGAATGAATTCATCCAAAGTCAATTGCCCATTTTTATCTTTATCTAATAAATTGAATACAAAATCCAGTTGTGAAATCGTCAATGGTAAACGATCACTAAGACGATCTAATGCTTGACGTGTTAAATAGCCACAATCATCTGTATCACAATGCATAAACAATTGACGAGCTTGTTCAATTATATCTGAATTGCAGTCATCCATTATTGTGTTGAAGTTTGAACACAATAATAATAGTATGGTTAGGAATGAGAAATTTCAAAGTAGTAACTGCAGAAACGCTATTGTCTGAAGTAAATTTTACAACTTTAGTGTTGCACGATTTGGTTATGTAATGAACATTTATTCTCTAACTAGTATACTTTGCATGGAACTCAAAATAGCTTAAAGGAAAAACGTAAACACACATACAAACTCATACCTAAGTAAGTACACATTTCACACACATACATACACACATTTCACACGTACATTCACACATAGATTTATGTACGTGCCTAATAAATATGGATAAGAGGTAGTTTCCTTTCATTTCTTTCCCACTTATTGGGCAATCTCAAAAAAATTTTTTAACAAAAATAGATTAAGAACTTTTATACTATAAAATTCTTTTCAATGGTCTGCTCCTGGACAATATGGGCAAATAAGTATATTATAAAAGGATTTATACAATAAAAGTCACTTAAATAAAGAGTTCGGATTATTAAGAAAAAATGTAAATAACATGGGGGGGGGGGTTATAATCGATTGCATTTTCTAAATAACTTATTTCATATATGCTCACTGATCTCCACACACACACACACAGACAAATATGTTTCATGGCAATCATGTGATTTTGAGTACATTAAATATCAAGTAAACTTGTTAACCATTAAAAATACATGTGATTTTTACTCATTACTTTTATACTCAATTATAAGCGAGCTCCACTGTGTGAACAAAAAATATTATCAGAATTGGGTTTTGTGGAGTTCTTAGTAACTTAATAATAGGACGAAACGACCTTCTATTGCTTCCATGTTTCCGTAGTGGTCTAACTTCAATTGACTCATGAATTCAACTATTAAATAGAAAACATATGCTTAAATTAATTAATCAACCATTTCACCTGTAATCTGTATTTCAGGTAGTTTTCAAAAATAAAATTACTTTCAAAAAGACTAAAGTGAAAAGGTAGGTTAGATAGTTTTGAAGGTGTTATATATCATCAAGATTTTTTGTTAAAAAGTAGTTATTCGTGGAATGAATTCCGGCTCTCTAAATTCATTTGTTGTTACATATAAATTAACCATCTGATTACCAGGAATTAGTCTTCATAGTTCGATGTTATTAACAAAAATGTTGTATTAGCTTGATTCTTATTATTCGAATCAGTCAAATATTAAGTGAATAAACATGGACTTTAGAAGTAATTCACTTTAAAGGATTGACTAACTTTTGTTAAATTATTACACTTAAACACGAAACAAAAATTTAGTATCGGAAGGGGTCTTGTGGAGATTGTAGTAATTTTAATAGTTAGGATCATGAGTCGATTGAAGCTCGACCACATGTGTCGCTCAATTTCGTGGATTACTTGAAGTTAAACATTAAAACCGGCTCAGTTGTCTAGTGGTCAAGCGCTCGCACTAGAGACTGATAAGTCCCGGGCTCGAATCCCGCGAGGCAGGGTCGTGGATGCGCACTGTTGAGAAGTCCCACAATAGGACGAAACAGCCATCCAGTGCTTCCGGGTTCTCTATGATGGTCTAGCTTCAACTGACTCAAGATCTTAACTATTGAAACAAAAGTTTATTTGAGTTTATAATTAAAAATGCCATTTGTTTTTTAAATGCAAACTGATATAATTTTGTGGTAAATTATATTTATACATCAAGTATTTTTCCTGTGGGCTATTTTTTTAACCAATGATATTTATTATTATAAGTCTTATGGGTTTGTTTGCAAAACCCATGAATTGACAATAATGATGCCTTACTATTTGAAACATAAATCTATATTAGAAACAGAGAGAATAAATTTCTTTAGTGGAAATGTAGACATTTTATAACTAAATAATTTCTTTCTAAAAACAACATCTTCAGTCACTGACAGAATTTTAAACAGGAATTTAATACGACAAATTAGAAATATTTCAACTGTAAAAACTCTTAGAACGTGATTGGACAGAATGACATTCAGAGATCAGTATATTCGTAGCTTACAATTCATTTTAAAATCAAAGATGTTTAAACGCAGACTAATTATTACAGATGAACTCAGACTTAACAACATCTTTTTTTACTACAAATCAGGCTACATTTCGTTTGTTTATTTTATTCAATTATGGGACCTTAAATACAGGATGAAGTTTTATTCCACGTTTTATTATTCGCTAATCATCCTTCATATTTGTATAAATAAAGCTCGCACGTTATCTGTTGGTTTCTAAAAACTGCTCATATGGCTCAAAATATTTTTGATATTCTATTAAATCCTGAAAATTGAATGGCACTAAGAATTACTAGATATGGAAGATTAGGTAGGAGGAAAGTGCAAAATATATAGGAAATGATCTTTAGTAGTTTGCTACTGGTAAATTACTTCATCTAACTCATTATTTTGATGTAACGGACAGACTTTGTTTTCAGTCATTTTTTGGAAACAGTGTGCTGCAGTCCAGCGAAATCCGCGTAATTATATTCTTTATTAGCTTAGGAGCCAAGTAAATTGATAGAAAGTTTCACAGCTACGAATGATGCTTACAGTCATCTGGTTAGTAATTTATTTAGATAATAAGGCAGAATAATTGGCTGATTCAATATTTTCCTGAAACGTACAACTAACTTCTGCAAAATACTTGTTGCTGTGTTTATCATGTCTGTGAATCAAAATCTGGCACTTAAATATTGTCGAAGGACATTGGTGCTAATTTAACTTTATATGGACACAAACTTCTGTAAGCTTTAAAATCATTTAAATTACATGCTTTCTGTCTGATAAAATCGTCTTATTTGCTTACATGTTCGCATAAAATCGATCTCACGTATTAATATAATGAGCTTAACAATGATGTGTCTATAAGTATCATACACCATCATCTGCATGTAGTATCACTCCATATTTCCATATTTCTACAATAGAATGATTGCTACAATAGAATAAAAGTGGGAAAAACAGTAGAACAATAAAGATATATGAACGAAAAATATTCTTTTCTGTAATTTCTCATCGGGTTTTACAATTATATATCCAAATTAATATTTCAAAAAATGTCTAGGTTTGAGGCAAAGTACATGATTTAGAATTATAGCATATAAATTAAGGATTATTTGTAATATAAATAATAAATCAAAAACATAAATACTTAAGGACAAACTTTCCTTGGTTTTGTTTTTCTACATTATAGAAGGAACCTGATTAACACACTTCGTTATAGAACCAAGACCATATACACTCTAGATACAGTTAAAGAGGAAACAAAAGCATTGCGTACTAACCTGAAACAAAATGTATATCCAAAGAAATTTATGAGTGAACAACTATCCAAGGAAAGAGAACGTGAGGAATGCCTAACTGTGAGCAAAAAGCCTCTGTATATGCGTTCACAATTTAGAGGCGATGTACCCAGCAAAATGCCACTATTAAAGTTGTACATAGCAATCTAAAGAACTTTTAATGCAGGTAAACTACAATTACTGTTTTCTACACATCCGATGATCATTCCGAGATTGAAAGATAAATTATCTAAATTAGCCACTTCTTTCAGCTGCTCTTATGGAGCAAGCTGTGATGATTAGGAGTATTTGAACTACTGTACTACTTAAGAATTCTTAGAAATAACGCATTTTAACCAAGAAAAATCATATGAACACGAAAGAACGTATTTTATTTGGAATTCGAAATCGAGCGATCATCATGTACAAAGAAATCATTAGTTCATACAAACACTACATCCGCCACAGCTTTAATGATGATCAATCGTACCTCTTCTCCTTAGGTTCATCATGTGCCTGTCCGATTGTATGGTGGATGTAAACTCTGTACTATTTGGGTCCTGGATTTGTATACGATCACCATGCCGGTTGTGTACTGAAACCATTGATACCTAGAATTTGAACCAACGACCTACAAACATAATCCTTCCCCACGAAATAATGTTGGATGTTCATATCCCCAAGTTATAAATGATGTGAATTCATTTAAAACATACTTCTCATATTGACTACAATATTTCATAGAAGTGACTTCACGATAAAGATAAACGACAGTTGATATGAAATCATCCGAACTGTAATCAAAATCGAGCTCATTTATTACTCGTGCTTCTCATTGAACAAGTTTCTCACAAGAAACAAATCCATTATGGGGACAAATAATATTTGATGACATTAGGATTTGATTCTTCTTAAATATTTTCCTCAAATTAATTGTGAATGTCATTGGAGAGTAATGGATCATTGAAAAAATCAGCATCTATCAAAACTGCATCAGGTTTTTTATTACTGTTTGATTCATTCAACATATTTTCCTCAGATTTGCAAGAAACTTCGTCAAAAATGTGTGAATCATTAGGACAAACCATATCTAGTAAAATCAAGATCATAATGCGGCTGAACGTGTCAATGTGATGTTATTTTGGTCAAGATGATCTTGTGTGACATATCATTGGATTAATTTGTGTGTAAGAAGGTGGGTATGAATTATCATCTAGTTACAGAAAATGATCAAATATTTGTATAACTATCCGCTCGAATCTTGACTAACGTTTGTTTTTCCCTAAGATTTATTTATTTATTATATTAAAGTGATCTGTTCTATTTTGAGAAATAACATAAAATCTACATTTAAAATTAAATTTTATCATTTATTGGTTATAAACATAAGAATCTACGATTCAACATAACAGTCGCAATTTACAAATATTTATACACAACTACAAGTAGTATCGTATTGATGAAGTCACTTGAAGTAAATACCAAATCGTATAACACACTAAATAAATGTCACTTGTTTTACTGATAATATATTTTGAAACAGATGTTATTGGAAAATGACTCTTTTGTTTAAATAAAATCGACGGAATCGACAAGATATTGTGAAGTTTTTCCTTTATATTCCCTTTGGTTTATGTAACTGTGGTATTACTTTAGTCAGCTTTATCACAAGTAAAACCATCAATTTTTCTTTCGAAACATTTTCCAAAATAAATTTTCATTTTGCTAAAATATGGGACATTTTAACGTATTAATGTGGCTCTTCTTCATGTAGCTTTTCGACTTGCAGTACGATATAAACTTCTATGGATTTAACTCGGTTATTTATTGATTATCTGAGTAAATGACTTACATTAAGCTTCAAAATGCCAAAAATTTAATTTTTACTCAATGGTATATTATAAATATAGAGTTTTATTACCAATATTACTACGCGCGAAAATAATGTTCACAACCGTTTAAAGTACCTTTAAAAAACATAATTTTGACCATATGGTTAATGAATGGAATGAGAAGTAAGCGGATTGAATAATTGATTTGATAGGTTTGATAAGAACATTTTAATAGCTATAGCTTCAGTTTTATTTCTGAAACAAATTAGTATAAACTACAAAAGCCTGATTGGCACTTTGCATATGGTTCTAAATGGTAAACTTATTTATTTTATGTTTTAAGAACACTAAAGCCAATATTGAATCTTCGATGAATTACTTTAGATTACACGCATGAAGACATACAATCAAAATGTGAAGGGTTCAAATGTTATATTAAACAGAATATTGAGGCGACTGAATGCATAAACTTGACCAAATGTTACTCATCAAAACTATGGAGAGTTTTTATACCGCCCCATTTAAAACAATTAAGAATATCATCAAAATATTCAATCTTTTCTGTCAAATTTTTCAAGTTATTTAATAGGAGCAGTCAGTACTCGATTTCCTTTTCATTTCTGTCCACATTCAACAATAAAGCTAATCGGTAATATGCTATTTCAGAAAAAAAAACAAATTCTTTATATCACGATCAATCTGATTTCTGATCTATTCAATTACTGTCGTTTTGAAATCCTTTGTATAGAAGTCCAAAACTCTTGAAATGAATTACAGCTATGTAAGTTATGATTAAATGAATAAACATGATGATCGTAATATAAAACAATTTTCTGGAAAGTTGTACATTCATTAATGTAAAAAAAGGTTCTGTTAAATTCAAATAAACATTTCTGTATTATTAATATTACAAAATATAACTAATTGTAATGATTCATAAATTCAAACAGGCCAATAGGCATAAATACACACCTTAGATACTGTAACCAATTAACGTCACTTACTCTGTTATTACAAATGATCAATATTATGTCAAGTGTTTGTAAAATCACATGACTAGGTTTGTATGTAAGTAGACCCTAATAACATTAAAAATATTATTATCACCTGATATTATTTTACATACAATTACCTTATGTTCTTGTTTAGTAACGTTTCAAGTGACGTTTAACTTATCTCTATTACTAACAAATTATTATTAACTAAGCATATAGAGACGGAATGATGTGAGTCTCATAAACATTAATTGTTATACAGCTTCATTATTGCAAAAAACATGTAAATTCTGATAACTGCAACTTTAGGAACAGACTAAAGATTGAGTATTTAAGAAGTCATGAGATTAAGCTATTTCTTGGTAAATTCCATAAGTGTACATTTGGATTAAAAGCTTAATATTTTTCACATTACAAACTATAGCTGTAATAAATAATGTTTAACAGATGTTTGAAAATGGTATTGGAAGGACAGATTCCAAATGACATAGCTTTGTTACTCAATGAAGGTGTGCCCAAAATATGTTTTTTGGTTCTATTTTAAAAGATTAGCGCTGGTAAATAATTCCGGAAGTCCATAGAATTTCTATAAGTACCGTTTACTTCAATACTTGATTTAAGCATCCTTACTTACTTACATTTACCTTGGTATATGTCTTGTGTTCAGCTCATACATTTTTTTTCAGTTGAATCTAGGTGAGTGAAGTGAATCCGTCGAAGTGTATGGATAAAAATGAACACAGTAACAGGTAAAGCAATATAAAACGGCAAATAATAAGGAGAAAAAGTGAAGTAGTAATCACGAGTAAACAGTAAGTTAACATGGCTTTGATGGTTAATAACTGAGCAGGAGTGGGGATTCAATGAAAATTATTACAGCAACTTAGCCATTTAACCAGCTCTTAGAACAATTTCTTAAAGGAGATGATTCAATCCGAAGATCATTGCCTTTTTGTTTTAGGGTAGCAAAGCTTACATTGAAAGCATCTTTCAGATACTGATGTGCAAATAAACACGCTTATAATTTTTGGATACAGTAAGATTGAACAACGTTAGAACACACAACTCATTACTTATTACTTGTTAGAAATCCTTGGATCGACGATTCATTCTTGTTCGCTTTCGTCAATGAGATGTTTAAGCGACCTAGAAGAAACTTATGTGGATCTTTCGAATTTGACTGATATCATACTGTGTAAAGACGAATATGTTACCACTAGGCTCACATGGTTCGATTAACCAGCGAAGAGAATGAATGTCGCGAGTTCAAACATTGCAAAAAGGTGACAGTCTCATCAAAATTGCAGAAACATTTTGCTGACAAGTGCCAACAAGTTTGTGCTTCAACATTGCTTTGCTTCCATAGTTTTCCAGTTGACATCAGTTCATGTTGAAAGCTAATTTAACGTAAAATGACCTTCTCAACCCTTGTCATGCGGATGTTATTTGTTTCAAGCATACTGACATTTAAAGCAAAAAAATTCATTTTTTAAGTAGTTGGCGGTAAACAAATGAAACAGTAACATTTACAATATTACCAAAGTTGCTTTAAAATACGAGTTAGTTTTCCAAACTAAACATACAAGAATGGCTATTTTCGTATATAAAATAGAGTAATGAAGAGATGCTCTACAAAAGTAAAAATTCAAGAATGTTAGATAATATGACAACAAAAGTTGTCAACGAAGGACACATTCAAAATAATATCAACATCAAAGATTAAATTAGTGCTAACCTGCACCACATACGGGATCAATGAAAATCGTTTTACAATATATTCCTTCCTAGTTTAAATCAATTCATGGAATGCCCACCATTACCCTCTACAGGATCAGTTCCAGGGTTTTCATATCTCGTAAGGAGGAAAATCTATTGACCTACTGGAATCTCAGTGAGAAGTTACTTTAGAATTAGTAACCCAAACCAGTGAATAGATAGGATTTACACTAATAAGCACTCAAAGAAATGGGTAGCTGTCAAAAAGAGCAAGTGAAGAAAGGGTGCCCATCAATAAGGGTGAACGGTAATAACACTGACCATCGAAAGGACGACCATAAAAAGTGGCTCATATTAATAAATGTGATCATCGAATGCAGGAATGAAATTTTCGCTTCATAGATAATAGTTAACCCTTAAGTATCAAAGGTTATTTCAGTGGCTGCTTTCAGTTGACACCTATTTCACACTAAAATAATTCCCTTTGAACATAATTTTGACAAATATATTTAGTTTTGGGACAGTTATTTGCCGTGGAATTTCATTTGTTGACTTGAATTTTTTATTGATAAACATGCAATTCATTCAAATCGCAAATTTTATTTTT
This sequence comes from Schistosoma haematobium, assembly GCF_000699445.3. NCBI lineage: Eukaryota > Metazoa > Platyhelminthes > Trematoda > Strigeidida > Schistosomatidae > Schistosoma > Schistosoma haematobium. The sequence goes on along the minus strand of NC_067199.1, from coordinate 19,949,254 downwards.
CACTCAAACATACGTGAATATGCACAAAAATGTCTCATATGAAAAAAAACCCCAATGATCTGAATACTTTCACACATGTATTCTAGAACAATAGTTACCATGTTTCAAGGATATCCCATACTAGTGCGGTTTTTATATATTTGTGTTGTATGAATAACATTTTTCTGGTAATCCTAATTTTTTTCTCACAACATATAATTAATACCGACAATTGATATATTATTAAGTGATTTGCAGAACAATCTATCATCACTGTTCTGATCTTAATAAAATGCTTATATTAAGAATTAATAGCTTTTCAAACTTCTAATGAAAATCTAGATATTAGGTCAAACATGTGATTAAAATAGTCTGTACTATTAAACGATTCTTATTCACTGACAGGTATTAGTTAAGTGCTTAAAATTAATAGGTTTTAAACATAATATCCAAATGTGGCCTAATAGTACATGAAGACATATTATCTATACACTACTATTGTAGCACCTAAATATATATATAATGCAGATCAACTAGATAATTAACTTGGATGTTCGAAAAAGATGAATGAACTATGATTTGGGTACTAAGAAGAGCAAATTGTTACCCAATTTGAAAAACCACTGTATTTGTTGAAAGTCGATTGTTTATTGAACGTTTGATGAACTATATTTCTGATTGGCCGAAGAAGCAAATAAATAAACGATAAACCGAACAAATTTCAAGCTTTTAAAAATTTTATCCGTTCCTTCGATACTCGCCTTTACTAGCATGTGCCATTTTGATAATCACACATTAGATTGAGTTCTTATAAATGAGTACCTAAAGATGGCTGCCCATAAAATATATTCGATAATAGTAGCTCTAAGTAGTTATTTAATAAGATTTAGATATATGATTCAGTGAATTCCTAATATATAATATTATCATCGCCGTAAGTTTTAGACGTGTTTGGTATAACTCACTATGTGGATCTTGAATTCATGTTGTTGGATTATTCGGAACTTCAACAAAAATTTAATCCAGTGCTCACTAGTTTTAATCGTTTTTCAACTGATATAAGTTTATGATTCATATAATCTGAACATAAATACTTTTTCATTTATACACATATCACTATACTTTTAATATAGACGATTTTTTTACTTCCCTTCCGTAAATTTGCCTATTTTTTATTCGCACTCGTTTTTGATTATGTCATTTTCATCTAATATTAGACAATAAAAAAAACCTTTTGAGCAGATCAAATAAATTTCATACTAAATGCATAAAATCATAACATCGCGGGATTACCGAAGCAAAACTCAAACTATTTTCTGGATAATATAGATAAATTGCCTCTCTTTGTTATCACCTTCATACATAAAGCTCTGGACGTATTTTACTTGATCATCATTATATTACATATCATTTGCCTTCATTATAAACATTTTTTGAAGTGGATCTACTATATCCGAGTACATTTTCCTGACCAATAAACGAAATACTGGATTACATTTTAATATTCTTAATCCATAAGTAGACTATATATATATACCAATTGCGTTGCGTTCCCGTTCTTTCGTTACCGATCTTCTACTGAAACACATTATATTCCTGACCACCGTTATATACTACTTATGTGGATATAAGTAATCCACATCACAGTGTTATAATACAGCATCAAATCATTTGGTATTATTCACTTATCTTGGTGGTAAAAATCATTGGTATTTTTCACGATAAGGTGAATAATGTTGAGCTAAGCGATGTAATGCTTAAACCTAATCTTTCATACCAAGTTTTCGCTAAAGGTTTGTAGCCTGTAAGTAGTCAAGCATAAAATGACTTCATCCCAATAATTATTGTCATAATAATACTTTAAACTATATATCTTTTCCCCCGTCAATAAAAACACTATTAACTTAAAATATGCGTTTGGTTAGAAGAAGCTTGACTATGATGTACTGACTAACTCATTGATTCCAACCTGTCACTTTCATTAAATTGAACGTTCTAAATTTATATTCATCAAATTTTACAACTCATTTATCTCATATGATTCATTAGTTAGAACCAAGCGTTTTTACGTGTGTTTTTCTAAAAAACATATTTATTTGTTTACCTCTTTTGATCACTTTAAATTGTTTAAAACGTGCCAAAAAATAGTAAGCCAGAGGCTTACAATCATATGACCATAAAAGAGTTGTTGTCTTCTTTAACTGATGTTTTCTCTAAATATCAATTTTACAAAAAAATTGAGTTATGTAAAAATACTATGTACACTCATCATTAAAAGTTCATAATGAAAAATAATTGTAATTAAAATGAAACAGAGAGAGATCTTGTGGATATTTTAGTAATTTAATAGTTGAATTCATTAGTCGATTGAAGCTAGACCACCATGGAAAACCTGGAAGCAAAAGACGGCCATTTAGTCCTAATATAGGGCGCCTCAGCAGTACGCATCCACGGTTCGGTCCCATGATATTCGAACACAGGATTAGTCAGTCTCGTGTGCGAGCACTTAACCACTAGACCACTGAACCGGCATCCGACGGTGTTAATGTCTACCTTCAAACAATCCACGATATTGCGCCGCCGTCCATCATTGTCATCAGTGAGTTACTATCTCACAACAGATCCGGTTTTAATATTTTAAAGTTATTCTAAGTTGATATAAAGAAGATGAGTGATAAATTTATCGGAAATTTCAAGTTATTCCAAGTGTTAGTAAAATTCATGTACTTTAGATTGGGTATAGAATAAACTTGATGAAATCTAATAACATAGCTTTATTATGACTTGATTAGACAGTCGAGAATCCAAATCGTACCGTATTATCTTATCAGAATAGTTACTTGTGTCAAGAGTTTGGGTGTAAAAGTTAAACCAAACATGTTATTTGATGTGATTTCATGCTACTGATGTCATTAAATAGTAGTAAATACATTTATTTACTGTGAATATAAGTATTTCACATGTCTTATTTCTATGTATAACCTCATTTTTTTTCAATTTTTGATTAACCGTCTTCCTTTCAAATGTATATTCAGTTGTTGATTACCAGGAGCTCATAATGACAACAGATAAATCAAACAAAACATTAATATCCCAACCTTTCAATTAGAGATACCTGAGTGACCGTAACTTACATTTGTTCATGATATCGCGTACTCGAGATATCAAAGTTAGAAGTATTAGACAATGAAAAACAGTTAGCTGGATCCCATGGATCTAATCAGATTCTTTCCCTTTACTCACCAATACAGAGTCTAGAATTTTTACAACATTTCGATCCAGGGATTTGAGAGTCATAGAAATTAATGCAGAATAATATGGACAACTTCCGCTTTTATTTATGACTGCATATAGAATACAATGGCAATTCAGTGTTCTCGCCTTGAAACCTTAAGATTAGTAAGATTAAATAAAAATTCAAGTGTGAAATATTGTATTTCAACTCATTTGTATACACTATATAAACTACAGGTTCTCTATTCGATGTAGTATGGATTTAATTCAATATAAAATGGTTTGGATTATTTGCTTGTTGATATTTTTGACTGAAATTTGATCGTTGACTTATAGGTGCTGGTACGTCCACCAGACAAGTTCCATATAGAACAAAATGTTAGTCTTATGTTCTACTGTTAGTCACATTTCATTTATTGGTATGTATTATTGAGAAGTTCCAAGCATATTCGATTACATCCTAATTTTTTATCACTTATTGAATTAACATATTTTTAGCGAAAATAACTTTTGTTAAGTTCATTTCTACCTCAATTATTTCGAACTAATTATTATGGAATGTTCTAACGAATTTGTTCTTGTTGTTATATACACTTTTATTTATATTGACCTTCTTTGAAAATCAATATCATCTGTTGAAAATATTTTGTCAATGTTAATTTGCACCAACATGATAATTTAATGTCACATTCAAGGATATAATACCTTGACATCTGTGCAGGATAGAAATGAAGCCAAATTGTTAAAGTACATATTCAGTAACTGATAAATTACAAACATGTTTTTTTAAATTAAAACTGTTATAATTCTACAGTATGTTTCTGTCCTTAATGAAACGACAATGTGTTAGCGGGTTATTCTTGTTTAGAATAAAATACTTTTGTTAGTATTTTTGTATTAGTAATGTTCATCGACTGTTATATAGGTAAATGTTGATGATATTCTCAAAACCCTACAATTAAAATATACACTTTAAAGTAACCCGATAATAACTAAATAATAATGATTTTTTTCAATGAAAGTTTTACATTTCAACTTTCAAAAAAAATCACCCATAAAGAAAATGTAACAGATTTTCCAATTTAATATTTTTTTGACAGTATATTTTTTTTCAGCTTTATTCAATATTATATTGCTTGCTCATCGCGTTATCCAATTGGCTTTTTAAACGACATTAGTTTGTGTTTCGATTTATATTGAAACAGTATAGAAATTTATTATAAATCATTTAATAACAGTACTAATAACTTAATACTTCCAAGTAATTAACTTTGAGATTTTAATGGAAAACTGTGTCCTTTGAAGTTAATCAATTCACAAATGAGACGGAAACTCACTGATGATATACTCTGATATTTCTAACATGTGAAATTAACTTAATTGAATGATTAGAAAGTTATTGAATTTCCTCATTATGCTTACTAATCAAACGAACATTCAATAGTCAGTGATTAAAATTTCGATAAAATAACAATATCAACATGATCTAATTCTTGATAATAAATTCATTAGGTGACATTTAGCTATTACAAACTTCTCAATAAAGTCAGTTTTCAGTACCCAGATCAGAAACAGATATTTTTAATTAAATAGCTGATCTCATCAAACAGAAGATGAAACGTATTTGAATCAAACATTCGTCGGTTTTTGTTAGTTTTCGTATCAAAGCCAAGGTGGTAATTGAAAAACTACTTGGCCAAACTTAATTCCAATTCCTATTAACAACTAATTGAAATGCTATATGGGTCTATTTTAAGCTTATTAATAAGCTAGACTCGAGTTGAATTATTTTATCACGAATATTTAACTAGGAGGAATCCCAATTATAATTCCTAAATATTGAACATTGTACACAATACACAAGTATTAGTAGGCTTTAATACAATTCAAAGTCAGTGTTTATCGTACATCACTTATATTTCTGTAGTTTTTTTTTGGAAAAACGCTAGTGTTTAGGTGAGGGGGAATTTTTATCAAAGAAATTGTTTTAATCCACTTTCATTCAATAACAGAAGTTATTTCGATTGTTATGTCAAACATGTTAAGACAGATAATTCCAAATCCCTAAAATTTATTTTTTAAATCATACTACCGTTACTCAAAATTTCGAAATCGACTCCGGTAATCACATTGTTTTTTATTACTCGAAACAAGTGTGAAATAAACCACATGCAATTAAATATTTGTAAATATATATTTGATACAGATGACTTTATTTAAAAACTACATTTTTATCAGTTGAATTCATGAATCGACTAAAGCTAGACCACCATAGAAAACCTGGAAGCCCTCATCGACCGTCCCGTCCTAGTAAGGGACTTCTCGGCAGCATGCATCCACGATCGCTCACGCAAGACTTGGACCTAGGACCTACGGTATCGCAGGCGAACGCTTAACATCTAGATCACTGAGGTGGCATCCAACAGTGTTAATGTCTAACTTCAACCAGTCCACGATATTGCGCGGAGGTTAGAGACAAGAATTTCCTAAAATAATAGCAACTTTGATTAAAATACGAAGCACAATATAGTCTGTAATGAAATTACTGAAATAAAATTTGTTTAAATTATTTGTGATGGGTAAGGCCGTTAACTTTGGTATTCAATGTGACAACAGAACAACGTGAAAATTATAATTCAATATTCTTTTCGATTGATTCCAGTGATACTTAAGTCTGTCAGGCAATAAGTACCCATAGCCATATGCAGAGAAAAAAACACAGAAATTACTATTTATTTATTTTGTCATGTACGCTTTTGATCTTTAACAAGCTAATTAATTGTTATTTGACGATTCACTAATATCTTCAGTAATATTTAAACAATAAAGTCCTTATATTCAAAGTTAGTTGTCATCTTTTTGACTTATTAACTAGAGTCTTTTGAGATAAGTAAATACTAATTCACTGTTCAAAACAAAATTTAGGATCTTACTTTAGTGCATTGCGAGTGCATTATACAGAATTTAACTCATGATCTTGGATTCCGGAAATAGTATGAGATTTTTAGACAACTTAAGATGCTTCTAATGGTCGCACTCCCAAACAGTTACGGTTTTTTACTTTAACATTTGAAGTTCAGCTTGAACCTAGTCATCAGTGTGAATATGATTATTTTCAGTCCACCAAGGTTATTGATAACTTTCTACGTAATCTCGGTCATCAGTAAGAACTTGCTTCAAATATGACAATTTTCGTAAACATCATGCTCTTTATCAATAACATCAGAGCCAACATTGTCTTTGTAATACCTAAACCACGGGGAATGATTTCCAAAACCTTTATTTACTTCTATATGATAGATTCTTTATGTAAGGCTATGATCCATTTATCTAAATTATCAGATTATCAGTAGGCTGATTACTCTCTCTCTCTCCCTGACACCCCTTTGTTTTCGTTTTGTTAAATCTGATGTGTACACTTCGACATTAATATTAAACGAAAGTTCAATCGAAACCGGAAAAAAATGGAGCATGGACAGCAGTTAAAAATCTATTTAATCGGTTAATTTATAGATTATTACATAGAGTCTATTTAAAACATTTTCTAAGAGCATATGTTTTCTTAAAATTCAGTTAATCGTTCTTGTTTACACAAGAGCTTCAGAAATTTGTTTTTTTACAAGTCAATTTGTTCAACACCAATTAGATTATAAGTTCATCTCGTCAGAAGTAACATTATTCTAGGGTTATTTACGTTAGTTATTAGTTAGAAATCATAGCCACAGTTGCAAATAAAGCTTATCTATTTATTATGATATCACCGACATAAAATGGCACATTTAATGTTGAGATGATAAGAAGATTGAACAAATGGTATCTTCATGTTGCTCTTTATTTATCATGGATATTATGTATAATGTTAATTATCACTTAACTGAATAAAGTAATAAGATGTAACAATTCAGCCAGTATTATTTGATAGTTAGAATATTAGCTATCAGGATGAAAATAGACTTATATACGATTTTGATACAACGGATTAGCTCCACTGGTCATGGCTTCTCACAAGAACTCCAAGAATTCCCTCACGAAGCTAGTCATTAGTGAGCACATGGTAATTATCAGCATAGGGTTGTGGAGATTAATAAGTTTTTGATTGAGATCATGAACCGATTGATGTTCGACCACCATTGAAAACCTAGAATCATTGGACGGCCGTTTTGTCCTATTGTGGGATTCTTCAGCAGTACTCCTCCACGATTTTTACGGACAAACCAATATGTGAAAATTGTTCCACATTAACACAGGTAACTCTTGCAAGTGTGGAGTTATCATTAGTAAACAAGGCATCAAAAACATAAATACAGAGAGATGGCATAACTAAAACCCTAAGTGCTTTTTAAAATGATCGATGTATCATCCTTGCTAATGAAAGGTACGTTCACAAATTTCCTAATTACAGTACAAATTAGTGTTTAACAGCACTTTTTTATTCAATATCAACTGACAGTCAACCGTTTAGGTTTGTGGTAGGTTAAGAGATTAAATAATTGGCTTATAATTGGCTTTAAAATAAGCCAATTATTATAAAGAAGAGAACAAAGTTTATTGAAGTAGCATTAATATAGATGCTGTTGTTCAAGAAGTCTATTGTATCACACTCATGTATGTCACTGCTTTTTTTGATTCCTGTTAAACGTATGATGCAGCACTTATGAAACAGTTTATTATGACAAGAAGACTGGAATGTCATCTTTATGAACTAGTGAAATAGTTTAATATTAGAGCATTTTAATCCAGTTACATAGTTTCTTTTAGTGCATACATCTAAAGAGAAGAAAACGGAAACAGAGGGCACGTAACAAGAAACATCATGATGATAAGTCAATTTTAAGATATGTTTTTAAATGTTTTTTAATATGTCTATTTATTATTACCCCACTACAAAAAGTGAATAATCTTACTCGAGTAAAGCTTGCGATTATTCAAGTTTTATGTGATAAATTAAAAGTATGAAATAGCAATTCAAAGGATTTTTCTAGTGTACCTAATCATAGACATATGTACATATTTAATTATTGTTGTAAAACTTATTAAGATAGTCATAGAATACAAAATACTTTTTACTTATCAAGTTGACTCCATGGTCAGATAGCGATGAATTGTTCCAGGTCCTTGAATATTTACTTACAAATTGACTCATGTAAATGTTAGATTTCAAATGACAAATCTTATTTTTTAGTATTAAAGTGATAATGGTGCAACTTGATAACTTCGAAAAGTGGATCACATTATTAGATATAAATGATAAGTTATCTAGGATATTGGGAAAGCAGTTTAGACTTATGTTAATCAGATCTAGATTTGTATTCAAAGATACAACCATTACCGTGATTGTTAACAGCAAATTAACTAACAGTAAACTAACTAGAAATTACCATACTGACAAATAAATAGTGCTCTGGAACATTCACTAGAGATGTGTATTCTATTGCATATGGTTTACGATTCGTGGTTACCACTTAACTTAAAAGCACTTTAGTACTGTTCCATTACTGAACTAGTTTGTTTTTTCATAACATACACCATAAATAACTCATAGATATGTTCATAATTACTTGTAATTATAAAAAACCTACTTTTTTCCTACTCATAGTTAAGTATTTATTGTGATACCACTTTTTCATTTCATTTCAGTTGGCATTTAATTCCACTATATATATACTCAAGACGATCCAACATTAAATCATTTTCAGACTAAGGCGTCATTTCTAGCAATGATTATCGTATTTATATAGTTCGAATGACATGGAACCTACATTTTCCAGATTAGTGAATATATAACTCAAAACAGAATTTTCTCTTCTAATATTTTTATAGACTTCAGGCAAATTATGCTCATTTTTCTAGCTCACTTTCTCACTATTCAAAATGGGATAAATCAAAAACAGAGGAATTGATTTTTGCATACAATTGTAAGTTAGTTAATTTAGTCTGGTATATCTCATTTTTGTATTAATATATATAAATCTATAGACCTAAAAAATATTGCTCGAAATTTCTCATTTTTATACAAAGAATCGTCAATAAAAGATTATATACATATGGACCATATTATATAACTTGCCTATCGAAGAAGCACGTTCAATCGCTTGAATAAAGTCTTTGTCTAAAAAGTATAAATGTTTCACCGTCATCAAGTAATTTCCATATTGTATAACTAGCAGTACTAAGACTTATCTAATGACCGTATCCTATTAACGCCTCCAACACTCACGTGGTCAGATTAAATTCTTCATATCGTCTATTTAGCTAAAATGAAATTTTATGAGTAAACGTCATAATTTGGAAGGTCTTGAGCAATACAAGTAATGTTTATGAATTATCATAATAAGCTATCTTGTTGTTTAATATATTGGTGTAAAGTGACAATATGAAATAAAGTACACTCTAGTATATTTTATAATTAAAGATAATTAGTACCCTTCTTCCATTTAGATTTCGTGTTGGTTAGCAAATGGTTATCTATGGGATTTGTGCAAAAGTAAGTATCTTCAAAAATTCGAACTTCAGTCAATTAGATCAAATAAAAGTCAAAATTGGTAAATTTTTCAAATTGCAAGTCTTACTGTGGAAAACAATGATTATTCCCTATAGTAATATACTAACGAGTGGTGCAGGGGTAATCATCGACAGATATGGAGATTTGAATGTTCGAATTTCTGTGGTAATGAGTTCATTCGTCATTTGTAGCATGATTTATTTAACATTGTCTCATCTCCACCACTGAAAGATTGTAACTACTTCAATCTGTATTACCGACAAATAAAATCCATAATTCTAAATGTCTAGCTTATTTCATTTCACGTTTTTACCACTTTGACAAAGTGATTCTATAAATAATCGAATGTATCGATCTTCCCGTAGATTCATTTTATTGACTATCATCCTAGCTGATTTTGTCATAACTTTACTCACATAATGAAAGTTATGAATACATTCATCACTGCGTGCATGAATAGTTGCCTACTTGTCATATTTTGTGTGAAGCCAGTAATTCTGACTACTTCATTCACATAATTAAATACCATTGTTAGCTGTTTCATGCATGTCATCATCAAATGGGTATTAATTGATTGACTGAGTATGCATCAACTGAATTTCACTACTTAACTTGTTGAGAATGTGATTGTTTTGAATGATTGTGGTTGTGGTTATTACGAAGTGAGTAAATGCATAATTGGAGTATTGCTGACTAGTTGAATAAGTTGAAATCGATTGTTTCTATTAGTAGTTGACTTGATCAATCCGTGTATAATTGTTTGAAGGAAAATCGAAAGTTGGTCAATTTTAGTTCATTTAGTCGACTGTGCATTTATAAATTTCCATGAACTTGTTTATTTAATTGTCTATATCAAGGATACTTTTTAGGTTTACTGATAATGAGATTCTAATCTTTGTTCTTCAGTGTTAGATTAATGAATAATAGTCCATTATATAAATCTTGTAGAGTTGCTTTCATTGAGTATGAGAATAACTTTACGGAAACATTCCCAAGTATAGAAGAGAGCAATATTGTAGGATGCGTCATCTTTTCAAACAATGTAAAACTCACTGGAATTCAGAAAACATTTTCTCTAGTCGTTTAAATTAGCCAAAATATAATTATAGTAATATTAGCAATAATATTTTACCTTTACATTGTCATTTACAAAAGTAACAATTACTTCACAACTATTCTACATTTACTGTGAACATTTAAATTCTTAGTACATGTAACAAGACGATCCTTTACAGGTATCATTTATTCGACCACATGAATTAATATGAATCACCATTAGTAAATGAAAGTGAAAATTAATATATCTAAGGGTTTAAATATCTTAAAATAGCGTCCAGTCACATTCATGTATTCAAAATATGGATATACAGATTGTTTTACCAAACACTATTTCATATAACGTAGGCAAATCGTTTCATGTTTTTCTCGAGACATCAATCTACTGAATTCGAATGTAGGTAGTACTGTTGGTACACACTGATGACGACACTCTAATTAGAATGGAACAGCTATTTATTGCACTTTGAATTTTAATGATTATTCATCTAATAAACGTTCCCACTTATCATCTGTATAAACAATATTTTATTGTATTTGATGTTATCCACCAAATTACCTAACTCTCCTATTCATGTTTTGAGTTACTTTAGTTATCCTTATTGTTATTACTATCAATTTTTATCCTTTATTTACTGATTAATAAGCAATAAACACCTTATTTTAAACACTTTAAATCCTCTATTATCTCGACATAGTTGTTACTGGGTCACAATCAAAACAATAGATGAATATCTTCTCACAACTTATGTTTTCAATTTTAGTATTACGTTGATTTTAGAAGGGAAAAATAATTAAGTTTAACTCGTCTTGATCAAACGTAATGGTAATGCACAAAAAGACTAAACGCTTGTCATCAATCTACCTGATGAATTTGGTCAGTAAATTGTTGTAAAATGACATCTTACTATTTGAAACTTCATTTGGCATGAAGTACATGAACTTACATGCACGAAATAATCTGAAATTTCTGTTCATCAACTGTAGCACTATAGCTTTGCTTACCTTCAAATTCGATTTAAACCGTTAAAGAATTTGAAGAATTACACCGATCAATTTATCTTAATGTTTAATCAACTGAAGTTATTCAATCAACACACATTTATGTTGCCTTTTATTTGTTCGCTAGAAACGTATGTAAAGTGCCATCCTTTGTCAATCTATCAATCGTTTCCAACTACAAGTCATTTAATGTCTTTTGATAATCGTATGGTTTAAAGAAGCATAAAGTGCTGAAAAGAGATTTTTATTCCTTATTAAATTCAGTTAATTCAGTATCCTATCATCAGTTTAGTCATTACCTTCAGATATTGACGGTAATTAAATATATTTGTGATCGATAATTTTTAAACTGTCGTTCCGTTTCGAAAATTATCATGTGGTTTATGATCTGCTGGTGTAGTACCTACTGATAGCGTATATTAGATCAAATGATTGTCTGGGTTTGTATGCTTTAACACAAAATCATTTTATGTATACAGAGTATATAGGAGTATTAAGTGACTTATATACCAAAGTGTTTCATCTAAAAATAACGAGAAACAATAATATTAAAATATTCAACTTGAAATTTTAATAAAACTAAGTAGTAGGGTTGTAGAAATTACTGCTAAATTGAACAAATATTATAATCAGAATAGACTAGATTAATCGATCATTATAATATCATACAACTATACCAAATATGTGGTAATATAGAGTACTATTGATAACATTGATAATATAAAGTAGTGTTATCTCAAATGTAGAAAAAAAAGGTTGATCAATTGAGTAACAATTCATTTTCTCTGAAGCTTATAGATAAACAAGGTCAAATTCACTTGAAATCAATGAAATAATAACTATGAACAGAATTTTTAATCTAACAGTTCAATGCACAACTCCAAACTAAAAAACCTTTGAAATGATTCACTTTAATGAACTAGTTGATAAAAGTTAACTGATTTTTATGAAATTATAAACAATGGAATCAAGAATTTGGCTCTGAGTTTATATTTCTTTCCTTTTTTTATAGATACAAATACAACACCTGAATAATCCGTGCTTCATAATTATAATCAAATATATAATCCCTGAAATAAGTAAAACGTACTTGGCCACTTTATAGACTAAGCTGTTAGTAGAAAAATAGTCACCAATCTATTTCTTCTTTACTTCAAAATTAAATGTCAGTGATTTCATTGATCATTCAAATCCTAAACTCATAGTCGCTTGAAACGTTAACATATGAACAGTTTTCGTGGATACTGATTTAAATCCTAAATTTATTTACCTTAACCACTATTTTAAGATATAGTATGATCAATGTGTTGAATTTATAGTATGCAATATTTCCATCACTCAACACTAAGGTGGAAGCTATAATTGGCAAAGTATGAAGGCTTTATGCTGTTACCCAGCTCGTTTAATAATGTTTTTTCCGGGATTTTATTATTATCAAGATATATAGCCTTATGGGGTACATTTAGGAGGAATGTATTGGTGATCTTTAGAAAAAAAGTTCTGCTTTTACTTCCTTCAAGTCACTACACTCATATTGACTAACATTCTCCAGGTTATTGCTAGTGATAGAATTATGATTAGTGAAAGATACAATAGTTTAAAGCCATTATTGTATTTCATGAGATTGCTTTTTTGAACTTCTTGAGGTAATATCTATGGTTACAAGCGACTATTTTCACTAGTTGGCTACCGTCTTTGTGGATTGATTTCTAAAATTAGTACAACAGTAGTATGTGAAAGTGGACGGTCAGGAAACATACCAGCTCGTACAATACACTTACGAAAAATATATTTTGGAAATCTAACTGTTTGTCCCCAGATGACTGATGATCTTACTTCCTTGTTTTAAGTAGTTTTAACTTTTAAACTGATCAGTTTGTTGAACTGATAACCAGAAATTGAATGATTTAAACCCAGTCATCGTTTCTATTCAACAGTGTACTATATTACAGTTCATTTAGCCAAGGATATTGCTGATAGTACTGTTGCAAGCCCATATAACTTTTACAGCTAGATAAATAGGTTTTATTATGTTTCAATAGAAAACCCACGGAAAGTTTCTCGCTCGGCAAAATACAACACTTTCAAATTAATTCGACAAACTACCAAGCATATTAAAAACAAACGTCATTATCTATTTACTTATTATGAATATTGGCATTACATACATAAAATACATTCTAAAAGGCATATTTATATGTATATGTTCCATTTTTGTACAACGAGAGAATTGACTTCATGCTTTGAAGTAATGAGCAAAGCAGCTCAGCAGTGAAGAATATTACCTTTACAAAGTACTATTATATAATGTTATACATATACGGTTTTAGAAATTGTGTATACAAAATTAAGTATAATTTATCATCAGTATGAATACAAAAATACACGTAAGTCAAGAAAAAGTTAACAATTATGTGATTAACTGAAAAGAAACAATAATCGAAATAATATTATTAACAAAATTTTTGTTGGTGATGATACCGACTATTATAGCACTTTATGAGAATTATTTTCAGGATTAGATTTTTGATTGATTTTACGTTTAATTAATAAGGGATTTTTGGAAGCATCTAAAGTCATCAAAGTAGGGACATTGGAGTGTTCTTTACGCTTTGTCTGAAGACTTTCACGAAACATCTCCTTTTTTTAAAAAACGAAAAGGAAAAAAAAGGTGTAAATTAATGAAACACTATTTTTGTAGTCATTAAATACAAAAAATTATTCGTAAATGAGGTGTTTTAAGCTCATTATAGTTTTTAATTGCATTGTAAAGTACTGAATACCATTACAAACATTATATACGTCTTGTTCTATCTGTTTATAAACAATAAGTACTCTCAGTTCTCATCTAAGATCTACTTCAAAATAAAGCACTCAGTGTTAGGCGGTTACAGGAAGATTTATCTGATAGTTTTTTGTAACTATATGCTGACGAATGTATTTGATATGAAAGTCAGTTCACTCAATCTATTATTCAAGTTGATGAAAATTATGGTGCTTTAATCAACACTTATGCTAATTATACACGTGTGCGGTGGAATTAATATCACCTGCAGCTAGTAAAAACAACGTTATTTTAATACTATAGTTCAACGTTTGGCTGCTTTTCTTATTCTGACCTAGTCAATATATGATTTCATTCAGAACCGCACCGAACTATCGTATAAAAACTTTGGATGAAACGAGCATTTGATATAATATACCTAGCATTCTATTCATGAATATAAAAGAAAAAAAGATGTTCGATTTATCAGATCAATTTTATAAAGATTAAATTAATTTCATCTTGGTTTCCTGTCTTAATGTAGAATGTGGAGTAAATTAATAACGCCATTCTCTAGACAACATTATTGGCAATTTTATGATTAAACATAAGATTGATTCTAGTTTGTTTTTTAAATTCCGATTGATAAATGTTACTACGAAACACATTCGTATTACACCTAATTTTAATTCATTATAATGTTTTAGTATAGAAGGTTTGAGTACTTTTTAAAACTATGCTCATGAGCGACTAAGTGCTTTATCTAAATCTTCTATTATTTAATGTCTTACTGCCTAGAAGATTAGCAAAATGCTTTAAACAAGGTCTCACATATCGAACGCATAATTAGACTTTCTGTCACATTACTTGACTAAATAATTTTTGAAATTTAACTTCTTTCATTTACTGTATATGCTGAAAACTGAAAAAACAATTCTACTTGAGCCCGTGTAGATTCATTATGCACAACAATTATTCGATTTAAAACAACAAGTAAGTAACTGGTTATATTATAGTACATTTTAGGCATCCTTTCATTTTGAATTCACTCACAAGTTACCTTCACTTTCTAATTTTAGGGGACATCAATCTCTTCTACATGATGGGACAAAGTACCAACTTAGTTAAATATTTCAACGTGATTAGTAGTAAAAACTAGAATTAAAGTGTTAAATTATTGATAAATCTATTCATTTATAACATTCAAACCTACTCGAAATTGATCCCATGCTTTTGTAGTGAAAAACATACTAGTTCCAAGAGGTGTGTTAGGCACATCATTATACTGAGCCACCCAATGGTTGTTCATCACTTCTCTGATTGTAGGTCTACGATCTGGCTCTGTGAGTAATAGGCTTTTGATTAGATCTTTAGCTATTAATAAATGAAAACATGCAAATATGTTAAAAAGTAAAGGAAAACAACAAACCCCAAGAAAAATTAACTGATAGTAACAAAATGGTTAATGACATTTGTCAACTAAAAAAAACACATATATCTTCAGCATTTTGTAAAAGTTGTTTAGTCTAGTTGTCAATTTTGAGTGTTTAAATTTTTTTTTTCAAAAAAGAAGTTGAAAGTTGGAATTACGAAGCTAATATAGTTTTAAAACATTGGGAAACTGAATATTTCATTACTTAGTGTAGATAACACAAAGAAAGCATAATGGTCTTTATCAGCTATTTTATTACATAAACAATGATCACATGTTTTTCAAGATTTCATGCAGATAATTCTAACAAACTTTTGAAAGCTGGAACATAAAACAATAACTGGCTGTAGAAAATATTAACCTGAATATGTTCCAGTTTAGCTGTGTTAACTTAACATAGGGAAGAAATAAGCTTTAAAACATACTCTTGAGTTCAGACTTCATTTGTTTTCGATTTAAGGTATCTCATAAATGTAGGTCTAATAACCTTTTACTAAATATTGTTAGTCTAATATTTCATCCAGTTCTGTATCAAAAACCGGGTTGTTAACTGAAAATCGTGTTTGCTGAGATATTAAGATGACTGATATCCCAATTCAGGTATTTCAAATTATATTGATTATTTCAATTTCATCAAACCTATGTTTAATCCAAGTGTGGCTAAGAGTCAACTTTGGGATTTACTCTTAGTTTTAGTCGTAACTTATCTGCTCTGTTCTAAATATCAATAACGGAAAGCATACATTCTTAGAAGTAATTGAACGACTTTTAAAGGCCAAGTTAAACTTAGGTGCATCGCTTTTCATTTATCCCAGGTTTTCATCAATAGGCAGGTCATATAATTGGTGGTTAAACACATACTAATCAAATAGTTACGGAATAATTAAAAGTGTTTATAAACTCAACGTTGCCTACGAAGACAAGTGGGTTGGTGGGAATGTAGTTCGAAAACTCAGGTGTATTGAAAGTTATAAGATTTGAACTTTTGCTGGGTAAAATGCAATTTTAGATCTTATAACAAATAATCTAAAGTTCAAAATTTCAATAAGGTATTTCAGTAACGTGACCAGTTATATAAAACCACAGAACGTTGAAATTAGCGTCAAGTAGTAATTAACCGAACTGAGGAGAGAATCAATCAGTTGGTTAGTTATTAGCACTGATTACACAAAACATAATTCGTATTTACATTATAAAAAACATCACGCAGTATTTAATTATCTCAAGTAATGATTAAAAGAGCTATGAAGACACCGAGTATTCACAAAACGATAGAGAGTAAATAGATCTGTTTTATCGTGCTGCTGAACTACGTTGTAGTTTGACAGTTCTAAGAGTTTGTTCAACCTCCAATTTCAAAAATCAGTCACAGTTAATGGGTAAAAATACTTACATTTTTATCTTTACTCTCCGAAAAAAACGACTTTTGACAAATAAAAATAAATCATCCTAATCATCCTAAATCGTCCTAAACAAATGTATGGATGCAGTGCATCGAGTGCAAAGGATGGTACCACGAAGTTTGCATGAGTCTAACGCTTTTAGCTCTCAAGTGGTTTAATAAAAATGGTTGCGTGTGGTTTTGTCAGCAGTACTGCTCGGACGCAAACAGCTTGATAACCAAGGCCATTTCAATGGTAAATGCTGCTGAAAAGTGTATTGGCAAAGGAGATCGGAACACATCGTACAGTACTCGCTCTGTTGACACACAAATTAATATGAAACCACCTCGAATAGTCTCAGTAACAGCTGACTCACATCGATCAAAGGACGAAAGACCGACTTCAAAGAGTTCTGTCTTAAATAAAAACTCAAGAAAGGAAGTTTTCTCTGCCCCCGTCCTCCAAATAGAAGTCGGCAGGAAACGCCTAGGTATCCCAATCGCAAGACTAAATCTGTTTCTAGCGAGAAAAACAACCTGACTGCTCAAGTCGTCTATAGCCTTCCGGAATCCCCCAGTGTGTCTGACGCGACTGTTGTCGTTACTCCAACGAAAGTTGGTGAATGGGCATACGTTGAGAACAAGAAACGACACAACGCTATTAAAGAAAATCCAACTCCCCCCTCCAAAAAAAATAGCCGAGAAATTAAAGACTGATCACAGTGACAGGTCAGTTATCCTTTAGAGAATCAAGGAGAGTGAAAGCCCAGAATCTAAAACTCGTTCTGAGCCTGACATTAGATTAATAAAACAGCTACTAAATCAGCTTATGCCCCAAAATATTTCCGTAGTTACCCTGCTAAAGGTGTATAGACTAGGTGACCAAATGAACTTGGAATAAAATCAAACCACACTGCTTAAAGTAGTACTAAAATATCCTAAAGAACAGGACTTACTATTACAGAATGCACACAAACTAAAGGGGTCAGGAGTTTTTGTCCGTAATAGCTTGCCACTTGCAGACTGTGTAAAAAGGCGAGAAGCCGAAAAAAATAAGACCTATGTTAGATGCTGGCGAGAAGGACCTAAAAATCGTAAATTTTGGGGTTGTGAGGCTTCGACAGATAATGATTTCGAGGCCACTATGGGTGCAGCACGAAGTCATTTAAATAGGCTCCGGATCTGTTACACAAATGCCCAAAGTTTGCTTAATAAGCGGTCGAAACTAGGTGTACAGATTGACTCTGCCAAGCCATATACAATCTCAGTCACAGAAACGTAGCTGACGCAGCTTATAGATAGTACGTAACTTGATTTTGGAGGTTTTATATTGGTAAGAGCCGACAGAATCCAGAAGCAGATCTATTTATTGGGAATGCTTGCCTATTTGTCACTATCGTCAGTGTATCCCACGAGAGTGGGACGTGTGAATTAGTTAGCTGCCTCTTGAAATACAAGGGATAAGAGCTGCTGATTGGTTTGATCCACCGTAGTTCAAGCTGTAAGGTAAATGAGTTCTTGCTACACAGTTTCAATACTTGGTCACAAAGTGGTCGATGTTTAATCTTAGGAGACTTTAATGCACCCATGGCTGACTGGAAAAATCCGCGAACTGGATTGTCAGATAATTCCTTTGAGCAGTAACTAGTTGATGCGGTTTTAGCATGTACCCTAGTATAACATGTGAAAAAAGTGACAACGTACGACTCGGACTCTGAATCATTCTTACTAGATCTTATATTGACCGATTATAAGGATGACGTCACGAACCTAGATTACATGCCAGCCCTAGATGAAAGCGATCATGCAGTTCTAACCTTTGACTTCCATATAGTTGTCAAAAACGAGCGTACATCAGCTCAATCCAGACCTAACGTCTGGAAAGCAAATATACAAGATACTATACACCCAGCATCGTCAGTATATTGTACAATAGACCCAGAGTCCCTAATTGAAACAGCCTGGGATGTATTTCGAAATTTATACTTAAAGGTTACTGCAACCCGCATCCCTTGGACTACTCTAAGGGGGTCGAGAAACTCTCTATCATGGTTTAGTAGGGAAGTTCGCACCCTTTTCCGTAAGAAGAAAAGAATGTGAGACAGATTTAGATTACTGGGGACTGATGAGACAAAATTTCAATGTCGAGAGCTCGGAATACCTGCGCCTTGACCCTCCGTAAGTCTAGAAGGTTGTGCAAAGAAAAGGTGTTAAGGAGTCTATAGAATGCCCCAAACGTTTGTATTCGTATATAAACCAAGGAACAAAATGAAGAGGAAATATTCCAGCACTATGGGGAGCCGGTAATGTTTCATCATTAGTGGAGGACGACTATGGTAAAGCTCAAATATTCTCAAACTACTGCTGGAAGAACAACATAGTAAGCCCTGTCTTCAAAATAGGTACGAAACATAAACCTGAGAACTACCGATCCGTTAGTCTAACTAGTGTGGTTGTTAAAATTTTAGAGAATTATTCGTGGGGAGCTGTTTAAGTACCTCGATGAAAACTGGATCCTTTCGGAGAAGCAGCACGCTTTCAGAATAAGTTATTCTTGTCTCACTAACTTATTAGTCACCCGTGAAAACAGGTGAGCTCTTAAGGACCGAACGTTACTCGTAGACGTAGCCTACATTGATTTCAGCAAAGCTTTTGACAAAGTTACTCATAACCAGCTGTTATGTAAGCTAAGAAATGTTGGAGTTGGAGGCAATCTATTTATATGGATAAAAAACTTCCTAGTTGGGCTCCAACAAAGAGTACGGGTGAACTCATAGTAGTCTAGCTGGGAAACTGTGCTTAGCGCAGTGTCACAAGGTACAATTTTGAGCCCAGTGTTATTCCTCTTATATGTAAATGACCCTCCTTGTCTCTTATCATCATCGGTCTTGCTATATGCTGACGATGTCAAGATACGGAGAGTGATAAGAAGTAAGGGTGATAGCTTAGAACTCCAAAATGATCTGGAGAAAATATCTGAATGGTTTCAAACTTGGTAGCTGCCGATAAGTACGTCCAAGTGTATTGTGGTGCATACTGGTCATCAAGGTACAGATATATACATGATGAAAAACACCGAGCTACCTGTTGTTCAGACACACAATAGCTTAGGAGTCATCATTAGCCAAGACTTAAAAACTACTGCACACTGCCGTGAAATGGCCGCCAAAAGTTTCAGAACCCTATGGCCAATACTTTGTGAACAGTATTCGTGCATCCTAAACTTGAGTGCTGCATACAAGCGGCTAGCACTTGCTTAAAAGACAGTGAGCCTTTGGAAAAAGTTCAGAGAACAACAACTATGCTGATTCTTGGAGTAGCAAAGCTCCCGTATGATGTCCGATTGGCTAAACTACACCTATTCCCGTTGTCATATCAAAGAATTAGAGGCGACATGATTACAGTTTTTAAATTACTTAGTGATAAATTTGCACCTAATATGCCTTCATTTTCTTTTGTCTTCCACAGCAAAAAATTTACGTGGACACTACAAAAAGTTCATAGGCTCAGAGCAAATTACTTGCCAGCTGACTATCGGCTTTCCCACCAAATCATCAACAAGTAGAATTCATTACCTTAACAAGTGATTGACGCTCCATCTGTCGATTCTTTAAAACGAAAGTTGGATCAGCTGACAGACCATCATTGCCAGGACTAACACAGGCCATCAAGCCTCCTGTACTTTCCAAACTGAAACTGTTAAATAACCTCTTGCAGGTTATTTATGCGGTTACTGTCTTTTGAGGAACAAGGTCTTTTCAAAGTCAAACTAATACCTTTGTTGCTTTTTTTAGCAAGTGGAAAGCTATGGATAACTGCCTAAGAAAAGCATGTAGTACATTTTGATAGCTCTAACCGGATACACAAATACCAGATACTTAAAATTTTACAAGCTTCGAACACGGTATAGGAAGCAAATATGGATAGAATGTAAGATGATCTGTCGGGGACAAAATACATAATTCTAAACATGCAGAGTCTAGAGTCGAAAAAAGGTTACTTTGTTATGTTATTAACGAATAAGTAAATGCATCAGCAAGTGTACAATTTATGAGTACAAATTCTGTACCGTTTAAATAAATGCCATACCTACCACTTTTTGAAACGTACTTCCATTGTGCATCGGGGAAGTCGTACTTTCCAGCTCGAATCTTTGATTTCATACCAGGAGATATGGGTTGGCCATTCTGACTAAAAAATGGCGGACAACCTGAGAGCCTAAACAATATTATGAAATGTAAATTGCTTACAAAATATAGGTTATTATCCCTAGGGACCAGATGTCACAGGACTTGTCATATCGTTCAAAATTAAGGATCTCTGGTGCTAGATATAATTATATTCATCAAAAGCATAATGAACCTACGGACATAATAAGGAGTGTAACATGGTGTTTGAAGAGACTTTTTAGTGACGACTTCTTTCGCAAACCCAAAGTCCGTAAGTTTTAGGATGGCACCATTCTCGTTAGACGTGTAAAGCAAATTTTCCGGCTAGAAATGGATCATTAAAAAGTTAAATATTACTTTAAGGTCACGGTGTGCTATATTTCTTTCATGAAGATAAGCAATTGCAGAGGATATTTGATACACTATTTTTGCAGCTTCTGCAAAGATAAAATCACAAATTTACGAGTTACCGCTTTCCGTAAAATTTTCATATTTTTTAATTTTATTAAATAGTTCACCACCCCTCATATATTCCATTACTATCAAAAGGTAATTCTTTTTAGTGTTCTGGTTTGTGTTTTCAAACACGTCTACGACCTTCACGATATGAGGACAGTCTGAGACTCTCCAATGAATTTCAGCCTCTCTTCTTGACTTTTGATTGTCCTCAAGTATCTAGAGTATGAGCTAGCATAGCAGATTACAGTACCTTTAAAGCATACTGGACTCCTGTCTCGTTATGAACACATTGCATCACCTTTCCTGTGATTCCTAAGCCAAGCACATTATTTGTAATCGTATATTCTGATGTTATAGTAGACGTTTTCGGAACAAATGGTCTAGACGATAACATTCCCAGCAACAGCAGTAATCAATCACTCAACCTAAAATCGCGGACAACAAGTTGCCTTCAAGTACAGTGCAGTCTAAGCAACTATGCAAAAAGCAAAAATTATTCATGAATAATGAACATAGCCCTTTGATTTCGATAACGAAGCATCATACAATACGGACTCCCTATTGCACTGAGAATATACAAAGACATTGAATTGTTAACTTGGGTTTCAAATGAAAGTATGTCTGTGCTTCACTAGCGTCTGTTTCTATCCGCTTTTCTTCTAACCAGATCAACTGAAGGCTCAGACATCAGTTCTTCCAATCGTCAGATCCGACCACTGATTACTCAACGGGAATTTGTTCGTTTTGCGCGTGCCTAAACTATAATGATAAACTCGGAGAAAAATAAGCGATATCACTTCTTGGAATCTCACGCACCACAATGAAGTCATACTTACCTGTGACCAGGTGGCGTAAAAAAGCCTAATATATCAACCCTATTGTCACTAAGTGAATCAAGTTCTTCCGAAATTCTTCAAATTCCAGTCCCTGGTATCCTTTTAAAAGGGTTTGAGATATTCTAAAAACAAACACTTGCGGCATACAGACGATTTTACTATTTCGGCAGTAAAAGGACTGGGTTGGACATTTTCGTGTCATGCATCTCTACGACTTTTAAGCACAAAGGAACCACGACTTAATTTGACTTCTGAATAATCATGAGTTAGGACCAGGGACATTAACTATTATCTCGTTTATTTGACGATATCTAAAAAGATCCCTAAGTGATCCGTCTGTGACGGAAACAAATTTCGAAGACTATTGTTAAAGACCCTATTGAATTCTACACAGATTAGAGTTACTAACTTGGTGTGACGATTGTGTTCCAGGTTGGGTGAGATGATGCACCAAGAGCTAAGTGAAGGAAATTTTTCAAGACTTGCTGTAGTTTTTTAAAAGTCGTAAAAAGTCTATAAAGTAGCTATTTTGATAAATAGGAGTTTTGTTACCTGAGCTAAAATCTCCACCATAGCTTATTACTTATACGATGTAAACCATGCCGCCATCCAAGTAGCATTTATTAAACCCATTGTCGAACAAACGACTGGCATATAAATGGTGTTAGAAACAGTTAGGTGTTTTTAAGAACTTGCATTTTAAACTCCAGAGGACATCCAAGTAACATCATTAGGAACTTGCGAAACACTATAGTTCTAGTCTAAAAAACAGGCAATATTGTTTTCAAAATTTTTGATTCTGTAAGTTTGTTCAGCAAACATTGCTTTATAGCCAGATCCACATTATGTAAAAAACAAACTGTGATTCATCTTTCTATTTCAATCTACTCCATTCAACCTCCAGGCAAACAATCTGGTCGTATGCGAATGTTTGAGTTGCAAATCTAATGTGAATTATTCAATATGACGTCCAACCACCCCCTACTTCGGAAAGCTTACTTGAAGCTATTTATGGGGTGAATCTTTCCTCCCGCCCACTTACGGACTCTCATTACCTTGATCTCATGTAATTAATAGTCTCTTCTAGGAGTCCATTCATGATTGTAGACTCCACTATCCTCGAATCGCTTGCGTTCTATTAAACAGTCTCATTAACTTTTGACTTCTCCAGGTTCCAAGCAATTAAACTAAACAAGGGTTTATCCTCTTTGTAAATCCTGTTGATAACCTTTGTTCACCTCCACTAACTACCAATACCCTTTCCGAAACTTTTATTTTGTTTTCGCTTTTGGATCTACCCACTCATCTGCATTATCTAATTTGTCTACTAGAGGGTTAAGCTCTACATACGTGGTACCATAATATGCACCCTGCAGTAGTGCTTAGAGTAATCACACTTCGCTATCATGATTCTTCGAGATTTAATACAATCACGCGTAACGTTGTAATTTACTATGGTGCTTCCCCTTTCAACACATGAACAGTGGTAATCCTAACTGATTTATCCCGAACCCGTTAACCTTCGGTAAGTTTGGACCAATAACAATCTCTAACATGGCTCATCTTGAAACAAGTCCTCAACAAAGCTCATTTTCCAACCTACGTCTATCCGATGTACTTAAGGTCAGTCAGTCAGTCAGCTACAACGTAGGACCAGGCACATTTATGCATCGGTCCAAGTTGCCATACCTCATTAACACAACAAGATCGACACCGGATTCATAAAAGTAGTTAATTCAGAGGTGGCAATATATAAAAGAAAGATTGCAATAAGGATATGGTACAGGAAGAAAAAATTAGTTCATAGAAAGAAAGATATGAAGCGATTTTAATCTCTTAGTTTAAGGAAAGACAGAGAGTGTATACACCGACGCCATTGTGATTGATTCTGAGCCATGTCACCAAGAGTCTTCAACGATTGGTTAGGACAGTCACGCGGACTCCAACCAAGTAGTCTGCATCTACCAACATGGCTCAGACTAGAAGTTAGTGACTTCAAGCACTGATGCCACGTTTTGTTTTGGCCGCCCCCAACTTTCTTCCAACCATCTCCAACACCGGTTAGCATTGCACGTCGTAGTAATCGGTGTTCAGGCATACGTAACACGTGGCCCAACCATCTCAATCGATGGAGATTAACAACCTCATCAACTGGTTTACCATCATTCCCTAACACCCTGCGTCGAACCTCACTATTACTTACTCGGTGATCCCAGCAGACGCCAGCAATATTTCTAAGGCATCTGTGGTCAAATAATAGTAGCTTACGAGTGTCTTCTACTCTTAACGGCCATGTTTCGCTGACGTAAATTAAAACAGAACGGACTGCCACGCAGTATATTCGTCCCTTAATTGATAGACGGATATCTCGCCTTCGCCATAAGTGACGTAAGTTGGCAAAAGCCAAACGAGCTTTTCGAATCCGTGCTGAGATTTCGTCAGACACCAACCCATTAGGGCTGATCAGACTTCCAAGATAAGTGAAGTTTTCAACGCGTTCGACCACTTCATTCCCTATCCTTAGTTCAGGTGTTGACGCAGACCAGTCCTGAAGCAACAACTTGCATTTAGAGGGAGAGAAGCGCATTCCAAACATTCTGGCATTGTTCCTTAGTGCTGTCAAAAGACTGCATTTTATCAGCGTCTTCACCAAACAGGACTATGTCATCTGCGTATTCTAAGTCGATAAGTGGACCTCCTGGATGGAGATCAATACCCGAGAATTCAGTCGACGAGAAAGTTATTTCCATCAGTAGATCTATGATGAAGTTAAACAAAAATGGAGAAAGTGGACAGCCTTGACAGACACCACTTGACGTTGCAAAAGTAGATGACAGTTCGCCATAAGCTCTGACTCGACTAGTAGTGTTCGAGTAAAGACCCTTCACAAGGTTTATGTATTTCTGAGGCATGCCTTTCAATGACAAACACTGCCACAGAACCTCTCGGTCTACAGAGTCAAGTACTACTTTTAAGTCAAGACAGACCACCATTATCGGATGCCGATAAGTATGCCTGTGTTCTAGAATCTGACGAATGGTGAATATGTGGTCGATGCAGCCACGACCAGGTCTGAAGCCAGCTTGATTCTCTCGTGTTTGCAGTTCGCGAGTCGTAGTTAGGCGTCTGATAATTATCGAGGCTGGTATTTTAGATACTATATTAGTTAAACTTATCCCTCTATGATTGTCACAGGATGATTTTAACCTTCTCTTATATATTGGGACGATAAGTGATTGTGACCAGTCAGATGGGATAACGTCTAACTCCCAGATCTTAGCTAAAATATTAGTCAACCTAATCACTAAAATTGGACCACCATCCTTAAAGACCTCGGTAGCTAATCAATCTGGACCAACTGCCCTTCCTCTTTTCAAATTAACGATAGCCTTTTGAACTTCAGCAAGAGTTGGGGGACCTACTTCAATGTTCCATTCACACTGTCTGGGAATGGAGGGTAGTTGTAGAGTAGCTGAAGGCCAGCTGAACTGTTCTCTGAAATGTTCCGCCCATCGTTCTAAACGTCTGGACTGAGAGCAGACGAGGGTGCCGCCTTTTTCCGAAATAGTCTGACTTACATTTGACTTATTAATTCCAGTTTCTTTTATTAGTCTGTAGAGCTGTCTTGTGTTCCCTATAGCCGCCGCCTTTTCCATCTCCTTTGCTTTCGTCGCCCACCACTGCTCACAGTCGTCCCTTAGACTTTTGGTTAACCTAGAACTGATTTGTTTTCTCTCTTCATCGTGTTCAGAGCCTGATGGGATGATTTTACAAGAATCTATCAGTGCAATAGACCTTGAGGAAATCCATTGGTTCCTTGTAACCCTGTGGTTTAAATCACTGATAGATGTCACTGTTGTTTCCACAGCTGATCGTATAGCTTTCCAAGCAACATCTGGGTCAGCCTCGTTTTCAGAACTACCTAATTGTGACCTCAGTTGTTTCTGGAACCTACTTTTGGTTTTCACGCTGCTCAATTCACTTCCAATGGGTCTTTTTATTGTGGCTTTTTGCGTCCAATGAGGCGCAAGCAGATGCGTGCCCATATTAGGGCATGGTCGGAGTCCAAGCAGGTACTCCAGAATGAGCGACAATCTTCTACCGACCCTCTACAACGATGACTGATGGCAATATGGTCTATTTGAGTCCATCGTTGGTTTGGTGCAGGGGGTCGCCATGTTAGACGATGTCTCTCCTTATGCTTAAAATTTGTGTTTGCTAAAAATAAACGATTGTCTGAGCACAGTTGCAGCAGACGATCACCATTATCTGTTCGCTGTGCCGGAATGCTAAAATACTCACCTAAATGCCTTTCTGTTTGGTTTAAACTACCTATCTGGGCATTAAAGTCGCCTTCTACGAGTACTATGTCTGAGCGTTTAGCTTTCTGAAGAAGTTCAGATAGCTTTCTGTAAAATTCATCTTTCACATCATCTGAGCTGCAGTCGGTGGGAGCGTAGGCAGAAACGACGAAAAGGCAACGACGTGTATCCCTATCCTTCCGAGTTCTTACGGAGCCGTTTAACCGAACAGCACATAGACGACTGTTGACGGGGATCCACTCTAGCAGTGCTTGTTCCGCCCTCATGCTTAGTGCTATCCCTACTCCTGCCAGTCCACGAGAGCTGGCCATCGGGTCACCAGACACACGGAGGGTGTGTAGAATTATGGTCCACTATGATATTAGTACTGCTCTAATAATGGACCTAATCCTAAATTTTGTAGATTTGTCATGATATAACTGCCTAATCTATAAGATCTTACGTGGAAGTCACACCATCGACTACACCAACTCACTGTATCGTATCAATTACCAATACATGATGTAGAACAAGGTTAGGCTAGAGAAGGAACAATATATTTAATATGAATAGAAGATATAAGGTAACATTCAGATGGACCACGCCTGCATGGTCGAGCCATGCCATCCGATCAACTCCAGTCAATTCAATCCATTGTTCGCGCCTTCTCCATTCTTAGGTATTTCTCCGTGTTAAATATTGAATATCTATTTTCTCAATAGTCTTGTGTTCAGCTTTGAAGATTGTATGGTTATGGTCCAATGCCACTACACTACTCTCCCACCAGAATCAACGTGATGTTGGTTCGATACCAAATTGGATGGGATCGTCGCGCGCCGGAGGTTACCAAGGATAATAGGAATCCTCCGGGTATTGGTAAGCTGAAAGATAAATCAAAAGAAAGCGGCAGCATCTGGTCGGGAAATACATGTAATAATTTTAAAATATCTGCCTTCATGCTTAACATGCTTGAAATGAAAATTCGGGTGATTATTTGAGCTATAAAAAATGGGATTACAATAATAATAATAATAACAAATCGATGCGTGTTAATAGATGTTGGTTAATAACTTAACGTATAGGTAGTAAGTATTTTGTGTTTAGAAATATTAAAGTAATGAATATTGTAGAAATGTTAATATTGGTAGTTTTGGTTTAAATTATGAAATCAAATAACGATTATGCCGGTAAGTTGTCCATATGAGTTGAATTCCAATTGCATCTGTATTAGTAGGCTAACTGAAGGAACAAAAGTATTACCGTGGAGAAGAATTCCAACTAGTGTTCCAGTTAGTTTGATACGGTTTATTTAGTTACGGGGAGATTTTCTCAACCCCGTGTTTACTTGACCGTGATAGAATTTAGTAATACTACTAATACTCATGAATGGTTATCAAGACAAAATTTAAATACGTGAGTGATAATTATATGAGTTTTAGACAGATAGCTAGAAACAAATCGTTAAACATGAGTGTATTCGTAAGAGACATGCTCTAGACTCAATGTTCTGATCTGTGGCAGACTATTTATTTATATTTATACTTGCCGGCTGATTGGGCATACAAGTTAGTTGCAAGTATGCAGTTTATCATAAGGCGGAATACGACTTAATTGAGATATAGTGGTTATAAGTTATTGAAATCAGTTAAGCCTATGTGTCATATTGCTAAGTGATGTGGTGCTGCAAGATGTATTTAGCTAAATGAGTTTTTACAAGATGATTAATAGTGAGTGACGCTCATATGATTATCAGGGAGTACATAAGTGGTAACCAAGGGGAGTACACTCCCAACTCATGTCTATGATAATGGCTTGAACCTTAGTCAGTGTTGGGGTAAATTCGACATTGTTGTTTTCAGTTTGCAGGAGATTTGCTCGACTGCTTATACCGATTATTTGCATGCATGATTGTGTCGCTAAACCATCAATAAGACTGACAAGGTTTTGAGATATTTACTGAATGAGCAACTGATAGAGAAACATACTGTAATCATCTGTAGTAAATGAATACAAAAGAAAAACA
The DNA here is from genome assembly GCF_000699445.3 of Schistosoma haematobium. NCBI lineage: Eukaryota > Metazoa > Platyhelminthes > Trematoda > Strigeidida > Schistosomatidae > Schistosoma > Schistosoma haematobium. Next base: position 19,920,116 of record NC_067199.1, on the reverse strand, counting down.
ACACTAGTGATAATTATAAGTAAATTTGCTGACTGATTTTGTTAATAGTTTCATTAATTTTATCAATCATATTACGTGATTGTCAAGTTATGACAATGCTTTATGACGATATCCTGAAACTATTACGTTTAACTAGTTATAGTGTTGATTGAGGATTAGTCAGTAGAAAAATAGGTATTGTTGCTTTAGGTGATTCGAAATTATCAGAAATTTATAACGTTAAAGAATCCGAGACGCCTAATTTAATTATAAATTTTAATTCAGAAAGATTCGTTTAGTGTTAATTCTAGTAGGCTACGGAGTTTTGATTTTAAACGTTTGTTTAGCTAACAGCTACCTAGGGATTTAGTTATTTTACTAGTGCAGTTGATAGTACCTAAATTTTTAATCTTATTATCTAAACTATGTTCGCATTTTAGGCTGCTAATATGATAAACCAATCCATAAACCCAAATACGATTAGCAACAACGACTATGATGGGTTTATTGATAAATGTTAAAGGCGATTCAGATGATTCCTAAATTTAGGAGACATGAAGATATAGTGTAACGTGTGTGCGGGCCAGGTTAACACGCAGGTTGTTGACGTATATGACAATTTAAAAATAATGAACATGACCAGATAAATAATTTTAAAGTTTAGACTGCTTGTGAAACTTCAGGCAGGAATATGATGCGTTATAAACCTTCCATAAGAAGTTACTGCATTTAGCTTAGTGACACTTACAAATATATGACAAAAGCAACTGGAAAACATATACATCTTAAGTACAAAAAAAATCATCCAGTAAAATAGTTGGACTCGCCTTGATTATTTTTGAAAATTAGATTATTCAGTGGACGACATATATAACGCCATTCGTGAGTAGTAATGATTCAAAAGCATCCAGAATAAAACATGCAGTATGGCAATCACTTCCAGGGTGCTTGATGCTGTTGAGGTTTTTGGGACTCGCTCTGATTAGAACAACTGAATGAATCCAGATAATTGTGTGTGCCATTGAATGAGCCATCTAAAATGAACTTATGATTGCAGAAAACTTATGGCTGAAACTCACCGTATGCTTTTAGAGAAGTGTCATCCTTGTTGTTTGGCAATGGAACTCGAGAATATGAAATTAGGCAGGTAGTGGTCGGAAGAAAAGATAATTCAGGATAGTGCAGTTTAAAACAGGATGAGGTGTTATGTGAAGGAACACTGAGAGTTAGATCCAGATACCTATTTAGTCCTTGACTGCATCGCTAGTCAATGCATATTTACGCTACTTACAGGTTATATTTACTAGAGCTTGATGTTTAAACAAGTCTATGTTGCTGAAGCAGGTAAATGCTATTAAAGCTTGTTAACGAACCATCAAAGCTAATTAGTTGATATAGATGATCAACTTTTGTTATCGATTGAGCTAGTAAGTTATGTGAACTAATAGATATAACATTACGATAATATATGTGACCATTAATCAAAGGACTATTAGAATACTGGAATTACAAAAACAAAAACCGATTGAGAAGGTTAAGGTGGAAATAAGGATTAACAACAATAGGTTGCGTTTATTTAGTTGGGCTCACCAATGTAGAATTATGGTCTACTATGATATTAGTACTGCTCTAATAATGGACCTAATCCTAAATTTTGTAGATTTGTCATGATATAACTGCCTAATCTATAAGATCTTACGTGGAAGTCACACCATCGACTACACCAACTCACTGTATCGTATCAATTACCAATACATGATGTAGAACAAGGTTAGGCTAGAGAAGGAACAATATATTTAATATGAATAGAAGATATAAGGTAACATTCAGATGGACCACGCCTGCATGGTCGAGCCATGCCATCCGATCAACTCCAGTCAATTCAATCCATTGTTCGCGCCTTCTCCATTCTTAGGTATTTCTCCGTGTTAAATATTGAATATCTATTTTCTCAATAGTCTTGTGTTCAGCTTTGAAGATTGTATGGTTATGGTCCAATGCCACTACAGGTGTATCTCGTTGGCTCTCCGTTTTGCTGAGATGAGGTCAAGTGAGTGACCACACTGTGATCCTGTATGCGTGTTTCAGAGACACAGCATACATCAATGGTATGAGATTCTAGGGTTCTAGCCAAGGAAGCCTGTTGACCGATTTGACATATTGTGCATACGTTGAAGGCACCAATGTGTAGTTTGGAGCGAGGTTTCAGTAGACCTGGGACAGTGTTTTGAGCATTAGAATCGTTGGTTATGGTGACACTTGAGGGGGAAGCCGAAAAAGGAAGTTTAGATGTGAAAGTCGATGTAGGAGGAATAGTAGGAAGTGAAGACGGAGGTTGATTATGAATACAGTGGTCTTGAGTGCTGTTAGAGGTATGAGGGCGGTTAACATTTCCCGGCTGCCCACACCGTGGAAGGGTTCTTCTGGAGGTACCTGAAAAGGAAATTGGATTAGAAGTGATCTTAGTGACCTGGGAGCGTGACCGCAGTGCCCAAGGGACAACTGCTTGAGGTCGGTCACACACGACCATTTTATGGGCAATTTTTGTGTTAGCTCCGTACTTGTTGAGACCTTACCGCCGGAGACGGATATCCGTGGGATAAGGTGAGGTGTGCATTTTTAGGGTCGACCTATTCTAACCTCACCCCTCCTTGTGAGAAGGCAGCATCGCTGTCATGCTGGTTGTCTGAAGGAAACACCTTACTGCTGTCACACCTTTGTACAGTCAGCAGTACGACTTCGCCTTCGGACCTTGGGTTTGTTGCTTTTAGTCTTACCGCTCTTCAACCGACCTGTCTGACATGGTAGGACCTTGAGGAACAGTTGTTCCAGCCAGTATAGCTCGGTTGCTTCATCACGATAGGCAAGCCTGACCACCACGTCAAGGTAGCAACAACGGACGTGATGGAAAGAATACAACGAGATTTCACTCGCAAAGTACTTACACTATGTTGACTTGCCATTAATATTATTTCACCACTCCTTACCTTATCTATAACACATATATGTCTATACTTCTCCGCCTACTTTGGTAAACAACTATCCTACAATATACCATTCTTACAGCATATACTCTGATTGGCAACCTATACTTTGTGCTATAGTCATTTATAGCATTGCATCGATGACTTACCCACAGTCCATAACTTGTACCTGCCTGATGAGCTTGTAAAATGGTACTTAGAGAAATGGTGTTTTCCAACAGGATGTGAAACATAGAGCAATGTGTAAGGTATGATATATATCCAAAAAAAAGCTTAAATGAGCCTAAGATCAAAAAAGGAGTGAGGGTGGTGTTACTGACCAGCAAGCATTGGTGGTGAGGGCGATGACTTCAAACTACCCATGTTTGTGAGGAAGAATATTTTGTTTGTATTAGGCTCTTTATGCTTAAGAACAAGTCAACCAATCTGTGATACTGAGTTTGTTCTCCTACGCTAACCATTCAGACTCATGTTTCCAATTTTATGCAGGACTAGCTATTCTACTAAAACAACCCATACCATGCTAACTCTGACTTTTACATTAGGACTGTGTGTCAAGAACAGGATGGGAAAAAAGGAAAAAAATCAGACAATAAATAACATAGTTATTACTTTTCTTAACACTTTACACTCTATACGCACTTTCTGTTCTAATAAACAGCCTTCTTTATTCCAACATTGGCTTCCCTTACTTCATTTGAACTTATTCCACCTTGATAAATATCACAACTCATTATTCTTTATTACTGCATTGTCTCATCTAAAGCCTCTGATCACATTTCACTCTAGCTACAAGAGCTAGTGTGAATTCATTAAAATAATTTATCATATATCTGTCTCTTCCACTACAAAATGTTAAGTGTTGTTTATCGTTCACATTCAGGTGCCTTGCTCTACAAGTCTACTTTATAACAACTATAAACTTACAAAGTTTCATTATATAAATAATTAGCACGACCAAATTCCGAACATAATTATGCTGAGATCGGATCTGGCGTGTAAAGTGGAAGCGATGCCACTTTGGAGAATATTTTGAAGACCACTCAGTATATCTGAAAGAATGAACTGATATTTGCTTTTGAAGACTATATTTATTTAACATGCACACTGTGAACGAATAAACGTAATTTGTAGATCACGCCTGTAAAAATAGCGTGTACATGCCCTTGCAGAAATATATTATATTATCCGTCTCTCGTGGTCTGGAGACAGATCTTCGTGAAAAGTCTTTTTGAGGAGTTTGGGAACTTCTAAGGCTATGATGAATATATCAGTAGACTAGAAAAAATATCCGAAAATATGGAAACAGTGACTCAATAAGTAAAAACAAAAGATGAAAATATGATATATGATGTTCAAACAAGGAAAAGACCCATGAATCGGAGAACCAGATCACGTATCGTTCACCAATAAAGATGCCACAGTTATTAAGAGTTTTATTATTGGGGTTTTATGTTGATGATGTCACAGGTATTCAGTGTTTAACAACGCTTCTACCAGTAACACCTTCTAATATATTTCGTTCCCACCCAGAGAAATCAAAAGACAGAGTCGAGGAGATCGGAAGAGTATATTTGGCGATGACCAATATATCGGAATTCTCTGATCTAATCTGGCTAGCGATTGCGGTAGATATTGAGCACGGCGTTACCACACGTGATCTGGTGCGGATGCCTGACCGAGCGCCTTCAGCTAGATGAGTCCACTAACACATATGGTCAGCATCCAATGTCGAAAACTTAGAGCTATTTATTTTGGGGATTTATTTACCGCTACAATGTGCAAGATAGTTAATAATAATAATAATAATAATAATAATTTATTCTCAAATAACAGTTTGTTACCTGAGGCATGCCAGTTTACAGGCAAGATCAAATTGATACAATATCCACTGTAGTAAATTACTCAGCTGGGTTGATAATTTATAAGATATGAATGTCGATGGTTTTACTCAATATCACAGTTGGCGCGCTTCATGAAAGTTGCGTTGCGAATGTGCAACTAATGGTCAAGGATGAATCCATTGAAGGTGGGAGCTTCTAGAAATCGCAACCATATGTCCCTTTGGAATATCTAAGGCTTTAAGGATGGTGCAGGATGAAGTCACCAGTTACATATCTCAAGGGGGCTGAAAGAGGGAGCAAGTAAAAGAAAGGACGAGAGGCAGAGTAGCAAATATTCATGAAGGAATGTTCAAGGTATGATTACTCAGTCTAATTTTCTTTCATTAAGGTATTTGTTAAGCAAGAGCATTTTAATAGGTTAAAGAAAATAAGTGTAAACATGGTATGAGTGGATATACAACTGACAAATGGAGGCGATTCAGAAAGGAACTGAGAGCATGGGGTTATGTGTGGTTATAAAATATAGTGCTGAAAACAGTATTGTGATATACAATTGGCTATCTTTCTTTTTTTATCAAAGATATTGGAGCCCTTTACATTTTTTTGTATTATTATTTTTTTTAAGGTATCATAGGGTCTTGAGTAGGCTTCGTATATTATCGGATTGTCTAGTTTGCTTGTAATAGGATTACTGGGTAGGAAGTGAAACGAATTCAACGTTCGTAACACGATTTAATGACGTATTTTGCATGATGAATCAGCATTAATACCTTAAGTTCGTGACATCCCACTAGACCATAAGGAGCCGTAATTAAACAAAATGTACTACCCTACAGACATTGGTGGATTGAAGTTATCTCCCCACCATCATGTTTGCTGGTCAGCAACGCCACCCTCCCTCCTTGTCAAATTAAACCAATTCAGTTAAATCAGAAGTCATAAATGAAGGGTTTCGAATGCATATTTGGAAGGCTATCAATATATTGAGAAGCGCCTTGTTTGAGCTGGCTATAAAGTGCAAGGAATGCGTAGCACGGCGTACAATTTGGTGTTCTGATGTGGATGTGTGAACAAGCGCCTCCAGCTATGTGCGCCCAGTAAAACTAGTGAGGTTAGCATCAATGTCGTAAACCTACAGAACTATTAATCTTGAGTTGTTTAGCTCTAAAACCACTTACACGGGAGTCAACAAGCAACTGAAAAAGAGCATTACAGCCGGCAAATATAAATTCATGAAAGACCTAGCAACGGGAACCGAAAAAGCTGCGAGGGGAGGAAATATGCAAGGATTATATTATGCAACAAAGAAGATACAGGGAAGTAGATTGAGGCTAGAATGTAAGACAATCCCTGAGATTCAAGAACAGAGGAACAGGCGGGCAGAGCATTTTTAAGAACTCTTGGATAAATCAGCTTCACTGAACCCACAGGAATTCATAGCATCACACACAGATCATCTTATAACTATTATTCTACCAATGATAGGCGAAATCAGGCTGGTCATCAGACAAATGAACAGTTGGAAAGCGATATATTCACACAACATACCAAATGGAGCACTGAAGTCAGACATAGAGGCACTTCAAAACATGTTCCAAGTTCTATTCAGAAAGATTTAGGGGAAAAACATGTACCGACAGACCGGAAAAGTGGACACCTCATCAAGGTACCAAGGAAAGGAGTTCTGAACATGTGTGAAAGCTGCTGAAGTATCACACCATTATCGATACCAGGAATAGTTTTAAACAGAGTTGTTGAACGGAATGAAAGATTCAGTAGAAGCTCAACTTCGAAAGTAACAGATTAGATTCCAAAAAGATGAGTCGTGCACGAACCAAATCGTTGAACGGATCGTTGTTGAGCGGCCAGTTGAATGGAACTCGTCACTACACGTCAACTTTCCTGACAGCGTGAATAGGAGAGCCCTATGGAACCTTCTCCGACACTATGATGTACCTGAGAATACCGTCAACACAATTCGGAAATTATAAGACAGATCGCACTGCAAAGTTATGCCTAGAGGACAGTTCACAGATGAATTCCAAGTGGAGGTACGCCTGGAAGATTATGTGACAGCTTACGTGCAATTGTTCAAAGGATGAACGGTACTGTTTAGATCTCGAGTTTATCACTAAACGTACTCCAATTATCCTCAACCAATTCATTTCTACTGATTGATCAATTTATTGGAATTAGAGACGCTTTACCGGAATGGCATCCAACCTAATGTCGGATCAGGACGTAGCCAATTCATACAACGTTTTGTTTGTTGAAATCCGAGGGTAAAATGCAACTCGGTCATGGTGTCAAAGTGTGGGTTGAAGCGGAATGTCTGTTACACCACCACAATAGTATACAAAGACAAAGTACGACGTATTGGCATGTGGACGCGTTGTGCTAGTGCGCATTTAATAGTAATTTACTGAAGGCTGATGTCAAATCATCTAACTGAAATTGTAAGCTTTAACTAACTGATATATGAAGCGTCGAAATCTCCAACTATATGGAAGCAATTAGCCTTACTACATGTAAAGATGTGACTGGAGATAAAGTTGTAGGCAAGACAAGTTTGACTACAATATATTGCCCCTAGGATCACTACCACATTAATAGACAGCTTTTTGTCTCACGAGATTCACTATTTTTCGCCTCCTATGTACTAAATTTTATGCTAAAGTGATCTTTTAGATAAAAGATTGTTTCCTTTCCTGCGGTTTGCAAAGCAATACAACGCTGCTGCTACCATAGGTTTTGGTGCATTATGGTCGCTTTGCTGAGTATTCAAATGCTTTGACGAGATGTTTCGAATTTTATATCCCACCTATGCAAGATCACACTTAGATTACTGTGTTCAAGCATTTGCTCCATATCTGATTCAACATACCAACTCACTTGAGCGTGCTCATCGTGTGGGAACAAAATTGGTGAAAAGTCTTTCTAAAGTCCTATCTTTCTGCTCCCTCCAGCCCTAACGATCTTCGAGGCCGTAACAAGAAGGCTCACAAATTTGATCTAATAATAAGAGAGTGCGGTTCCGTTTTTCTCATCGAGTGGTTAATGACTGTAACGCCACACCCGAACAAGTGGTATCAGGGCCATCAGTGAATATTTTCATGTAGAAGCTAGATCTTCACTGGAAAACCCACTGAAGAGAGTAACATAAGTCCACCAACCTATCATTCTTATTACCGGGGAGTGATGACCGAAATTATCACCAACGCTACCCATACACATCATAGAGCTACTGACATCCGAATCCTCACTACCTAAAAATACTACGATTTGTCTCGCCGTTTCGATCAGTAAGACCACTATTTCACCTCAATTAATTTTCGGGTAACTGGTCTGGTCGTATATGAGTGTTCGAGTTGTAAATGTTACATGAATTGTTTAACATCAATTTTGGGTTGGAATGAACACGAGGTTTGATGGCCTGTGTTATTCCTAGCAATATGATGTTCATTTTTGTCAGTTTGCTTTGAAATTGCTATTTTAGGAATAAGAGCAAAGCTGACATGCACACGATAACCTGTTTGGTTTCTAAACATTTTCCAATAAGTGTAGTAACTACCATAACTACGAAAATGTACCAATAACTAACATTAACTGGTGATAGTTAAGGCAATACATCCAACTATAAGAAAAAGAACAGAAAACGGTGAATGCGATCAAACAATTATAAACGAAAAACAAAACGTCAGATGAAAAGACCTACAGTAGAAACCTAAATATTGCTTGAACCGTCAAATCTGAGTTTAAATCTAAGCTCCTAGTATGATACGAGCAACGTAAGTGAAATGCCTCAAAACGCCGAAGAACTCGTTTTTGCAAAAACATATGTGTCTCCACTTTGATATAATTTGTCCAGACATGGTAGCACACCAAGTAAAAGAGTTTTCTGTTCTATCTATTACCATTTCACTCGCCTGATTTCAATCCTAAAGTATTTGGCGGAACTACAAAAACGGCCTTCAGTAAGTTTTAAGTTTACACGAAGACGGATTGTGATCAGAGTTGTTACACTTCTCATCAGCACAGCTATAAGGAAACAAAACATGTGGAATAATGCTTTCAATTGACAGTAAGAACTAAGCAAATCCGCGCGCTTTGTGAACAGGAAGTGTGATCCTCACGTGATTTTTAATTCTCGAACTCGGTGTCTTTACGCAACAAAAGTACTATTTTCGACCCCCAAAGATCTGTTTTCTGCCTAACGATCCGTAACTCATTTCCTTCGAGTTTTGTCCGAATCAGCAGCTAACTGTAGTTTTGCCTCAATTTACTTTCTTAGGTTCACGTGGTTAGTTTTAGTTCAGAGATTTCCTAATCCTGGCCGGCATAAAGGGGAGTGGTTACATCGTCATGACTCAGTTTTATTAGCGATACTGAGCTAAAACATTCTACCAACAACAGGTGTTTGAGCAATCTACGGCAGGTGAACTGGGATGTTCACCCTCAAGTCTTACGCTAACTACGACAAAAGTGCCTTACGATCATACTACGGACAAGCGTTTTAGGCGAATTTGAAGGTGCAACACTTTTAATTGGCCTCACTAATACTATAGGAACATAGTGTTTCCTCTCTCACTCCAAAAGGATAAGAATGCACTAAAGCGTATCCAAAGTAGAGCCACGAAATCAGTTCGGGGACTCAAATTCAAACCTTATGAAGAGCACTTCAAACCACTTAATTTTCACCTGTCAGGGTATAGGCGTCTCACAAGTGGCCTGGTGACCTATAACTTAATTACTTCTGAGCATCCCCTAACCTACTTAAGCTCAGTCAAAACACAAACTTTAAGTGTAACATTCAGAAGTTAAAGATGCAACATAGGAGAATGGACTATACGGCTACCTTTTAATCTGTGTGATTAGTCGAATCCTGGATTTTAATACCGACTGAGGTGGTCAAAGCGACTTCTAAGGGGTCCATCAAGAGGAACCTTAACGTATTCTTAGGGACTCAGGATAATATTTTTTCATAACTAATACTTCTCTTTTGTTTTGTAAGTATACCTAGGTTCCTACTTGGAAGTGTCAATGATCGACGGCTACTAGATACGGAACCTCGTTAAACGAAATCTTCTATTCGTTCCACAACAATTTGAAGAGAATAGCTATATCATTGAACTTCACTAGTGGTAGTCAAATAATGTGGTTTTATTGTGACAACATAAGTGTGAAACTGCGGTTTTGCAATCTTACTATACTTAGTTGTTGATTCATATAAACTCAATCTACTTTGGCTCAAGTGAAAATGTAGGGTAAATGATGTTTGCACTAGAAATTAGTAAATTAGAATTCTCATTGGCCTACTGCATCAACTATTGATGTTAATTTAGCGATTAACGTGCACATCTGCATGTATTTGTGGATGGCATTATATATCCTTTATTCCCTGTATTTTTGTCTCCATTATTTATCATTTGTTTGCCATCTTGTTTTAGTGAATGTGTGCAATTCATCATTTAATTAAATACACCTAACTTGCGTATGTTCTTTACGACTTCAGTGTGATATGAACACACAATTGGTTGAATATTCATCTAGTGATGAAGAAGAAACTGAAAAACTGGAGCTGCCTACAATACTTCAAGATTTAAATTCTGATTCCTTTCGTTTTTTTGTTCGTGAAGATGATCCTTCGAAGCATGATTTTCGTAGTAGAACTTTTCCTCATGAACCTGGGAGTTGGGCCACTTCTGTGTATATTGCATGTAATCACAACAACGTCTTGTATTGTACCAAGGTTCTCATTTGCATTCTAGAATACTTGAGGCGATCAAAGACCCCGTAGTTCAATCAAATCCTGTAATGGGTGATTGTTATACTGTGGATTCTCCTCACATAAGTTTGTCGAAGACATGGCCTATTTATTTTCATTGGATTGAACATCTCGTTTGTAATCTTCGTTCTGCTGTAAGCTCTTTTGGAAAGTAAGAATACTTCGTGCATAGTTAAGTGATTTTAGGTGCTGGATTGCGCTTGATGGCGTAGAAGTTCTTGTAAATGAAGAAAACACACGGTACTCATTTTCTACTGCTTATAATCTGTAGATCCTTTTTCACTTTAGTAACTTCTGAAGAGTCACGTATAGCATTGATATCTCTACTCAATTCTGTTGATTCATGTGTCACTGCGTTTAGAGGGCCAAAGTATTATGAAGTAAGACAATCAATTTCCCTATTATTCTTCAGAATCCTAAATTCCATATGAGTTTTTTGTGGTGTAATGGGGATGTTCGTAAGAAGTATTCAACAGAAACACTAAACAATTTTTTGGTAAGACAACATTTTTCTATGAATTATTCATAAAGATGGATTTGCGAAAAGCAATATTTGTAGAATCTAAACAAATATCCCATGAAGTTACAGATATAGTGTGCAAAAGCGGAAAAAAATATTTCGACATAAATATATTGTGATCTTTTATGTAAATAGATGTACTGTGCTTTGAAATATTCATATTTCTCTACAAGCTTATTTATTTTGAAGCGTACAAAACCTTGCACAAAAAAATCCTATTAACATTAATTTAAATTAAAATAAACCGGAATAGTTTAGTATTACAGAGGGATATGAGTCCTAAGAGGAAAAGTGAGATATTTAGTGGCCCGATATCTGACCCCAAGTGGATCGTAAGATTGATTGTTATTGAATGATTGCCGTCGAAATATATACATCGCCAATCCTCGTATATACTCATCGACTTGAATCGTGTTGGTGAATAACGGAATTAAATAAGCTGAATACGAGAGTGGGTTTTTGAGTACGTATATTTCCTACAGTCATTGATCTGGACGGACAATCATAGGTACGAAGCGAAGGGAAGAAAGCAAAGCGAAATGATGCGCGGTGGAGAAGGCGTGTGAGCTAACTCGATTTAATCGAGCGTTATTCGATATTTATGGCCACACATACATGTGACGAGTAAGATAAGGAATGCACGCATACACTCCCCCCAAATGCCCCGGTACGGCCGGGAGTGAGGGGTCAGCTTTCCATCTCGAAATGCTCTTACATGACCACGTGCATACAACCACTGCCAGGGAAATCCTATTTACTGCCTTCTCGCGGCAGGGGCGTTGTTTACGAAATTATAGCTTCTGAACAAGCCAATTAATCCATTCTTCTTGAGTCACGTTTTTACCTTGTTGATTACTCATTTATCAACCCTGACTGTTTTTATATGAACGTATGTGTGTGTACACTTTTTATCCTCTGGAGGAGGTACCTACTCATGAGAAGCCTGTAACTTATTTTTGTTAGGCTATAAATGTTCATTAACTCTTGATTAAATTGATTTGGTTCACATGCCTTCTACACTGCACGTCATTTCACTTCATTCTTTTCTCTCCGCTTCGTTTCTCCGACAATTTGTCTGGATCGACAATTGTATGAAATATATGTATTCGAAATGTATTTTCGTGTTTGACTTATTTGATTCCGTTATTCACTAAAGTGGATTAAGTCGATATACGTAGAACCTAAGATCACTTGAATGAAATATGAGTGCCTTATATTTCAGTTATAAAAAGATTAATGCCCTGGTACGGCCAAGGGTGGGCAGAGTTAACTCTCCCTTTCCAATTCCTTGCACATGGCCAAGCGTATACAGCCAGGGAAGTTCTACTCACTGCCTGCTCGCACCAGTGGTGCTGTTTACGAAACTGAGAGGATGAAAATCGAATGTCAGGCGCTTTAGGCGGGCTGGTGGATACGGAGAGTTCACCTAGGGGGGTTGGGAAACCCTGATTCCAAACCAGTGGTGCACATGGGCTCCAGTATCGTGAAGTAACAAATAGCGTATGAATCAATTGTTGGTCACCAGCTACCATGGGTCTGCATTCCGTGCCGTTGCTCCATTGCCTTGTGGATCAGATCTTTAGGTCGAAGTCTCGGAGTGTGGTCCCCAAAGAAAACCACCTGCTTCGGTCTGGGCATCCGGTCATTATCCCAGCACTCACAAATCGAATGATTGATATGGCGCATATCTATTTGGTGCCTTCTTGTACCAATTTTTATGTGTTCAAACAAATATATAAAAACAGTCAAGTTTGATAAGCGAATAATTAATAAGGTCAAAATGTGGCTTAAGAAAGGTGAGTAGATCGGCTTGTTCGGAAGCTAGAATGAGTTAGTGGGCTTAAAAATAGCAACCGACACTACAGACATTTATGTACTATATGGTGGCTAGTTTTGGGCCACGTCAATCTGTTCCCATTTCCTGATTTTTAGAATCTAGATAACCCCAGCTATGTATCTTATGCGACCATTCGCCCTATCGCTGATGTTTTTCTCGTATTTACGAGAATTCACATCACCAACGGGTCCGTTCTTCATTTTTTTCAGATTCTACTCTTCACCTTATTCGGTAGTTTCAACACACACAATAAGCGAAGCACCTACGAGTTAATACGTTCCAGTCACATTTTAGGGGTTAAGTGAAGCTGTCAAATGCTACACAAAGTTGTCACTTGGTCGCCTCGTTCCGATATCATCAATGTTGGGGATATGAACTATGGGACTCAATGAACACAAGTTGCGCTTTTTGGATCGAGTAAAAAAGGTGCAATTCTTATTTCGTAATTGAACACCTAGTCTTGGTTACTAGGCTACTTAGACTGAATGTAAAAGAAGCAAAAATTACTATAAAGGATTACTTAGGTGTTTGTTTCATAGGACTTCATATCAATCAAATCTTTGATGAACAAGTAAAGTGGTATGTTCTGCTTCTTTCTAAGTACTTAGCAGAGTTGAAAGCTGAAAATGTGAAGAAGTCTCGCTGCATAATCTATTGGAGAATAAGAAAATTGATAGAGCGTTAATCTACCAAAACTTGTAAAAAAAGTAGGGATTTGAATCGAATTTTGGATTACGATCCAAGTTTCGTATAAAAGAAATAACTGCCGATTTGGTGAACTCCATTCAGGGGCAGAGTTACATGTTCACGTTTTCGTGAAATGGAATGACTTAATTTCGATTCATGGAACTACTCTAAGTTTATGAAGAGGGATAGATAGTGTTTGGTTGTGTATCTAGATGATCAGGTCGAACGAGATCGGGGTCGCGTTGGTATCAAATACACAACTGGGAAATCAAGATTGCCAGTTTACATTTATTAGATCTTATTAAGACTGATATTACGGATATGCATTCCTTCCGTATATTACAACGCGAGCATGGTGTAAAAAGATCGACTTAAAAGTCAGAACAATATATTTTCGATCAATACTTGAATCCAAACAATAATTTAGGTGCTACGGTAATAGAGAACTGAGTTTGTAAAAAAACATCGGAAGATGTATAGCCTTATTGTACAAAAGTTTACAAGTTGGTATGAATCCAAATAACCATCCTAGTTACCACACCATTATCGGCTGACCGCGAAAGCTATATCAAATAAACATAGAGTCTGCTGGAGCATTTTGAGAAAACAAGACTATAGAATTATATCCGATCAATAGGTTTTGCATGCATAAAAAATATTTCACTAGATGTTTGCAATTTATTGCTAATATGTGTTAAGATAGTGTCTCATCGATCCTAGCTTCTGGATACCAACCGGATTTCACCTCGTGCTTTGAACTGAGCGACGTATATTTGTTCACTTGCTATTGTTTGCTCGAATCTTCTCATTGATGTTTAGGACTGCCAATGGAAAGATTCAAGCAAACAATACCAAGTGAATTTAAACTTCACTTCATTGCACAAACAAGTAGCTATCAGGACTCAGTAGCTAAGCGGATAACTTGATGGCATTTGAAACGAACGGTACTAGGTTCCAGTCCCGGAGTGAACAACAACTCCAGGATGCATGTACATCCAGCCGGTGAGTCCCAAATAGGACGAAACGCTTGTCCTAGATCCCACTGCTAACCACCATGTTTCCTTATGTATATTGGTTTGAATTTTTGCATAAGGATATGTGTCAATGATTTTCGTGACTAACATTAATCTGGAAGAACTTATATAAATTTGGAGTTAAGGCTAGTAACTCCACTTTTCATCCACCTATCAAAGAAGGATACTGCTTGCTCAATTCACTTTAGTAAAAACTGAACAGAAGGTTAGAAAAAGCACTTAGTGTGAATAGTCTTAATCAATAATCTAACCGAAAGTCACTTCACTGTTGAAGTGGAATGGCCTGTGAGCTTTTATGAGGAAAATATTAAAAGGACATTCAATTCGTTGTAATTTAGTAGTGAATAACAATTATGAGGGAAATACTGCAAACATATTAATCAGAGAATCACAGCACCGATATCACAACTATAGTTTAAAAGTACGATATAGCCAGAACATAATATCAAGAGACTTCTTTGTGTGCTGAGGAATGTTGCATAGATATATATGTCCATGACAGGAATTAAGATATACAAAAAGATAATAAAATTTAAAGTCAGGTGCCTATATGGATGTAAGATTATTTCTCGGCTTGTTCTGCTAGTTCACTCATTGATGTATAGGATGAGACTGGTGTCATTTGTTGGGTCCGCACCAAGCCTTGTTGAGCCATGCTTGCCAGGAGACAGCCTTCTCTATTCCAAATGTCTCCATATGAAAGTGTCAAAGCGCCACCTGCACACCAAAAAACAGGGTTTTAATTTAGATGGTTAGATAGCAATCCTGAATGTCCATCAAAGAAGGTTAACAAAATGTTTTACAAACTTGAGCAGACTAAAGACCTAGAAGATTTCCTAACATAAAGTTAAGTAGATCACAGAATTTTCAGAAAAAATACTGTGAAAGGTTATACATTAATATAATTCATGAGTTGCAAGCTTTTATAAACACTCCTATATGAGATCGAATCAATAATCACAATTAGGCAGTGGTTTTCTGTTAACCCAGTTCTTCATATGGATGGATTGTTACACCGTATCTACAATTTTTTGCATACTATAATAAATGATTGCCTGTAGTTCACGTGACTTCAACAATTCAAGATGCACAATTTGTTTCCTAATTAAATGATATAAAATCTTGGCAGATGAACAGAATAAACCATATCCTCATGTTTATAAGACGATACTAAACATTAATGAAAATAGCAAAATCTAGAATGATTGTAGTGATCGCTCAAAATCAAATGATTTCGTAGCAAATTTAAAACTAGTTCACACTACTGTGCTGTTGAGATTCTGTAACATGGAAAACTGTCTAGTCAAAATCTAGTTCAGTTACAGTATTTTACTACATTGTCTTTTGAACTCTAATGTCGTTACTGAAAATGACTTTAAAAATAGGATTATTGGTAAACAAAAAAGTAATGATTTTCGCCTAAACACTGTTCCAAAACTGATAATCTGCGATAGCTGACGAACCTACGTAATTTGCTCTTGTTCCAATCAAAATCCATTCGTCCGGCTTAATCTCTACTTCGGGATTGTGAAACCATATGCTTTGATTTAGTGTGACCAAGTATAAAACATGATGTGGTTCAGTAAGAGCGACCCATAACAAAAAAGCATCCGATAAATACGCTAGGAAGGCATCACGATAAGAATGTAGAGAGGCGGCTAGGAAACGAAAAACAAACAAATAGATTTTTTTAAAGTAGCAAGACTTCTGGACCATTCACATAGACTCAGTAAACTATTATATACTTGATAATTCTCCTAGACAATGTAAGTGTAAGTGCTCTAAGAAATAGTGATTGTATTGACCACATACTCCTAACATGATAGGATATTAACGTGCTGAAAAATATCAATAACCGAAGGAAAATTTAGCGGCCTAGTGCACTCACTTCTCATCTTAGTAATACAGCACACCAAAAATATTTATAATGCTCTTAGAATAATAAACGAGCGAAACAATATTATTTCTGAATGATTAGCTATCAAACAAATTTCAACCAACAGGACTATTTACACTTTTCATCTACCCAACTAGAATGCAATGATATTACATGAAAAAGACAGTAGAAAATCGCCTGAATCATTAAGATGGATAGTTGGTTCAGCCTAACATAAATTATTATTTGTATGATTAAGTGATATCTCCATATTATCAGCTATAGTATTTCAAGTGAAAAATGACCTGAATAAATCACAGGATAGGAAAAAAAATGAAAATCTATTTACCTCACATAGGACAATAAGACAAACTGAATAACCTTACTGACACTTGCTGTAGACCGATGTCAAACTACTATAGTTCTTGAAGACGATTGAAGCAAACATAAATCTTGTGATTTCAATAAACTCACAAAGATAATTATAATCCCATACATTGTTCTTTTTCTGTAAGAATAGTAGGTTAAGAAAGAATGGTAATAGAGTAGCTTAGAGGGGCATGGGTTCCACTGTGAAATGAAGTGTCGATTATCTGGAAATTTACTTCGCTCAATTGACCTAGAAATGCCACGAGCATTATGTGATAATATAAATAGACAAAGTACTTAGTATGACATAGGGAAACATTATGTATTATTGGTTCTGTACTTGTTTATCCAGTTGACCAGCAGCAGTATTTGATTAATAAAAGAACATTTTAAACAAAAGAGCATAAGGACGTTTCCAGGAATTCCTAAACTTTGTTAAAACTGCAACCGGCTCACTTGTGAGGTAGACAATTCGAGCACTGAGAAAAGTAATGATATAACAGAAAGGTTTTAAATGGTCACATGACCTGTTATGCTTAATCTATTAGTCACTTGAATCAGCGAGTTATTCTCCTCATTGTCGTAAGTCAAGGAAGATTTGTAGTCTTTGAAAACGGTGCGCATTACATACGGAAAATAAAAGTAGAAAATAGCTTAATAAATGTTAACGACTTACAAGGTGGTTCCTTTAAACGGATCCAAGAGTGTAGTTGTCCACCAACATTTGACTTAAAACCAAGAACATATTCAGGTTCACAGAATACTGTTTCAATAGGTGAATTAGCATCGAAACTTTGATAATGTAGTACCCGAGTTCGTGGTACATTTGGCAAGTTGTCACTAACAAAAAATGAAGTAATTGAATCAAATAGTTAGAAAACCGTATTCATGACACTCGGTGCAAATTATTATTTTCTAATGAAGTATAAAATTTCGTAATGCTTAATATGAAGCGCACCAAAAAGGAATCTTTTTTGTTTAGCAACAGGCTGACGATAGAACGACGATGTTGATAAATTCAGTTAGTATGAAGGCAACAACAGAAAAGTTTCAACAAGTGAAATAAGTATAAAATAACACTTTTTGTAAATAGAAACGTACAAAATTATTCAGTCCATAATAATAAAACTAAAATAGTCATTCTAATAGAACAGTTTCCTCTAAAATATAATCCAATGTTTAACTTTCCATATCAATTTATGTTATTTCTCTCCAACTATTTTTCGTCTTATTAATCTTCCTTCTAGCTTTGCTAACATAAATTGTGACAAGTCAAGTTGATACATATCATGTCAGTTCCTATGTTAAATTTAACTAATGACTGGTTGAAGCAGAACCATTAGACTATGTTTTAGATATAAATGATATCTGTTATATGTTTAATGGTCTGGTACTACGAAACTTTGTGGTAAATGTATGGTTTTAGTAAGCCAAGAGTGAAAATGTAAATATATTTTTTGGTATAACCCAGTTAGATAAGTTATTTTCAGGTGGGCTCATCATTTTAACTCGTTCAGGAGGAAATTGACTAAGTTTTATGTAAAAAATTATATCGTTTGGAGTTTAAAGGTTGAACTTTGATATTAAATCAAATATGAACACTTTAATTGCTGTGGTTATATATTACAATGTGTGAATGTACAATTTAGAAAAAACGAACGCCACGATACCGACAAGTCAACTATATTGGAGCTATGGACATACAGTGCGCATATGAGAGTACGAACTTTTAAATACTGTCAAAAACATTAATCAAACATGATAATCAATAAATTTTTTGTTATATCCCAATAAGTAGCGAAATTGCATTTCTGACATTTCTGACTTAATGTAAGCCACTTATTCAGAGAAAATAAATTAACACAATTCTAAATAGTACAAAGAAAACAATGCAGAATATTTTTAGTACAATAAAAATCATGACAGGCCTCAATATGTCAATGTCCAGTTATTCTTAGTTAGGAATCAGTATTTCGGAAGTCCATGAGTGAAAATCAATCATTAGTATTAAATGAATAAAAGGAATATTTCTCCAATTTCCGACCTCACAGAGAGATAGAGAAATAAGGCACATACATAATCATAACTATAAACTTATTAGCGTTAATAACAAGAGCATCATTCCTACAGTTGAAGAACACATGGAACTCAGAAAAACTATCAGCCAACATCCAACTCACAATCTTCAATGCAAACATCAAGACACTTCTATTGTACAGGGCAGAAACGTGCAGAACAAATTTAACCATAAAAAAAGTACAGTTATTTATAAACAATTGTCTAAACAAGATACTTCAGATCCGTTGGCCAGACACCATCAGCAACAACCTACTGTGACAGAGAACAAACCAACTTCCAGCTGAACAGGAAATTAGGGAAATATACTGGAGATGGATAAAACACACTTTGTGGAAATCATCGAACTGCATCACGAGGCAAGCCTTAACTTGAAATCCTCAAGGTAAACAGAAAAGAGGAAGACTAAAGAACACACTGAGTCGGGAATCGGAGGCAGACATGAGAAGAATGAATAGTAGTTGGAAGCAACTGGAAAGGGAGGGGCCAAAGACAGAGTTGGTTGTCGAATCTTGGTAGGCATTCTATTCTCCCACAAGGAGTAAAAGACGTGAGTGAAAAAGTAAAACCGCAACCAAAATTTTCAGACATTGAACTTACAAATCCAGTGATTTCACATATGAATTAAAATCTTGGAGTTTTTCAACATACGGAACATTAGGCATGGGAGACAAAAAGGATGCAGCATCCTTCTCAGGTGTTTTAAATGAACAATCCATGCGAAAATACGGAGTAATTGAATCCGATTCACTTTTATTTATTGGAAAAGCTTCAACTAATCTATGACAAAATGAACGTCCATCACGAAGTTTTGTAACATAGTAATCATTCGGTTCAAGTACATTTGCTGAAAAAAAAAACAAATTAGAGCATCAGCAAATCAGAAAAACAGGATCCAGTCCCTGATATGGAATAACAAAAGCATGTTCTAAAAGTAAAAAGAATATCAAAGCAAATCAGGAAAATGAAACTATAGAAAAAAAAGATGGCTATAGATTAATATATTTAAAATCAAAAGCCAAAGACAGAGGAAATATCCAATTATATCCTGGTTATTTTTGAGAGATGATACTGAAAATATCCAACCATCAATTTCGTATATTTTGTCATCCACAACTCAAAGTCACAGACCTACATTACATAGTTGAGAGAAACATCAATTATTTAATAATTTATACAACCAAAGACGCTGGACGGAAAACGCAAAAGAATAATCACTATGTAACTCAAATCTTAGCAACCGTTTCGCAAATTGATCAACTCGCTGACATTTTTCAGTCAATAACTTCAGCATTTTTCCCGTGACGAAGTACTAAATTCATTACTCTAATGTTTCTGCAGTGATAAAAACAAGTGAAAAGAAACATAAGTTTGGATTTTTGGGCGGATATGTGACAGTTAACTGATAAGTCTTGAATCGGTTTCCTAAGCTCTTCTAATAGTCTCATGCTAAATCTACACGACAATGTGAACACGGAGAAAGAGCGCAAAATGTGGAGAGAATGCTTTCTTCCAAGGTTAATCCATAAACAGAAAATCGAGGGTATTTATAGTATTTCAGAATGCCTTTGGCTTCTGGAAGAATCTGGAACTATACGAAACATAGTAGAAGGATATGTAACCATCCAGTCAGAAATGTGACTCGTGACCTTACTTTCTAGATTGTTCTGAGAAACTTCTACTCAACGCTGACGGGATAA
Organism: Schistosoma haematobium; assembly: GCF_000699445.3. Classification (NCBI taxonomy): domain Eukaryota; kingdom Metazoa; phylum Platyhelminthes; class Trematoda; order Strigeidida; family Schistosomatidae; genus Schistosoma; species Schistosoma haematobium. The sequence continues at coordinate 19,899,425 of NC_067199.1, read as the reverse complement.
AATGTTTCACAGTGTCTTCAGGGACCCTCTGGACTATTTCAAGGAATACATTTGATTTCCCCAACACCTTTCTTCTTACAAAAAATAAGACTACATCTTTAAATCTACTTGCCACATCATTACAATTAGTAGTTTACTGAATTTATCGCGATTCGGAATGCAGAGAATAGAAAGTCGAATCAAATCATAGGATTTAATGTTAGGAAGTTGAAGAACTCCACAAACAAATTATTAACCGTCATTTTAGGTTGCACATATCCCCACCACCACTGTTTCCTTTGATATGCTTAAAGTAAGAGAAAACCCACCATGAATTTTGTTTAAATCAAAAAGATATTGAAAAATTTATGCTAATTTCTTATTAATTATAGATGCTTTGTAATGAAAAACTTAGTTTCAGGCTGACCGAATTTTCTTACAATTAAAAATATTATACCATTACCGTAGATTTTAAAGTACTCTTGTGTTAAATAGAACTGATGAAAAGCAAAACGGGAATTTCATATTAAACAAAGATTTTTCAATACAAAAAACTAAATAAGTCAATGATTAAAAAGTTAAATTATTTCACCGGATTTCATACAAGTACAGCTTAAAAACTGTGATTACGATTTCTAGTCAAAGCCTAATAGGTAATGAGACAGTGAGCTGTCAAGACAGTAAAACACACATCAAACGAAATGCATGTTGCATCATAATGGTAAAAACAGCCATTTTTCTACGTTAATAACAAACATGGTGACTGAGCATCAGATATTCTAACACATACGCTACATTGAACAGTAAAGCACAGATAGTCAGAGGTTTGTGTAATTACGATAAAGTATATAAAAATGGTCAAGGATTGAAACAATTAAAATCTACTGCATTTATATAGTACGCAACAAGAGGTTATCTTTTCTGAAAACCACTGTCAGTGGATGTTAATCAACCATAGTAAGGGCACAAAATTATATCCGAAGACATTCGAAAATATCAGTTTTTTAATCATTTCAACCACTTAGAACGCTGAGCTTCTCTAAACATAAAGCGAAGACAAAATTATAACTGATGCAAATGGTATCAACAATGTACTGAAGTGTGAACATGTTTGAAGTAGCAAAAACCTATTGTCGAATGCTTTCCCGTTTGTATGAAAAGTGAAAAAATGGATACACAAAATCAATAAAAGTGGTCCCCACTTATAATAATTTGAAATAATAGATGATTAAAAAACTGTTACATCCTAGCACGTTTCCCACGCTGAAGTTTGTTTACGTTTAATTTTGTTGAGCGTTTCAATTAACTTGTTTGACTGACAGTGTTATTCAAATACTAACAAGTTGTATATTATCATGCATCACATGTAATATATATATATATATATATATATATATATATATATATACTTGAATCTTATTAATTCATTCGACTCTTGATTCGTCTCTGTAATCGCTCGTGTTTGCAATACTGCCCGAATTAACTTGATGAGCTTGTGGCTTAGTGATCTCTGCTTTTTAATAATAAGTTGTAGTCGGTCATTTGTGTTCCTTTCTGAAATTCATACACCTTTGTGATTTATTTAATAAAGGTTATCAGGAAGATTGATATACGAAGTCTAAGGAATTATATCGAAAATAATCCTTTACATCATTATCGAATAGAGTTCTTCTGTTGGTTTAAAATCGCCCCATGATACATTTTTACAAAACGCATTACTAATTAACTTACATCGGTCATGAAAATAACAGTGTAGGCTATTCGGTCTGAAATCTTTAGGAACGGTTTTACTCGCAGCCATTAAAGCTTGAGCCATGAGCTCACCACCATAAATAGTTCGTGGATTAGGCAAGAACACGCGTTCACCTCTGAAAAAAATCACATAAGAGATTACATTCTAACTGAGTTTACAATAAAAAGTATATATTTCAGTGACAGGCACTATTACATTATAGTCACAAAATTTTCAAGTTTTCTGTCATTACAGTAATGAAATGTCGAATGCCTGATAGAAAATAAGCTTCTATAATAACCTTTCGACTGAATAAAATGATGTATATGACTAAAAACAATAATACTAGGAGTTACTTATTTTGCAGAAATTCACAAAGTCACATCTAAATGGTGAACCCTTACAGCTGTCAATAGAATATAATAGACAAAACTGATAACTTGAAAATAGTATAATCCTTTTATATGACACATTTTAACGTCTACAAGCGCAAACTTCGGTATTTAAAACAAATTCATTATCCAATGTATGAGATTAAATTCTATTCCTTTTCGAAACAAACCACTCATCGTATGCATGTATTTCAACGACCACCTGGTGATTCATAGACTGGGTATTTTCACTACACCAAGTCTTGGAGATAGAAAGCAGAACTTGCTAACCGAAAGTTGTTATCAAAACAAATTCCTTTATACAGAAAGTGTTACTGCTTAAAATTACACACATACCACTTGTGAAGACTACTTTTAAAAAATAAGCAAACAAATTCACGAATTTTAACGTCCTTGTGCACATTCAACAAATATATGTTAAAACATGTGCAAAACAATGTTGTTATTTCATTCCCTCATAATAAATCACTAACTGTTCACAGTTTTCAAGAAGTGTATTAATCCACCGTTGTAGAATACATTGCTAATAAGTAGTTATTGTATGTCTACCTATATGTAACCAGTTTTTTGTATGTCAAGCTACAAGAATACAATCAGCATCCTATTAAAATTAAACTATATTCAATGTAATTTAAAAATAATATTAATCTTGCCTGTATACATTTTCTCTTTGTAATTTCATATCCAACAATTTAGTAATAAATTTATCACCAATATTCATTGTTCCAAGTAGGAATATTCAAAAGCTAAAAAAACAGAATTGAATTCAATAATGTGAATTGTTATTATTATGGAAGAGAGAAAACAAAAAGGCAATGAGCATTATCACCAGATACATTTTTCTAATGAATAGTACAGAAATTATTCGCACAGAAACATTAGTTTTTTCTAACAAACAAAATTGTTTAATGTATTTCGGAGAAAAGTGGAATTCTCATTTGCCAATTGTTTCAAAATAATTTGAGATTCCTCTGGATATTGTAATGATGGCTGTAAGAAATTGAAATGATAAAATTTTTTTTAGAAAAAATGGTTAGAAGCAAGTAGACAATATTATGAAATCAAATCAAATTTACTTCAAACTTTTATTAGTAATAACCCAAGTAATCATATTTCATGTGGGAAAATTTGAACATGCGATATATTGGTTATGTTTAAATGAATTATTTTAAAAAGATTTCATATTGAGTCACAGAATTGCAAATATGTATATAAGGTACTTATTTATTAAATAATTTGGATATATAAACTAAAACATGTTAATTAATTCAAGATAGATGACATTACATAGTAACAAAAAAACATTTCAGGGAAATAAATAGTGATAGGTAAAAAATATAATAAGATATAAGTTGAGGAGAATGAAACACTGATAAGAGGAAAGAAAAATGTATTAGAATTATTGGTGACTTTATGTTTGTGCAATATATGACAATTTTATTTGTTATTCAGTTGCGCAACATCTACGATATTTACATTATAGAGTAGAATAAAATACAACAATAATAGCTAGATGATAACAATAATGCAGTAGATCAACTTTGTACAATTCATCATTGAGAAACAAAGAGTATCTTAACTAATCAATATCTCTTTGAAATCATGAAACGATCAATGTTAGACCACTACTGAAACCCTGAGTTGGTTGGAGTTAGACCTTAACACCGTTCGATTTCGGTTCAGAGGTTAGACATTCACGCACAAGACCAAACGTCCTAGGTTTGATTCCTGCGTGCAGGATCGTGGATACGCACTACTGAGGAGTCCAATACTAGGATTTCCATTAAACTAACAACTAGCAAAGAAATGTTATTTACTGGAATTGGATCCATCGATGAAAGGTTAAAAATTTAACCAACAATTCAACATAGGGGGAAGTCGATTGTCCATATCGCACTAAGAAACCATTAAATTTGAGTGTGTTTTGTTTTACTGCTAACAACTGATACATCAACCTGTAATAAATCAAATCTCGAATGACAAAAATAATCAGAAAACAGTTGAAGATTTACATTAAAAAACAGCTTTTAGTTTTAAAGGAAAATCGAAAGAGAATTCATATGACATACGTAATAACTTGCATAATTTCGTAAGAATTTAACAATCATATTTGTGAATTTTATTGATTTCCGAAGATTTGAATCTTTTTGAGCATCATGGTAAAATTTATTCACAACAGCTACAAACAATTGACTAGGAGACAATTCTGGAGTTGAAGATACATAGGCTAAACACTGAGAATAGAGGTTAAGAAAAAAACAACGAGATAGGAAGAGAGAGAAATAAAACTGATATCTTGCATTAAAAAGTATCAATTGTATGTAATAAGAACAAAAACCACTTTATTTCTATTGTAAAAAGGTAATTTAATGAAACGGTTACCTTATAACTGAATGAAGATAAATCAAGAACAATTGATCAGTGTAGATTATATAACAACCCATTATGGTCCAGTAAAAATATCTAATATGACCAAAACGATAAAATTTCACTCAACTCACAAACTTATTGAATTACAATCGTGATAAACATTTACAAACCCGAAATTTGCGAAGCCACTCAATATTCATTAATTGTTTGTTTCAATTAAAGTAATATTTATGTTTATAGGATAAGTTAAATGTGTATTCACAATCGCTCAATGGTGAATATTTTATCTCATGATATGTTTACTATCATTTTAGTAAAAATCAGTGACGGTGGTCAATAATAAAAAATAAGATCTAATTTTTTGCGTTGGACAAAAAAATCTTTCTACTTGGCAAAACAACGATTCATAAATTGATGCCATGTATTTTCAAAAGACGGAATAATAATTTATATGTACACACTAACATTTACTTAGTTGCAAGGCATAGAGCTGATAGCGTCTACACAAACATGAAGAAATAGCATAACAGAATGGTAGTGAATTAACTACTTCTACAGCATATTCCAAAGATACTGTCCTTGGATAAATTTTGAAAAAATCTAAGATAACAGTTTCACAATTATTGAATAAAGAAAGTGAGTAGATTCAAAACATCGACCTGTGGATACTATAATGTCATTTATATCAATGCGCAAAGACAGTTATAGAAACGAATTATGATGGAAGTCTCAAAAGTCCAGATCAAGAGAATAAATAAGGATCTATGGGATTCAGGTCGGTAGACATATTGCCATAGATCCAAATCATTAATTGCTGTCCAGAAACGTAGTTAACCTATTCCATTAATGAGATAAGACATTAGACAAAACAGAAAAATTGTCATGAGTATATATATATATATATATATATATATATATATATATATATATATATATATATATATATAGAGAGAGAGAGAGAGAGAGAGAGAGAGATTCAAGTGTTCTATGTAGTTTCTAGTACAGAAAACATCAATGTACGTTATGAAAGAATTTCAACCAGTAACAAAATATTCTAGAATTCGGAAGAGTAAAATTAAGGTATCCAATCTTGGAATTGACTTTTAAAACCTTGAATCAATTTGTAGATTTTGTTCGCACTTTGATGTGTTGCTTTTTTGAAAGAGCATTGAACTTTTTAAGATAGTTTTTATCACAACGCGATATGAAACTATGACACGTTAGACAGGTGTTTTATTTTACATTTCTGGGATGAATAGTTAAATGTCGAAAGATTCGAAATTCACATAACAGAAAACAATCTGAACGGATATACTCTGAATGTTAAACTCTATCCAAAAAATAGAATGCACAAATGAAATTGCAGTGGGACCTAATTTACTTTCAATGAACGTTCACTTAACTCCCAAGCCCGGGTAAAAGAAAAGGAATGTGAATGAGGTCAGAAACCCCATCCGGTAGAAAACAATCTTGCTAAAAAACGCTAACTAGAATAACAATTTAAACCAATTAAACTCTGTCCTGACAGTTCGAGGATCTTCTTTTAGAGGAATTATGACGCCTCATGGTGAAACCCGAGAATCTTCGGGAGTCATGACGCCGACATCCCTTCTAACAACCAATGCAACAATTAATATGGGTACATGGAATGTTCAGACAATGTGGGAGACCAGGAGGACGAGTCAAATAGCTACAGAAATGAGGAGATACAATTTGATGGTGCTCGGAATAAGTGAAACGCATTGGACCCAAGCTGGACAGTGAAGGTTAAATTCAGAAAAGATACTGCTGTACTTTGATCAAGAAGAAGAAAATGCCCCTCACACAGAAGCAAACAAGCAAGTGAAGAAGAGCAAGCACGGACCACAGTGAACAGCTCGAATACAGTTAGACGATTTGGACTTTACAGATGACCTAGCTCTTTTACTCCATACACATAAACAAATTTGCGTGAAAACAGCCAGTGTAGCAACAGCCTCTACAACAGTAAGTCTTCACAAAAACACAACGAAAAGAGCAACATCCTCAAATACAACACAGAGAACACTAATACAATCATACTTGGTGGAGAAATTCTGGAAGACGTGGAACATCATACGTAGCTGGACAGCGTCATTGATAAAAAAGGAGGATCTGATGCAAACGTGAAAGTATAGATTGTCAAAGCATGGGCACCATTCCTACAGTTGAAGAACACATGGAACTCAGAAAAACTATCAGCCAACATCCAACTCACAATCTTCAATGCAAACATCAAGACACTTCTATTGTACAGGGCAGAAACGTGCAGAACAAATTTAACCATAAAAAAAGTACAGTTATTTATAAACAATTGTCTAAACAAGATACTTCAGATCCGTTGGCCAGACACCATCAGCAACAACCTACTGTGACAGAGAACAAACCAACTTCCAGCTGAACAGGAAATTAGGGAAATATACTGGAGATGGATAAAACACACTTTGTGGAAATCATCGAACTGCATCACGAGGCAAGCCTTAACTTGAAATCCTCAAGGTAAACAGAAAAGAGGAAGACTAAAGAACACACTGAGTCGGGAATCGGAGGCAGACATGAGAAGAATGAATAGTAGTTGGAAGCAACTGGAAAGGGAGGGCCAAAGACAGAGTTGGTTGTCGAATCTTGGTAGACATTCTATTCTCCCACGGGGGGTAACAGGCATGCGTATGTTACTTGTTATATCCCGAGAATTATGAATGGTAACTTTTGAGAACTCTTTATGAACCAATACGATACATATATTTTCATTGTGTAATTGTTAAGTAGCCAAACTATGTATATTCATGTTCCTCTTATTATAAGCTTTATTTTGACCCATAGAATATCATTATACGATTTACTGTTCTCGATTTATGCCCAATCTATTAGTTACAGTCTCCCACATTCACAGTCACTTTTAGCTAGATCTTGTACAAATGTTGTTCTCTATTTTGTGGTGCGATGTAGTCTGTTTGGTTTGTATATAAACCCAGTATGTTTGGAATACATGATTCACATCGCAGAGGCTGAGATTGGTGTTTTGAACTCATCGAGCAGGGCTAGGCAGGAATAAGGACCGACAAGAACACTAGACTGCTCTTACGGGCTTAGGCGTAATTGGTCCGATCGATAAACCACTGTCATCTAATTGGCGACGTCATTGCATTGTATATATATTGATAGGGGCACAAGGCCACAAGTTATAATATTGTTAAGTAACGTTCACTTGGTTAATATGAAAATAACAGTCTTTCATAACGAATTGGCCGAATGATTGATGCGTGCATAATATATTGCATAAAAATAAATTTATAATTTAAAAACGTGTAGCAGTAAATGAATATGATCAAATTAACAAGATATTTATCTGCATAGAAAATCCATGTGAATTTAAAAAGGTTTGCAGTAAATAACCCATGACCGATAAGCAAAGAATTTCATCCCAAAAGTTATTTGCCCTTAACTGAACGTCGATAATGATAGGACGTAGTGTAAGTAGTTAAGCACAACTGGAAAAACTGCCAAAGTATCTCTGCGAATAAGTAAAGACGAAACTAAGTAGTAGAAAGAAGAACGATCTAGAAACGCTTAATATAGATGAAGATTAGAACTTGTTGATACTACTTCCAGTGAATGTTTCGTAATTATTCTAAAAGACAACTCTAAGAGACCTCAGTGTAACTAGTAATTATGTATTAAGCAAATTAACGTGACGTTTACTTCTGATAGCATGAACACCAGCTCTCTCTTTCGTATAAGCTCTCACATTATCGTTTTCACCTGAATTTCTAGCGTGAATAAGTATATATCGACTGTTCCCAACTTCAAGATATTAATTGTTCTCAACAAAATCTGTTTTGAACACTACTTATTCAGGGGTTTAAAGTAATATAGAAAGTTAAACGAACTCTAGCAAATAACATTTTCTTAAAGATCAACGTGGTTAACTGTCTTTTAATTACATTAAAAGAGAAAAGCGTTAGACTAATATACTAACCAACAGTAATAAACAACTTTGCAAACTGAATAAAAACCTTTAGTGATTATTGTAAAGAAATAGTCACTCCAAACATGCAAAACATGGATCAACGACCAATACTTACTGGATCAAAAAGAAATTCCAAGACAGAATATGAATCGACTGGCCAATTAGAATCCAAGGTACAGAGTTTACTTTGTTAAGATATAAAAAATTGATAAAGAAAGTAACCGTAAAAGGTTATTTAACAATCTAAATTTGTATATTATTGAAAATTGTAATCATTATTCTAAAAAAGGATTTTCTTTACCATTACATCAAAGATAAAAGAAACTAGTGGAAAATCTCTAAAACATGAATTACATATCAACTAAGTAATAGTCTATAATTCCCCTATATATAATTGTTATGAACGGGGAATTAAGAAGCCCAGACAATTACGAAAGCTATTTTCTTGGGACGTTATTGCATTTCATTCAAAACCTGTAAAACACTTATATTTATTTTTGTCCCTATCTTATTCTACATAACACGAGCTTTCGTTCTATGTATCATTCACTAGCATACCCTTTTTTGTTCCAAAAATATTGTAATTTAAACATTATATTTTGCACTATATTTTCTACCCTAATTCCCTGTTTCGGGGCATAACTGTATTTTTCCAAATTATCGTACGTCGTGGTCAAGATATGCACTTATTTATTCATGTACATTTTTGTAGTAATCCGAATTCAGAGAATCCAGAGTTCAGTGTTCCAACTGTCTTGTCTTCTTTCACTTGCGTGCTTGCCAACCAGTCAGGATTTAGGATAGTTCTCTCTACCCCGATCGAACTCACGCGTATTAGACTCAAGGTTAAGCCACTCAGCCTAACGCGTCAAGGTCATAGTTTAGTCTAGACAGATCAAGGTGAAGTCATAACAAGTATCACGGGGTAAAAGCAATTCAAGGTCATAACAATAATATAGTTATTTAGTTCATTTTTCATTTCAATAAGAAATTAGTAACTTAAATACATTCAAGATAAAGATTGAGTAATGAAAAATTCCAATCAACCATAGAACTTAAATTTTTCCTTAGTAAAGGAATAATTATTTATTAAGAAGAGTAAGGTATTATTATTTGAAATTAACCAGAAGAAAACAGATATTTATAAAATAATCAAATCTTTATGATTAAGAAAATAAAATTTATCTATATATTAGAGACTATGAGACATGTTAACTAAGGTCTTTAATAAACTCTTACAACTTTCAGACCTATGAAACCTACAATTACGCGTATGATATGAACCATCGATCATTGACTACGTAATTATTTGTGTTATATTGTATTTAGTCGAAAATATTAGATATTAAGTTTGTACGACAATCGTCATTGAGTGTCAAAAGTTTATTGTGCCTATATTACAGCTCATTTCGGATAAACTGAATAAACAATTCTCTTTTCATCTTCTTAGGTCAAATTAATTCAGGAGACAAATATTTGTGGAAAGGTTTACTGATATACACAAAAGAACATTTTTCCAAGCAAGTAACACTAACGCATACACATGTTTCCAGTGACCAGCTAAATAAGGTAAAACAAAAGCAGTATACTAAATGACCAACAAATTACTTGTAAACAAAGTTGTCCTTAATAGAGATGGAAAGGAAGCATCCATTCAGTTAAGAACTTTGGTGTGAATAAATTCAACTATATAAATTAAAAACTGGAAAAAATGTCGTCTAGGAGTTTTGGCATCCTCCACAACTTAGTACAAATTCCTGAGGGGATAGAAGCTCATTGATTTGTTTTCCCTATGTTGAAACTTTAATATTATTAACTATATGGCTTAAACCTGTTGGATTGACTCCTGGATTATTCAACGTCAATCAATTAATTATTGTTGAATTGGAACTTTGGGTTAATAAAAAATGAGCGCAATGGTTGTGTTAGAAGTAATAATTTTTGGCAATCACAAGCCAGATCTTATCTTTCCATATTTCTTAACCTTACTACGACATAACATACTGGGAAAGCAATTACGAATCTTGTAGCCTAGTGTTTTGAAACTCGTTTTTTTCATTATTGATTTATTCAGTTATATATCCTAATTGAACTAATTACTTTCGTATCCAATGATTACTCTTCATCAACTATTAAATCCCCATAGACATTCCAGTAGGGTTTACATAGTAAGGTGATATCTTTGCTCATCACTTATAACAGTCAAAGACATGCACGGTATCCTGATTGACAAAATCAAAGTATGTTCGCAAATTAAAGTAGGCCTTTGGTGTAAAATATAAGTGAATATCGGCAATTTGTGTGTATATAACAATGATTAATGGATATCAAACTTCAGTTTTTGCTATCACAGATTTCACAGTGCATAATCTATACACAGGAAAATGGATTATAAAACAGACAGACTTTGATGTAGGTGAATGAAATCTAATTTACTTGTATTCAGTCCTACCACAGGACAAACAAAGGGAAAAATATACCAACCACTCTTGTATCTCTCTTACAGTTTCATGGTATTTAACTTGGCTATGTTTTATTTTGTAAAAGCATATGGGCGAATCCCGACCGTTGTTGCTACCTTGACGTGGTGGTCAGGCTTGCCTATCGTGATGAAGCAACCGAGCTATACTGGCTGGAACAACTGTTCCTCAAGGTCCTACCATGTCAGACAGGTCGGTTGAAGAGCGGTAAGACTAAAAGCAACAAACCCAAGGTCCGAAGGCGAAGTCGTACTGCTGACTGTACAAAGGTGTGACAGCAGTAAGGTGTTTCCTTCAGACAACCAGCATGACAGCGATGCTGCCTTCCCACAAGGAGGGGTGGGGTTAGAAAAGATCGACCCTAAAAATGCACACCTCACCTTACCTCACGGATTTCCGTCTCCGGCGGTAGGGCCCTTTGAAGAACGGAGCTAACACGTCAAAAACCTCCCACGAAAAAGCCGTGTGCGACCGGCCTCAAGCAGTTGTCCCTTGGGCACTGCGGTCACGCTCTCAGGTCACTGAGACCGCCTCTAATCCAATTTCCTTTTCAGGTACCTCCAGAAGAACCCTTCCTCGGTGTGGGCAACCGGGAAGTGATAACCACCCTCATACCTCTAACAGCACCTAAGACCACTGTATTCATAATCAACCTTCCTCTTCAATTCCTATTATTCCTCCTACATCGACTTTCAACTCTAAACTTCCTCTTTCGGCTTCCTCCTCAAGTGTCACCATAACCAACGATTCTAGTGCTCAAAACTGTCCCAGGTCTACTGAAACCTCGCTCCAAACTACACATTGGAGCCTTCAATGTACGCACCCTATGTCAAATCGGTCAATAGGCTTCCTTGGCTAAAACCCTAGAGTCTCTTTCCATTGATGTATGCTGTGTCTCCAAAACACGCATACAGGATTCCAGTTTGGTCATTCACTTGACCTCACTTCGGCAAAACGGAGAGCCAGCGAGATACACCCTCCGCGTATCTGGTGACACGATGGCCAGTTCTCGTGGACTGGCAGGTGTAGGCATAGCACTAAGCATGAGGGCGGAACAAGCACTGCTAGAGTGGATCCCCGTCAACAGTCGTCTATGTGCTGTTCGGCTAAACGGCTCCGTAAGAACTCGGAAGGATAGGGACACAAGTCATTGCCTTTTTGTCGTTTCTGCCTACGCTCCCACCGACTGCAGCTCAGATGATGTGAAAGATGAATTTTACAGAAAGCTATCTGAAATTCTTCAGAAAGCTAAACGCTCAGACATAGTACTCGTAGGGGGTGACTTTAATGCTCAGATAGGTAGCTTAAACCAAACAGAAAGGCATTTAGGTGAATATTTTAGCATTCCGGCACAGCGAACAGATAATGGTGATCGTCTGCTGCAACTGTGCTCAGACAATCGTTTGTTTCTAGCAAACACAAATTTTAAGCATAAGGAGAGACATCGTCTAACATGGCGACCCCCTGCACCAAACCAACGATGGACTCAAATAGACCATATTGCCATCAGTCATCGTTGGAGAGGGTCGGTAGAAGATTGTCGCTTATTCTGGAGTACCTGCTTGGACTCCGACCATGCCCTAATATGGGCACGCATCTGCTTGCGCCTCACTGGACGCGAAAAATTCACACTTAAAAGACTAATTAGAACTGGATTGAGTAACGAGAAAACCAAAAGTAGGTTCCAGGAACAACTGAGGTCACAATCAGGTAGTTCTGAAGACGAGGCTGACCCAGATGTTGCTTGGAAAGACATACAAGCAGCTGTGGAAACAGCAGTGACATCTATTAGCGACTTAAACCACAGAGTTACAAAGAACCAGTGGATTTCTTCAAAGTCTATCACACTGATGGGTTCTCGCAAACTCATCCCATCAGGTTCCGAACATGATGAAGAACGACAACAAATCAGATCTAGGTTAAGAAAAAGTCTAAGAAACGACCGTGAGCAGTGCTGGGCAACGAAAGCAAAGGAGATGGAAAAGGCGGCGACTATAGGGAACACAAAACAGCTTTACAGACTAATAAAAGAAACTGGAATTAACAAGTCAAGTGTAAGTGAGATTATATCGGAAAAAGACGATACTCTCATCTACTCCCAGTCCAGACGTTTAGAACGATGGGCGGAACATTTCAGAAAACAGTTCAGCTGGCCTTCAGCTACTCTACAACTACCCTCCATTCCCAGACAGTGTGAATGGAACATTGAAGTAGGTCCCTCAACTATTGCTGAAGTTCAAAAGGCTATAGTTAATCTGAAATGAGGAAGGTCAGCTGGTCCAGATGGACTGGCTCCAGAGGTCTTTAAGGATGGTGGTCCAGTTCTGGCGATTAGGTTGACTAATATTTTAGCTAAGATCTGGGAGTTAGACGTTATCCCATCTGACTGGTCACAATCACTTATCGTCCCAATATATAAGAAAGGGTTAAAATCATCCTATGATAACCACAGAGGGATTAGTTTAACTAATATAATATCTTAAATACTACCCTAAATAATTATCGGGCGCCTAACAAATACTCGTGAACTTCAAGCACGAGAAAATCAGGTTGACTTCAGACCTGGTCGTGGCTGCATCGACCACATATTCACCATTCGTCAGATTCTAGAACATAGGCATACTTATCGGCATCCGATAATGGTGGTCTGTCTTGACTTAAAAGTAGTACTTGACTCTGTAGACCGAGAAGTTCTGTGGCAGTGTTTGTCATTGAAAGGCATACCTCAGAAATACATAAACCTTGTGAAGGGTCTTTACTCGAACACTACCAGTCGAGTCAGAGCTTATGGCGAACTGTCATCTACTTTTGCAACGTCAAGTGGTGTCTGTTAAGGCTGTCCACTTTCTCCATTTTTGTTTAACTTCATCATAGATCTACTGATGGAAATAACTTTCTCGTCGACTGAATTCTCGGGTATTGATCTCCATCCAGGAGGTCCACTTATCGACTTAGAATACGCAGATGACATAGTCCTGTTTGGTGAAGACGCTGATAAAATGCAGTCTTTTGACAGCACTAAGGAACAATGCCAGAATGTTTGGAATGCGCTTCTCTCCCTCTAAATGCAAGTTGTTGCTTCAAGACTGGTCTGCGTTAACACCTGAACTAAGGATAGTGTCATCGTCTCTCGGTGTTTCGGAATGGCACGAACTAAACAAACTGCTCGCAAATCAACTGGAGGTAAGGCGCCTCGAAAGCAGCTAGCCACCAAGGCTGCGCGCAAAAGTGCCCCAGCTACCGGGGGCGTGAAGAAGCCACATAGGTACAGACCTGGAACCGTCGCACTCCGAGAAAGCCGTCGTTACTAGAAGAGTACCGAACTTCTGATTCGCAAACTCCCATTCCAGCGTTTGGTCCGAGAAATCGCCAATCTACGATTCCAGAGCTCAGCTGTGTCTGCTCTTCAGGAGGCCAGTGAAGCGTACTTGGTTGGACTGTTTGAAGATACAAACTTGTGTGCTAATCCATTGGGGTTTCCCCGCGTGGGTTCGAATCCCATCCCCGTCACCAATTGTTATGACTTCAAATTTGGATCGATTTTTACCCTGTGCTAATTGTTGTGTCCTTGACTGGAAAATTAGATAGCAGCGTACTTATCGATCGATTCAATGACACGTAAACACGTACGGACGGCCTAGAGTCTCGATTGGTCTCGCTTCCCTGTCTAGCCCAGTCAGTTGAGTCTAGAACACAAGTTACAGCCTCGGAGATATGAATCATTATATTTCAAACATACTTTGTTTATATACCAATCAAGCATACCACATCGTACCATAAAATAGAAAACAACATTTTGTACAATATTCAACAAGTGAACAGATATCGACCAATAGGGAATGTCCATTTAAAGTCCAAGGACACCATTGGACTTAACATGATAATTATTGGTCTATTCCTCCGCATCCACAACAGATAGGGAGTGAAGTAGTCGAACGCGTTGACAACTTCATTTGTCTTGGAAGTCTGATCAGCCTTAATGGGTTGGTTTCTAACGAAATCTCAACACGGAATCGAAAAGCTCGTTTAGCTTTTGCCGACTTACGTCACCTGTAGTGAAGACAAGGTATCCGTATACCAATAAAATGATGAGTATACTATGCGGCAGTTTGTTCTGTTTTACTTTACGGCTACGAAACGTGTCCATTAAGAGTAGAAAAAACTCGTAAGCTACTATTATTTGACCACAGATGCCTTAGAAATATTGCTGGCGTTTGCTGGTATCACCGGGTAAGTAATGGTGAGGTTCGACGCAGGGTATTAGGGAATGATGGTAAATCAGTTGATGAGGTTGTTAATCTCCATCGATTGAGATGGTTGGGCCACGTGTTACGTATGCCTGAACACCGATTACCACGACGTGTAATGCTATCCGGTGTTGGAGATGGTTGGAAGAAAGTTGGGGGCGGCCAAACCAAAACGTGGCATCAGTGCTTGAAGTCACTAACTTCTAGTCTGAGCCATATTGGTAGATGCAGACTACTTGGTTGGGGTCCGCGTGACTATCGTAACCAATGGTTGGAGACTCTTGGTGACATGGCTCAGAATCGATCACAATGGCGTCGGTGTATACACTCCCTGTCTTCCCTTAAACTAAGAGATTAAAATCGCTTCATACCTTTCTTTCTACGAACCAATTTTTTCTTCTTGTACTATATCTCTATATGCAATCTTTCTCTTATATATTACCACCTTTGACATAACCACTGCTATGAATCCGGTGTTCATCTTGTTGTGCTGATGCGGTATGGCAACCTGGACCGATGCACATATGTGCCTGGTCCTACGTTGTAGCTGACTGACTGATATGGGCGAATAATGTAGTTGGTTTGGATTCTTAGTTAGTTAAAAAACCGAAAATAAGAAACATCGCTGTAACATTGATCGAAAATACATAATCCACAGGTCGACTTGCTGACAACTTGATATTTTATCTTAAAAATGGTTTTCTGTAAGAATTGCGGAACCGTTTGGAACCAGCGAACATTTGAACAAAGTCCCATCCTAGGTATGGGGCTCCCCAGTGTAGTGGACCCACAGCCTCCCAATAACTATACCTAAGAACTTCTGTTCTCACCGTGAAAAAGAGAAAACATCAGGCTACTGAGCAGGAATCACATGGTCAACACTTAAAAATTTAATCTATTTATAAGGAAGAGTAGAGGATATTAAATGTCATTAGCAGGTAGTAACTACTTCACTTTTAGTCTAAATCAATCTGTGACAATTGTTATGAACGGGGAATTAAGAAGCCCAGACAATTACGAAAGCTATTTTCTTGGGACGTTATTGCATTTCATTCAAAACCTGTAAAACACTTATATTTATTTTTGTCCCTATCTTATTCTACATAACACGAGCTTTCGTTCTATGTATCATTCACTAGCATACCCTTTTTTGTTCCAAAAATATTGTAATTTAAACATTATATTTTGCACTATAATTTCTACCCTAATTCCCTGTTCGGGCATAACTGTATTTTTCCAAATTATCGTACGTCGTGGTCAAGATATGCACTTATTTATTCATGTACATTTTTGTAGTAATCCGAATTCAGAGAATCCAGAGTTTAGTGTTCCAACTGTCTTGTCTTCTTTCACTCGCGTGCTTGCCAACCAATCAGGATTTAGGATAGTTCTCTCTACCCCAATCGAACTCACGCGTATTAGACTCAAGGTTAAGCCACTCAGCCTAACGCGTCAAGGTCATAATTTAGACTACACAGACCAAGGTCAAGTCATAACAAGTATCACGGGGTAAAAGCGATCCAAGGTCATAACAACTGGCGACGGAGAATTTTTTTTCTTTCCTATATTGATTGATCCAGTACAAAATGCCTGTTTCATTGGATGACCTTAAAACTATTCTTCAAATGCAGCAAGCACAAAATGAGGCAAATCAGACGAAGCTTTTGGATGCATTCGCACGAATGTTCTCATTACAGTCGTCCTCAGCTTGTCAATCAGATAAGCATGAAAGCATCATAAATTCTATTTCTGAATTCCAGTATGATCCTGAAGCTAATGTCATTTTCAGTTCGTGGTTTCACCGCTGTGAAGATATTTTCCGCGTTGAATGCTCGCATCTTGATGACGCAGCAAAAGTCCGCTTACTCTTAAGAAGACTGGGAACACAGGAATATAATAAATATGTGAATTTTATCTTGCCGCAAAATCCACGAGATGTATCATTCAAAGATACAGTCCAGATTTTATCTGATATTTTCGATGAACAGTCCTCATTATTTAATACTCGCTATAAATGCTTCCAAATAACGAAATCTCCAGAGGACGATTATCTCACGTATGCCGGGAAGGTAAATCGACAGTGCGAACGCTTCAAAATAAACGAAATCACAGCGGACCAATTTAAATGCTTGATTTTCATATGTGGTCTAAAGAATGAAGAAGATGCAGATGTCCGTACCAGAATGTTGGTACGCATTGAACAAGAACCAAATATGACATTACAAATGGTCACAACCGAATGTCAGCGGTTACTTAATCTCAAGCATGACACTGCGATGGTGCAACAGAAGGGTAAACCTTCCGGTTCTGATTCAATTAATGCGCTCCGATCCATAAAATCATCGAAACAAAACTGTACAAGCATGAAAAAACCTGCCAACCCCCCATCACCATGCTGGTTCTGCGGAGCATGGCATTTTGCAAAATTCTGTCCGTTTAAGAATCATAAATGCCGCAAATGTCATCGCATTGGCCACAAAGAAGGTCATTGTTCGTTAAATAAACGCAAGACTAAACATCGTAGTGAAAATTCAAAGCAACAATCAAATAGTCAGATTAAAACCACGTTTGCAACCTTTAAAGTTGGATTTAAAAATAGGCGGAAATTTGTAAATTTATTAGTAAATGGAAAACTTATACGACTTCAGTTAGACACTGCTTCTGATGTCACGTTGATTTCAAAGAACACATGGCACAAGTTAGGATGCCCATCCATCCGACCGACAGAACATGTCGCCCGAAATGCGTCAGGAGACATAGTAAAGTTGACAGGAGAGGTCCTATGCAATGTTCAACTTATGGGAAGTAAATTTACAGATGTTTGTTATCTAACAAATCGACACGATTTAGATCTATTGGGATTAGATTGGATTGCACATGTTGATACTTTGAATAAATTATTAGATGAGGTATGTTCTCAAAATGTTTCCTATGATTCTATCCAAATCCCTAATGATATTTCTAAATCAAATGTCTCCGACGAATCATCCTCTCTGGATATTAACGAATTAAATGCTTCTGATGAAACATGTTCTTATGATCTTTCTGAATCGGACAATTCAAATGTTATGTGTTCTCACCATGTCAAATCTAATACCGCCGATTTAGTACCTTCTCATAAAATTTCCAAATCGAATACTTCAGACAAAGTATGCGCTAGTGAAACTTCGGAATCTCATGTACTTCTTTCTAATGTTATGTCTACATCAAAGTCTTCTGCTTCCTCTCAATTGTCGTCCGTATCTTACATAAACCATCTTCGACAAATTCTTCCAGTGACAGCTGCTCGAATCGCTGAACACACTCGCCGCGATCCTATCTTAAGACGATTATCTACATTTATCCAGCGTGGTTGGCCCCCACGTATAACATCTCATGAACTGAAACAGTATTATCAACGACGCCAATCTTTATCCATCGTCAATGACTGTATAATGGTTGCTGATCGCGTAGTGGTTCCGTATAACTTACGCTCACTCGTCCTGAAACAACTGCATACAGCCCATCCAGGTACTGGAAGAATGAAAGCTATTGCTCGAAGTTATGTATATTGGCCTAATATCGATGAACACATCGAAGATTTCGTGCGTGCGTGCAGAAAATGTGCTGAGGTTTCTAAGTGTCCACGAAAAGCTGAACTACATTCCTGGCCATCTCCAGAAGAACCTTGGTCGCGTATACATGTTGATTTTGCTGGCCCATTCCAGGGTACGTACTTCCTCGTTTGTGTTGATGCTTATTCAAAATGGCCGGAGATTTTTCCTATAAATCAAATCACTTCGCAACAGACTATCATGAAGCTACGGCAGTTATTCTCCCGTTTTGGAGTTCCAGATGTTCTCGTGACAGATAACGGCACTCAGTTTATTTCTTCCATCTTCTCAGATTTCTGCAAGAGGTTTGGAGTCAAACATGTCCGTTCACCTCCGTACCATCCACAATCGAATGGTCAGGCCGAAAGGTTTGTAGATACCTTCAAAAGAGCGCTACTGAAGGCAAAAGGGGAGGGAAAGATAGAGGAGATTCTTGATGACTTTCTCTTGGTCTATAGAACAACTCCAAACCCATCAACACCAAATCAAATGTCCCCAGCA
Organism: Schistosoma haematobium; assembly: GCF_000699445.3. Classification (NCBI taxonomy): domain Eukaryota; kingdom Metazoa; phylum Platyhelminthes; class Trematoda; order Strigeidida; family Schistosomatidae; genus Schistosoma; species Schistosoma haematobium. The sequence goes on along the minus strand of NC_067199.1, from coordinate 19,880,143 downwards.
GAAATTATGTTTGGTAGAAAAGTAAGAACTGCCCTCGATGCCATGAAACCACAGCAAAGAGACATCGGAAAAAGAAACAGAAAGATGGAAAACCAATTTGATCGCCATCATGGGGCGAAACGCAGAATTTTCCAGAAAAATCAGAAAGTATACGTCCGCGATTTCCGATATTCACCTCCACAATGGACCAGTGGACGCATACTTAAGAGACAAGGGAACGTAATGTATGTGGTGGAAGTTGAAGGACAGAAGTGGACACGCCATGTCAACCACATACTGGAAAATGCTGGCACTTCACAGAAAACCGAGAAATTAGACTCAATGTGGAGAATCATTCTGGACAGTTTTGACATAAAATGCTCAGCGACTCAGAAGACCACGCAACCTGAACAAAGTCCTATTAGGAAAGCATCACGGAAACGCAGAAGACCAGATATTCTACAGGTAGACCCAAAGAGGAGAACATACGTTTCCGAAGGAAGATATCAATGATGATATCTCAGCACTTACCTGTATATAGTAACTAACCATTTTTTTCTTTTTTTTAAAGGGGAAGGTGTTATGAACGGGGAATTAAGAAGCCCAGACAATTACGAAAGCTATTTTCTTGGGACGTTATTGCATTTCATTCAAAACCTGTAAAACACTTATATTTATTTTTGTCCCTATCTTATTCTACATAACACGAGCTTTCGTTCTATGTATCATTCACTAGCATACCCTTTTTTGTTCCAAAAATATTGTAATTTAAACATTATATTTTGCACTATAATTTCTACCCTAATTCCCTGTTTCGGGCATAACTGTATTTTTCCAAATTATCGTACGTCGTGGTCAAGATATGCACTTATTTATTCATGTACATTTTTGTAGTAATCCGAATTCAGAGAATCCAGAGTTTAGTGTTCCAACTGTCTTGTCTTCTTTCACTCGCGTGCTTGCCAACCAATCAGGATTTAGAATAGTTCTCTCTACCCCAATCGAACTCACGCGTATTAGACTCAAGGTTAAGCCACTCAGCCTAACGCGTCAAGGTCATAATTTAGACTACACAGACCAAGGTCAAGTCATAACAAGTATCACGGGGTAAAAGCGATCCAAGGTCATAACAACTGGCGACGGAGAATTTTTTTTCTTTCCTATATTGATTGATCCAGTACAAAATGCCTGTTTCATTGGATGACCTTAAAACTATTCTTCAAATGCAGCAAGCACAAAATGAGGCAAATCAGACGAAGCTTTTGGATGCATTCGCACGAATGTTCTCATTACAGTCGTCCTCAGCTTGTCAATCAGATAAGCATGAAAGCATCATAAATTCTATTTCTGAATTCCAGTATGATCCTGAAGCTAATGTCATTTTCAGTTCGTGGTTTCACCGCTGTGAAGATATTTTCCGCGTTGAATGCTCGCATCTTGATGACGCAGCAAAAGTCCGCTTACTCTTAAGAAGACTGGGAACACAGGAATATAATAAATATGTGAATTTTATCTTGCCGCAAAATCCACGAGATGTATCATTCAAAGATACAGTCCAGATTTTATCTGATATTTTCGATGAACAGTCCTCATTATTTAATACTCGCTATAAATGCTTCCAAATAACGAAATCTCCAGAGGACGATTATCTCACGTATGCCGGGAAGGTAAATCGACAGTGCGAACGCTTCAAAATAAACGAAATCACAGCGGACCAATTTAAATGCTTGATTTTCATATGTGGTCTAAAGAATGAAGAAGATGCAGATGTCCGTACCAGAATGTTGGTACGCATTGAACAAGAACCAAATATGACATTACAAATGGTCACAACCGAATGTCAGCGGTTACTTAATCTCAAGCATGACACTGCGATGGTGCAACAGAAGGGTAAACCTTCCGGTTCTGATTCAATTAATGCGCTCCGATCCATAAAATCATCGAAACAAAACTGTACAAGCATGAAAAAACCTGCCAACCCCCATCACCATGCTGGTTCTGCGGAGCATGGCATTTTGCAAAATTCTGTCCGTTTAAGAATCATAAATGCCGCAAATGTCATCGCATTGGCCACAAAGAAGGTCATTGTTCGTTAAATAAACGCAAGACTAAACATCGTAGTGAAAATTCAAAGCAACAATCAAATAGTCAGATTAAAACCACGTTTGCAACCTTTAAAGTTGGATTTAAAAATAGGCGGAAATTTGTAAATTTATTAGTAAATGGAAAACTTATACGACTTCAGTTAGACACTGCTTCTGATGTCACGTTGATTTCAAAGAACACATGGCACAAGTTAGGATGCCCATCCATCCGACCGACAGAACATGTCGCCCGAAATGCGTCAGGAGACATAGTAAAGTTGACAGGAGAGGTCCTATGCAATGTTCAACTTATGGGAAGTAAATTTACAGATGTTTGTTATCTAACAAATCGACACGATTTAGATCTATTGGGATTAGATTGGATTGCACATGTTGATACTTTGAATAAATTATTAGATGAGGTATGTTCTCAAAATGTTTCCTATGATTCTATCCAAATCCCTAATGATATTTCTAAATCAAATGTCTCCGACGAATCATCCTCTCTGGATATTAACGAATTAAATGCTTCTGATGAAACATGTTCTTATGATCTTTCTGAATCGAACAATTCAAATGTTATGTGTTCTCACCATGTCAAATCTAATACCGCCGATTTAGTACCTTCTCATAAAATTTCCAAATCGAATACTTCAGACAAAGTATGCGCTAGTGAAACTTCGGAATCTCATGTACTTCTTTCTAATGTTATGTCTACATCAAAGTCTTCTGCTTCCTCTCAATTGTCGTCCGTATCTTACATAAACCATCTTCGACAAATTCTTCCAGTGACAGCTGCTCGAATCGCTGAACACACTCGCCGCGATCCTATCTTAAGACGATTATCTACATTTATCCAGCGTGGTTGGCCCCACGTATAACATCTCATGAACTGAAACAGTATTATCAACGACGCCAATCTTTATCCATCGTCAATGACTGTATAATGGTTGCTGATCGCGTAGTGGTTCCGTATAACTTACGCTCACTCGTCCTGAAACAACTGCATACAGCCCATCCAGGTACTGGAAGAATGAAAGCTATTGCTCGAAGTTATGTATATTGGCCTAATATCGATGAACACATCGAAGATTTCGTGCGTGCGTGCAGAAAATGTGCTGAGGTTTCTAAGTGTCCACGAAAAGCTGAACTACATTCCTGGCCATCTCCAGAAGAACCTTGGTCGCGTATACATGTTGATTTTGCTGGCCCATTCCAGGGTACGTACTTCCTCGTTTGTGTTGATGCTTATTCAAAATGGCCGGAGATTTTTCCTATAAATCAAATCACTTCGCAACAGACTATCATGAAGCTACGGCAGTTATTCTCCCGTTTTGGAGTTCCAGATGTTCTCGTGACAGATAACGGCACTCAGTTTATTTCTTCCATCTTCTCAGATTTCTGCAAGAGGTTTGGAGTCAAACATGTCCGTTCACCTCCGTACCATCCACAATCGAATGGTCAGGCCGAAAGGTTTGTAGATACCTTCAAAAGAGCGCTACTGAAGGCAAAAGGGGAGGGAAAGATAGAGGAGATTCTTGATGACTTTCTCTTGGTCTATAGAACAACTCCAAACCCATCAACACCAAATCAAATGTCCCCAGCAGAAATTATGTTTGGTAGAAAAGTAAGAACTGCCCTCGATGCCATGAAACCACAGCAAAGAGACATCGGAAAAAGAAACAGAAAGATGGAAAACCAATTTGATCGCCATCATGGGGCGAAACGCAGAATTTTCCAGAAAAATCAGAAAGTATACGTCCGCGATTTCCGATATTCACCTCCACAATGGACCAGTGGACGCATACTTAAGAGACAAGGGAACGTAATGTATGTGGTGGAAGTTGAAGGACAGAAGTGGACACGCCATGTCAACCACATACTGGAAAATGCTGGCACTTCACAGAAAACCGAGAAATTAGACTCAATGTGGAGAATCATTCTGGACAGTTTTGACATAAAATGCTCAGCGACTCAGAAGACCACGCAACCTGAACAAAGTCCTATTAGGAAAGCATCACGGAAACGCAGAAGACCAGATATTCTACAGGTAGACCCAAAGAGGAGAACATACGTTTCCGAAGGAAGATATCAATGATGATATCTCAGCACTTACCTGTATATAGTAACTAACCATTTTTTTTTATTTTTTTTTAAAGGGGGAAGGTGTTATGAACGGGGAATTAAGAAGCCCAGACAATTACGAAAGCTATTTTCTTGGGACGTTATTGCATTTCATTCAAAACCTGTAAAACACTTATATTTATTTTTGTCCCTATCTTATTCTACATAACACGAGCTTTCGTTCTATGTATCATTCACTAGCATACCCTTTTTTGTTCCAAAAATATTGTAATTTAAACATTATATTTTGCACTATAATTTCTACCCTAATTCCCTGTTTCGGGCATAACTGTATTTTTCCAAATTATCGTACGTCGTGGTCAAGATATGCACTTATTTATTCATGTACATTTTTGTAGTAATCCGAATTCAGAGAATCCAGAGTTTAGTGTTCCAACTGTCTTGTCTTCTTTCACTCGCGTGCTTGCCAACCAATCAGGATTTAGAATAGTTCTCTCTACCCCAATCGAACTCACGCGTATTAGACTCAAGGTTAAGCCACTCAGCCTAACGCGTCAAGGTCATAATTTAGACTACACAGACCAAGGTCAAGTCATAACAAGTATCACGGGGTAAAAGCGATCCAAGGTCATAACAACTGGCGACGGAGAATTTTTTTTCTTTCCTATATTGATTGATCCAGTACAAAATGCCTGTTTCATTGGATGACCTTAAAACTATTCTTCAAATGCAGCAAGCACAAAATGAGGCAAATCAGACGAAGCTTTTGGATGCATTCGCACGAATGTTCTCATTACAGTCGTCCTCAGCTTGTCAATCAGATAAGCATGAAAGCATCATAAATTCTATTTCTGAATTCCAGTATGATCCTGAAGCTAATGTCATTTTCAGTTCGTGGTTTCACCGCTGTGAAGATATTTTCCGCGTTGAATGCTCGCATCTTGATGACGCAGCAAAAGTCCGCTTACTCTTAAGAAGACTGGGAACACAGGAATATAATAAATATGTGAATTTTATCTTGCCGCAAAATCCACGAGATGTATCATTCAAAGATACAGTCCAGATTTTATCTGATATTTTCGATGAACAGTCCTCATTATTTAATACTCGCTATAAATGCTTCCAAATAACGAAATCTCCAGAGGACGATTATCTCACGTATGCCGGGAAGGTAAATCGACAGTGCGAACGCTTCAAAATAAACGAAATCACAGCGGACCAATTTAAATGCTTGATTTTCATATGTGGTCTAAAGAATGAAGAAGATGCAGATGTCCGTACCAGAATGTTGGTACGCATTGAACAAGAACCAAATATGACATTACAAATGGTTACAACCGAATGTCAGCGGTTACTTAATCTCAAGCATGACACTGCGATGGTGCAACAGAAGGGTAAACCTTCCGGTTCTGATTCAATTAATGCGCTCCGATCCATAAAATCATCGAAACAAAACTGTACAAGCATGAAAAAACCTGCCAACCCCCCATCACCATGCTGGTTCTGCGGAGCATGGCATTTTGCAAAATTCTGTCCGTTTAAGAATCATAAATGCCGCAAATGTCATCGCATTGGCCACAAAGAAGGTCATTGTTCGTTAAATAAACGCAAGACTAAACATCGTAGTGAAAATTCAAAGCAACAATCAAATAGTCAGATTAAAACCACGTTTGCAACCTTTAAAGTTGGATTTAAAAATAGGCGGAAATTTGTAAATTTATTAGTAAATGGAAAACTTATACGACTTCAGTTAGACACTGCTTCTGATGTCACGTTGATTTCAAAGAACACATGGCACAAGTTAGGATGCCCATCCATCCGACCGACAGAACATGTCGCCCGAAATGCGTCAGGAGACATAGTAAAGTTGACAGGAGAGGTCCTATGCAATGTTCAACTTATGGGAAGTAAATTTACAGATGTTTGTTATCTAACAAATCGACACGATTTAGATCTATTGGGATTAGATTGGATTGCACATGTTGATACTTTGAATAAATTATTAGATGAGGTATGTTCTCAAAATGTTTCCTATGATTCTATCCAAATCCCTAATGATATTTCTAAATCAAATGTCTCCGACGAATCATCCTCTCTGGATATTAACGAATTAAATGCTTCTGATGAAACATGTTCTTATGATCTTTCTGAATCGAACAATTCAAATGTTATGTGTTCTCACCATGTCAAATCTAATACCGCCGATTTAGTACCTTCTCATAAAATTTCCAAATCGAATACTTCAGACAAAGTATGCGCTAGTGAAACTTCGGAATCTCATGTACTTCTTTCTAATGTTATGTCTACATCAAAGTCTTCTGCTTCCTCTCAATTGTCGTCCGTATCTTACATAAACCATCTTCGACAAATTCTTCCAGTGACAGCTGCTCGAATCGCTGAACACACTCGCCGCGATCCTATCTTAAGACGATTATCTACATTTATCCAGCGTGGTTGGCCCCCACGTATAACATCTCATGAACTGAAACAGTATTATCAACGACGCCAATCTTTATCCATCGTCAATGACTGTATAATGGTTGCTGATCGCGTAGTGGTTCCGTATAACTTACGCTCACTCGTCCTGAAACAACTGCATACAGCCCATCCAGGTACTGGAAGAATGAAAGCTATTGCTCGAAGTTATGTATATTGGCCTAATATCGATGAACACATCGAAGATTTCGTGCGTGCGTGCAGAAAATGTGCTGAGGTTTCTAAGTGTCCACGAAAAGCTGAACTACATTCCTGGCCATCTCCAGAAGAACCTTGGTCGCGTATACATGTTGATTTTGCTGGCCCATTCCAGGGTACGTACTTCCTCGTTTGTGTTGATGCTTATTCAAAATGGCCGGAGATTTTTCCTATAAATCAAATCACTTCGCAACAGACTATCATGAAGCTACGGCAGTTATTCTCCCGTTTTGGAGTTCCAGATGTTCTCGTGACAGATAACGGCACTCAGTTTATTTCTTCCATCTTCTCAGATTTCTGCAAGAGGTTTGGAGTCAAACATGTCCGTTCACCTCCGTACCATCCACAATCGAATGGTCAGGCCGAAAGGTTTGTAGATACCTTCAAAAGAGCGCTACTGAAGGCAAAAGGGGAGGGAAAGATAGAGGAGATTCTTGATGACTTTCTCTTGGTCTATAGAACAACTCCAAACCCATCAACACCAAATCAAATGTCCCCAGCAGAAATTATGTTTGGTAGAAAAGTAAGAACTGCCCTCGATGCCATGAAACCACAGCAAAGAGACATCGGAAAAAGAAACAGAAAGATGGAAAACCAATTTGATCGCCATCATGGGGCGAAACGCAGAATTTTCCAGAAAAATCAGAAAGTATACGTCCGCGATTTCCGATATTCACCTCCACAATGGACCAGTGGACGCATACTTAAGAGACAAGGGAACGTAATGTATGTGGTGGAAGTTGAAGGACAGAAGTGGACACGCCATGTCAACCACATACTGGAAAATGCTGGCACTTCACAGAAAACCGAGAAATTAGACTCAATGTGGAGAATCATTCTGGACAGTTTTGACATAAAATGCTCAGCGACTCAGAAGACCACGCAACCTGAACAAAGTCCTATTAGGAAAGCATCACGGAAACGCAGAAGACCAGATATTCTACAGGTAGACCCAAAGAGGAGAACATACGTTTCCGAAGGAAGATATCAATGATGATATCTCAGCACTTACCTGTATATAGTAACTAACCATTTTTTTTTCCTTTTTTTTAAAGGGGGAAGGTGTTATGAACGGGGAATTAAGAAGCCCAGACAATTACGAAAGCTATTTTCTTGGGACGTTATTGCATTTCATTCAAAACCTGTAAAACACTTATATTTATTTTTGTCCCTATCTTATTCTACATAACACGAGCTTTCGTTCTATGTATCATTCACTAGCATACCCTTTTTTGTTCCAAAAATATTGTAATTTAAACATTATATTTTGCACTATAATTTCTACCCTAATTCCCTGTTCGGGCATAACTGTATTTTTCCAAATTATCGTACGTCGTGGTCAAGATATGCACTTATTTATTCATGTACATTTTTGTAGTAATCCGAATTCAGAGAATCCAGAGTTTAGTGTTCCAACTGTCTTGTCTTCTTTCACTCGCGTGCTTGCCAACCAATCAGGATTTAGAATAGTTCTCTCTACCCCAATCGAACTCACGCGTATTAGACTCAAGGTTAAGCCACTCAGCCTAACGCGTCAAGGTCATAGTTTAGTCTAGACAGACCAAGGTCAAGTCATAACAAGTATCACGGGGTAAAAGCGATCCAAGGTCATAACAACAATAGATCTTCAAATCAAGCTACTCTCCACAAAAATCTTTCAACTGAACTAAATATTTTATATTTGTGGGGTTTAAAACCATACAGCACTTTGGATCAAATGTTGAATAATGGGCAAAAAATGACATAACTATGAAACGTTTTTGAAAAGATACTCTGAAGGGTGGAAGATAAACGCTTATTTGGTCGGTAGTACTGCTTCTAACAGGAAACATTTAAGGTCTGTTTTGCTCTTTGTCTTAAATCCTATGAGCATTGTTGGTTTACTTTTTACCAGATTGAAAATAACATTTCCATCATTGTAACTTACCAAAGAAGTGTATAACAGTGCGAAGGAGTAGAGTTCTTTAAGAAGTTCAATATATATTCACCTTGACGGTGATCTGCAAAGCAAGTATAAAGCAAGCACGAGTCAATAATAACAACCATTGATTTTATTGACTGACTAGACAGTGAACTAGATAGTCATAACCAAACTGATTGCAGAAGTGAAATGCTCTTTGAAAACAAAAACATATTGGATGGACAAGCATACGGTTGAGATGTTTAAGGTGAAAAACAAAACGAAAAGACCACATGAAAACAAGACCAAACTTGAGAAATTAGATGCGTTTAGTATGCAGTTTAAAAAAAGTAAATGTACTTACAACGATTATAAAAAATACTATTATTTAGTAGAATTAAAATACACTAGTTGTAGTCGATTTGCTTAGCAAACAATGGTAAAGATCAATAAAAGAACTAATTAACTAATCACTTACAATGAATGAAATACTTTGTAGCAACTAATGATGGAACTCACGATGTATACTTCACTTTCTTGAGAGTTGAGCAGATGGATATACACCTAAATCTCAATGAGTGATAAATGAATTCAGTGTCTGACTCTTAAAGACTAGGGTTTTTTTTATTTATCAGGTAACTGACTTATCATACATACCTATTGATAAACGGATATGGAATGTTCATATGATTTCAAATTCTTATCGTGAATCTTCGAGCAACTGAAGTTGCTGGTTTACGTTTAAATGCTTAAACATTTATTTTTTTGTGCAAATCTTTATTATACAGCGCTTTAGAAGAAAATATGTAAGTTGTATATGAGATTTCAGGGTGCTATGTAAGATCGAAAATAGTAAACATAACAGAATAGACCATCGACTAATTACATTTTGTAAGGGCATCCAAATGAATGACTGATTAACCAAGCAAGTCTTTAAGTAACTTGAGAACATACCATTTATTGTATTAATTCATAAAATGTCAATCAGTAGATGTTTACACAGAATAATTGACTTAAGAATTCAAAATCTGTCACAGTAATGGATCAACTGACGCAATTAACAGTCATAACTTTATTATATATATATATATATATATATATATATATATATATATATATATATCAAGTTATTTATACTTTACTTCGACCATCCCCAAGATTCTACAACAGACTCCCACTTTTACTGAAGCCAATGTTGAAGACTGAAAACGTTGATGAAGATATACATAAAATATACATTCAAAGCTGTAATCGACATATTCAAACAACTTCAGCTGTTGACTTGCCTCTCTAATCGTAAGTTAAACCATGACAGTATGGCATATTCACTTTAGTAAACGTACCTGGAATAGATAAAACTTCGGGGAGTAGCGAAGCATACAACTGATGAAAAATAACCGGGTCTGGAGACAGTTCAAAAATGGACAACATCAAGCTCCGTGAGGGCAGTTTTTGAAAATGCTGAACCTAAAATTGAAATGACAAAATATGGTGCTTATTATGCAAATGAAAAGTAATTGAGTAAAACAAAAGTCGAATACATAATTATACAAACAATAAAGTAAAACATTATCCGTTAAATATAGGAAACTAAAAAGCACGAATCTATAGACATGAGTGTGGACTTGACCACGTCATTGGAATAGCTAAATAAAACACAATGTTAATTTTATTTACAAGAAGCTAATCATGTCACATTGTTTTCTCATAATAAAAGCATGATTCAAAGTGAATTAATGATCCCTTTTTGTATATTAGGAACACAGTTTTGTTTCCTCAACTTACAAGACTCGAAACAGCTGTTTAAGTATGATTGGGTTAAGATATTTTCTATATTATCATCGAATACCAACTTTAACTGAATATGAGAATAATTAGGAACATACTAGATAATCGTTAACTTAATAACTAGTGAGTAATTTCGTACGCTGAATGAAAAGCTTCTTAACGGTGATGAATGTTAGCTTATAAGCCACAGTACTTGCGCTTTAAATATCAGGTAGTGGAGTCAAATATCCCTAAACCTAATATGACTTAAACAATTGCAGTAACACTAATCTTCATAAGGTGACGTGGCTCTAAACCGAATATACGAACCTGTATATAGTTACAGGGTTGCGAATTCTTATAACCAGTGATAAGCACTTAGTAGCTATTCTAATCCGGTCACTCGTTAATCAGACGAGTCATAGACTTATAACTGATTCACGAGATCCAAATGTTCACGTCGGAGTTTTGTTGAGATCAGCAACTAATTGAGGACAAGTACAAACTTTTGAGCCATGAAATATACAATTTGGGGCTGTAAAATAATTTGATCTTCTTATCTATTTACATAAAATCAAAATTAAAAATATTTGTGTATACTGAAAATAACTTGTATCTTTTAGTAAAGTACATATATTTAACAATGACAGTTACTGAACTAAAAGAGCTGATACTTAATTTATAGATGCTCTAATTCAATGTTTCAGTCTTTCCACGAAGATTGATTACTACTTTTTCGAGGAGTCGAATGGAAGTTTCTGTTAGTCAGAAGTTATCTTTTTAATGAAAAAGTTAAATTTCTTACAAACAAAAACTAGAATTTACTTAAATTTATTTTAAAATATGAAAATAGTTTAAATGTTGAGTTTGCAATAAAAATGTGACTGAGCAGTTTAACAGCAGACTGTTGCAACGCATTACTGTTGTATTATATCCTTGATAACCCACCTGCTTATTTGCTATTCAGCCAGTTACTATCAGAACAGAGACTTGGCATGAGTACGCAAAGGTACAAGTCGCTACACCTTAATGTTAGAAACAACCACAACAACAGAGATTCAACTAGGCGAGAAAGCATAGGATGTGGAGTAGTATCGTAAACAGTAGAAATGTAAATATGAGAAATATAATTCAAAAAGAAACACCAACTGAAAGAGTTAGGAATGCCATTAATCCTAAAATTTAGAGAAGGATGGAAAAATTAGTGCAACTGTTTCATTGTGACAGAATTTGTGCCATGCCATCCAATGCCTACAAACATTGGTTACAAGTACAGCTTGGATCCCAACCAGGACGTCTGTACCCAAAAACATTAATCAGGTCAATAATCAGTGGTTTCATTGATTAATCTCATGTCTTGATCTGTCAACCGCTAATTTTGTTACACTGCAACAGGTCGGAATGGGTAGTGATCACGCATGGATAAATGTCTTTGAACCTCGAGATATTTCTTATCTTTTGGTACAAAATATACTTAATCTTTAAAGATTGTACTCAACTAAATGATAGATAAAAATAATTTCTTAAAAATCCGAATCACTTATTATTATAACAACTACTGATTGAACAGTCCGATATTTAAAAGTAGTTAAAAGAAAATATATGATACCCTTCTGAATACTGTGAAAACATATTTATTGCATGAAGTGAACTTTATTAGTATTTCATAATGAAATCAAAATGTTATAATTTTGAATAACACTTATTTGAACTTGTTTTGACGAGTTTAAACAATTAAGCTACATATCATCTTCAGTATTTTAAAGTAATATTTATTATACAAAACAGAAACTCATTACTTAATTGATTTTGCAAACGAAGAATTGAGGATAAACAATAAACTACAACTTTTAATAGGTACAGTGTAGTAAGATATGAATAAGCAAATTGCTAAACTTTAGTATGCAATAAAAGAAAATAGATTATATTCGTAAAGAACTCAAGTATCGGAGTTAAAAATAATTCCAACATTTAGTTTCGCAGCTTGGTGTTTGTTTCTTCAGGAAAGTAAACGAAAACCATAATTATATCGATTAATTCATGCTCTGATAAATTTGATTTGAGTTGCGTTTACTTCATAGTATTTTTCATAATTACAATCAAAATTGTACAATTATACAATCTAGTTTAAAAAATACAACACCTCTAGTTAATTGGATCGTCGAATTTGTTGTTGACCATGGACTAGAACCGTATATGGTCAATGATTTCCATTAAATCAGATCTGCATACAATTTCGCTAAATTTTGCGCTACATAGCTTATTTTTCGGTTTTAACAAGCTTCAAATTGAAGAAGTAACAAAGACGATTTAGCGAAGACAATCGTTTTTTGATGAATTCTTTCTTGTATAAAATATGGCATCACTTAAGACGTAATTGAAAGTCTCTTACAAGTATCAGTAAAAGTTACATAGTAGACCAAGATGAAAGCAGATCATATATTACAACTTGAAGAATATTCAGATATTGTGAATGTAACGTAGTCACAAATTACTTGCGAATACCAAATATAAAAACGAAGTTATTTAACGGTCGATTGACTAATGAGTAATGTGAAAAAAATATTATGCAGGAGAGAGATAATTGTTAGTTTGATGAATATAAAGAACAGAATAATTACATGTCATAGGTCATCGCATATTATAAAGAAATAATGAAGGAATATTAAAAATAGATTCTTGCGTAGAGTATAGGAAGGATGTTGAGATCAAATTAACTAAGGGATAGAACATATTGCTATAATACACAGAAACTAGGCTGGAAACAACTGATCCCTAAACTCTGTGGTATATAAATTTTTGGATGGGATTTCCTTCAAAACATTCTGTTTGAGTCTAAGAATAGCTTTGGAGGATTTTGGTGAAGTAACATGACCAATGTTTGCGGGAACTGGCTTCAAAAATACTTTTAATAACGAAGTATGATGTTCAGAGATGCATTTCGACAGAGTTTGCAATATATAAATAACAAATGCTCGAGTTAGTCGACATGTGAATGATTCCTACAAATGCCAGCATGTTGGTCTCGAAGTTGGGCGCCAACTGAATCTTTCATCAACACTTTGTTGAAGACGTTTCCTGGTACTGATAGTAGTGTGATACTTCTGTTGTTCTCACACTTGCTGAGAACGCTCTCCTATCTTTATGAGGTATCCTTCTTTCCAGTCTGTGGGCACATGTTCTTCGTCCCAGATTTTTCTGAATAAAACGTGGAGCATATTTTGAATTACCGCTATGTCTAACTTCAGTGCTTCAGCTGGTATGTTATTTGATTCTGCCATCTCGACACTCTTCGTCTACTTGGTTACCGGGCTGCTTTTTTCGACTTATAGTCTTCAAAGGGAAGGGAAATCATACAGCTCAAAGAACACATTGCGCCGAACATCGAAGACAGACATCGAAAGAATAAACAGCACTTGATAGTAACTTTAAAGGAAAGCCCAGAACAATGTTGGTTGGGGAAACAAGACAATCATTAATAAAGAACATTCTGTTATGACGGGCGGTGCCCAAAATCCGATACTGATACACAATGTGTTATGCGCTAGCCTTCTCCCCGAACTGACTACTTGCGCGATATCACAATAGCGGACGAGAAAGTATATTGCACTACCAAATAAAATGCACGAATACTCACCAATATATACACAACTCTACCCCTTAGGAAATTAATACATTTCTTAGTCGATGAAATGAACTTGTCTTTCAGGTCACTTCTGATTGGATTACCGTATCACTTTTCCCTCCTGAAAAATAAGTCTTGCTCCTTGGATTTAATTGAAGGCGTTCAGGGAAACGTCGTCTTTTTGATGATCTTCTTGGGTTATGACCATCACTTCTTATGCGTTTATCTTGTCGTTCCAGGTTGACTGTATCAATTAAGTAATCAAACAGCAAGTTCCAGCTAGGAGGTTCTTCATCCGGAATTAGTCATCTAACGAGGATGTGGTTTACATATAGCGTCACCCATTTACTTCGAACATCAATTTTATACATGTCATCGACTTCTTCCAATGACACCCGATACCTACGCAGGCCCCAATTGTCGAAGGTTTCTTACATCCACTGGTAATCCATTACGAAACAGATGTCCAGTTCTCGTCGCCTTGAGTGCATAATTTCGCCTTCTTCTTTGTGGAAACATGCTATCAAATAAAGTCTGAACCTTACTTCTGAACATTGGCTCAGCAGGGCAGATATCCTTGAGTGAGGCTGGATTCGCGTTATTCCTGGTGATTTTCTCCATCGAGGTACTTTTGATTGGCTTACCAAATCAGATTAAGTAGTATATTATGGTTAATTCATAAGAAATGATGTTTATAACAGAAATTTCTATTCCTTTTCGTTGAACAATATGTAAACTTTACCATTATACAACGAAACTTTAAAAGAAGTAAAAAATCGAAATATTTTTACGTTGTACATAGTCGAAAACTCAGTGATTTTTCCTTTGTCAACAATCTATTCAAACAAGATGTAAAAAAGAGTAACAGTGTTTACAAGTTGACAAAATATATATATGCATTGTAAAATGTTAAAACTTACATAAGAAACGAAAAATGCAATCACGAATAAGTGGAGTAACCATGTACTCCCGTTAGGAGAACAGTGAGTTGAGTTTAAACATTTTTGCAGATTTTCAGCTATGCTAATCAAAACAGATTCATCTACATGACAAAATCTCTTCATCAAGTCTATTTGATACTAATTAAAAAATAAAAAGAGAGATATGAAGCTGTGAAAAAGGAACTTATTGAATATATAATGGCAAGGGTGGATTTCAAACAAATAAAAAGGCATTTATTCATATCGCTCATCAAATAAATCATGCTAGTATAAAAGAATATAGTAAACAATATGAGTACATTGTGTAGCTAAGCATGATAAAGGAAAGTACTCATGAAACTCACAAAAAAATGATGTCAAACGTTTTGCAAATACATCAAGGACAATATGAAATGATTTCGAAAACAGAGCTGAACTCATTCACATTAATAAAAGGCGACTAAACCAAAGACTACTTAAAAAATAATCAATCTGTAAACTACTTGGAAATTAAGATGTCTCTATAACTTCATTAATGTGACCATAAAATAAATGAGACTGTTCACAGTAAAGTAGCGCTGCTCTCATCAACAACATGGTGACTGGTATAAATGGACATTGGTTCAGCTTGGTACACTTTACACTAGGACACTGAAAGTTAGTTAATAAGACGAGAATAAGCTACAGAATTCGATTTTGAGCCACATCACTCGAGGTCTCTAAAAACTTTTTACGATCATTGTGAAAAACCGAACCAGGAAAACCAACAATCGACAGCTTGATGAATAGATGGCGCATGCTGGTTTGGACACCTCTAATGTTCTTCTAACCTACTACTAAAACCCAAACTTTGGTTTGGGCAACTTGGTAGTATCTTTGGTCGTCACAAAAGTAGGATGGCTCGAAAGCAGGAACACAAACGTGAAGTTGGTGAATAAGCTGTGTGGTCTGTAAAAAGTTAGATGATCAAGAAGTCACTTTTAGGAGAATATCTGTGAGAACTGTGAATAAAATTAAGTAGTGAACAACTATGACAAGCGCTGCTATACAAAACCAAATTACATTATAATTAGCAGTAAAAAAAATTCAGTAAAAGGGTATATATATGTAGGCAACCGAAAAAACGTATTTTTAAATAACATTGAATGCGAAAAAGACTTTTAATAGGTTCGTATCAACAGCACGACAAAAAATTAATAACCAAGGATGATGCGAAAAATCCATTAAAGTATCAAAACTATAGTTACCTTGATATAATTTTAGTCAACATATTGTGAAATGTACGATAACCAAGAACAATAAGGGACTTTACCATTTACAACTACGAATTTCATAAGAAGGATAATAATGATTTGATTTTATCGCAATAAAAATAAGGTATAACTAATAACTATCAATACTACATAGGAATATTTTTAAGAAATGAAATGTTATCAAATCTTAACTGACCTCCTGAAAATCTATATACTCTGCATTAGAAACATCGTATTCCCAATTTGGTTGACAGGTCGGGACAGAAATAAGGTCACTAAAAGCATTATTCAGTGTCTTGTAAATAGCCTATGGGAGAAACGAAAAATAGCAGAGTTAGTATTGATTTTATAAACAGCTCACGAGTTTTCTAGCTTCATACTGAAAACTATCAATAAAAGAGGTAGATTGATTTTTAGTAGGAAAAATTAAAAGAACATAAATAATCAATATTTCTGGTACAATGTTATAAGAACTATGTGCGTATAGGTACGCGTTGTGACTGGGTAGAGTTGTAAGAGACTTAAATTATCTCAAAAGAATGCCATACAACATTGATTATATATATATATATATATATATAATACAGTGAATAAATGTGGATAATAGAAGCTAAAACCAACCTACTTATAAAAGCAAATAATTTACCTCCGAGCGCTTAATACAGTCTCCATTATTTCTGTGTTTGGTAGATGTTCCAGAACCTAGTAGTGATAGAATACGTGAAGTCTAGAATGATGGGCTGAAAAAATTTGTCATCATTATTTGCATACAGAAGTACAAACTTATATTTCTATAAGATCACAGCAACCTCTTCGATTACCGTCTGTGCTGATACATTTGGAAATTTTTTTAATCTGTGTACAGATATGTTTGATAATAGTATGATTTTCTATTACTTTTAAATAGTAGAGATTTTAGACTAAGATTATTTTGCCTTACGTGGTTACACTAATCTGAATACACATTATGTGTTGTCTTGAAAAATAAACAAACATTCCTAACAAATGTCAGTCAACCAATCAGCTACAACGTACTATCAGGCACATATGTGCATCGGTCCAAGTTGCCACACCTCATTAGCACAACAAGATGAACACCAAATTCATAGAAGTAGTTAATTCAATAGTGGTAATATATAAAAGAAAGATTGCATATAAGGATATAGTACAGGAAGAAAGAATTAGTTCATGAGATTCATTCTACATTAAGGATTACAGCTAAAGGTGAATTATTTTACGTCATTCAAACGAGGATTTTACGACAAGCGATTCAGCACTTCCTTAGTTCAGAAATTTTACCACACAATGAATTTGACATAAAGAAAAATCTTTGTTTTTTTGTCTTACTATTTAGACAAAATTTATTATTTACGGGTAAAAATAAACTTACTCAATAGATCCTACTTGATAACCACACGATTCCTAATCATGGAGCAATGACTTAGTGACTAAGGGATTCGACTATCGGCTACCCAGTCGAAGGTTTGGAACCTGCTCCACTTACTTCAGTTTGGGAAACCGATTAGTATCACTGCTCCTTACATTCATAGTATGGCTTGAAGCCAAGTAGACGGATTCGTACCAAATACGGGACTTAGAAATACTGTGCAACAGAATGATTGTTTGAGAACATAAAATTGAAGTTATGAAGCTGATATTTAATTTGGCTCTTTACCCACATACCAACTAATATCAGTACAGAATAACATGGAAGTTCAATTCTATCCAAAGCTACTACATCTGGTACAAAATATCAAATGAAAAACAGTTATGATAGGCAGTGATTGCAGTGGAAAAGTTAAGAGGACGAATGGTATGGGAATTAAAAAGTAAGAGACGTACCATCCATGTATTAATCGTAGTCAGATTGAATCTGTAGGACATTAGAGCTCTTTCTCAAGGATATAATTAAACTTCGGTTTAATGTGCCTCGAGAGTTTATCGTGTTCCTTATGAACACTAGGGTCGAAAAGTTTGGGAAGTTAGTGAACTGTGATTCTTATTCTTTACTTATTTTAAATTTTACACACCCGATTCCTTGCGAAAAGTTAATAACCTGCAGTCGAAATTGAGAAATCATATTTCAGTATTCTTATTCTTGTTAGAATCAAATTACACAAACCCCTCTCAAAATGACACTTTTATCTATGTGAAATGAAACAGATAAGCCGCCAGAAGTCTCTGAAAAAAACCGACTGTAACAATACACATGGTTATTGAAAAGAAACTTGTATTATCTTTGAGTTAACTAATAATGAAAACGCTCTGAGCGTGACGATCAAAGAGGCACCAAATACATATGCGCCACACAAATCTCATTTGATATGTATGAGGGCTCTGATACTGCCCGGGTGCCCAAACCGAACCAGGTGGTTTTCTTAGGGGGCCACACCTGGAGCCTTCGACCTAAAGGTCTGATCCACAAGGCAGTGGAGTATTGTAAGAAGATACAGTCCCATGGTAGCCGGTGGCCAACAATAGGTTCATACGCCATTTGTTCCTACAGGATCTTGGAGCCCGTGTGCACCATTGGTTTAGAATCAGGGTTTTCCAACTCCCCTAAGTGGACTCTCCATGTCCACCAACCCGGTTAAAGCGTCAGACATTCGCTTTTCGTGCTCTCAATTTCGTGAACAACACCCCCGCCACGAGAAGGCAGTGAGTAGGACTTCCCTGGCAGAGGCTTTATACACATGGCCATGTGAGAGCATTTCGAGAGGGAGAGCGGACTCTTGGCCGTACCAAGGCATTTGAGCGTGACGATCACAAATTCCTGACTCCTACCAAAGTCTAGAAGGTTGGAAAGGGTTATCACTCAAGTTTATAAGTACAGATATCTGTTTCTCACAATTATAAAGTTAGTCTGACTAAAATGACTTTGAGATCGAACGGCTAGTAGTTATCTGATATGTGTATAAAGCTCGAAAATATTAGCCGTCCACTGTGGTGTATGCTACCGATTTCGATAGATCTAAGCAGTATGTGTCATCAATAGAAAGTGAAATTTCTGGCGGCAGCAGGTTAAGAATATCAAAGAAAAGAGAACGAGAACAAAGAATGAGTAGTGTGGAAACGAAAGAACAATAAAGTCTGAGACGATTGACTGGCATTTGCAAAAGGAACAGTCAAGTTTGAGACAATTGGTTGAGATTTTGCAAATTATATATTTGCTGTATGGTTCTCAGATTTTTCGAAGATGTTCTGTAATTTTATCCCCCCTTATGTTCTCGTTCACTACACACTAACCTAAATTTATTTTTAAGGCTACTAAAATACCTCAACACCAATCAGTAATCCACTTTTGTTGTTGTTATAACTCTCTTTCTTCTTACGGTTATAACCCAGCTATTCCTATTGCTTAGTATTCTCGGACACCGATTCACTCGACAAGTCCCCAAATCAGAACACGGTTGAACAGGAAAGAGATTATATTCCAAATAGCAAGTCAGAAGCACAATAGGGAAAACGTCAGTATATTTATAGTTTTTACATAAGAAGATTCCAGAGTATTCTCCAACTACCGACTAGTGCTGATTGGATAAGAATCAGCCAATCAGCGTGCACCAAAGCAATCATGCATTGAGCATGCTTTAATCTAGTCTATGTCCCGCTAACAGTTGTATACATGTGATAGGTGATCATTTGAAGCAACTCTGGTCATGGAACATTTACCAAGTAAATGTTTATATATTCAGCTATTAGTGAGCCGAAATAAATTTATGTGGAAAAACTTGATTAAGGTATATGACGACAGAAACTAACTAAAAACCGAGGAAAAGATCATTTGGATAACAATAATTCACAGAACAACATTTGGTTCGATGGATTAAAAACTTCACGGTCGGAAAATCTTGTCAGCCACGTATATTTCAAGAACGGCAAATGAATTATTCGTTATACCTCATATTACTTAGTGTTCAAATGATTAACTGTATGCGAACAAGCAACTTACATGATACTTTCTCATCTAAAATAACGCACCTCTGAACAACCTCGGTAAAACGTGCCACACCATCTATAAATTAAGGAAGCCCATGCCGAATGTAGAGAACTAAACAGAAACTTTAGTATCAAACGATTAGTTTCGAAATAAAAAAGAAGAGAATGTTGGGTTACAAATTTACTAATACTAACATTCCTTATTGAATGTTAGCTCTCATTCTACTTTGATCTGAGCCTCCAACGCATATAATATAGATTGAGTGGTCCCATTAGACAGAAATAGCTGAACTATAAAACTACCAGTGTTTACTGAAGTTAAAACTATAACCTTTTATGAGTAAAGCTCCTTTATATTTACGTTAAAATGAATCTGCCTGTTTATTTGTTCACGTAATATCATGAGCTTCGGAAGAATGGAGAGAATATTATATAAAAGAATTTCAGAACACGTCCCGAGAAATCTAATCTTGAATGGCCCTAAACTACATAGCAGTGCTGTCGGAGAACATATATTGGACATGGGCCATCCAGTAGACCTTGATATTGCCTTCCGAGTAATAAGCAGAAAGAGTAACGACAGACTTCTACGTTACGCAGAAGTGAAGACTATTCGTCGTCTAAAACCCAAATTATGTACATCTGGAGTTTCTAGGTTGGTCAGTTCACTGCTGCACTTCCCTTCCTCTATTTTTTCATTCTGTTTGCTTGTCTTCATTTATATCTAATCAAAATATTTTCATTATTTATTTTAGTAGTTTTCATTTCTTACTTATGGTTATCATAACTAGACATACTTTAACACCATATAATAAAATATTTAGTCCTTATCAATTTAGACATCGGACTCCTTCCTTTTCATATATTATAATCGTTACTGTCGTAATTATTTCATTATCGTGTTTACGGTCATTACTATCACTCTCTTCATTTTCTCTACTATAATCATGATTGCACGTGTTTCTTAGATTGCATTATGTCGTCGTCTTTTTCTCTCGTTTAATCCCTTCACCTATTTGTTATATAAATATGGGAAGTATTCATAATTATTTCTCTTCACTAGTAGAATAGAGAATTTTTTACATATTACACAGA
Source organism: Schistosoma haematobium (assembly GCF_000699445.3). Taxonomy (NCBI): domain Eukaryota; kingdom Metazoa; phylum Platyhelminthes; class Trematoda; order Strigeidida; family Schistosomatidae; genus Schistosoma; species Schistosoma haematobium. The sequence continues at coordinate 19,858,802 of NC_067199.1, read as the reverse complement.
AAATTACAGTTGTAAGACATCTCATTTATTTGTTCAAATTAATGTACATGTGGATGACTTAAGGCACACGAAATGGAATGAATTTACTTTATCACACAATGTTCGTTATTATTACTTTACAAAAGTTTATCAAGGGAAATAAATGCGTAAAAATCAGGAAAAATAAAGATATCAGACACTAGATCAAAACCAAGTGGAGATGTGCTCAAGATAAGTAATTCCGAGACAACGAAAAACACCGGTCACATATCTCAGACTTTGTGATCTAGTTAAGAACGACTACTTTTTCAAGGTAACAAAGACAAATCAACTGTTCGTTTTTCCTTAGATTTAGCAGTATTCATGCTTCTAACCATGGTAAAGGAATCAACTAATGCTTTTACTTACTACTGCATTTCCATTTGCAATCGCAATATACAGAATCGAATGTATACAACACTATTTTACGTCTAAAACTAATAATTCATAAAATAAATCAGTAGGTAACTTTGAAAGAAAATCCAGGTGTCCGAACGGAATACTAACCTGAAAGCCAGGGGTGCCCAGCAGAACTCGGTATGCAGGAACTGATACTCTGTGAATCAAATATGAATTAACTGGTAATATTAAGGAAATATATTAAATATAGTACTATCAAAGCTAACGCAAAATAAGCAAGTGTATGGTGAGATATTTGTAGGATTAGATTAAAATTGGATCTATTTGGTCAGAATTACTACTATGAAGCAAGAAACTGCACACAGAAAGTGGAAAGAGCACTAGATCTACTTTCCGTATTTCGTATATGTTATTCTAAGATGCTGTCGGAGCTGAAAAGCTATATCCTCACTATCAAGAGTAGTCGCGGATTAATTGCATCAACAGTCAGTCAGCTACAAAGTAAGACCAATCACATATATTGCATCGGACCAATTTGCCATACATCATTAGCACAACAAGATGCACACCAAATTCGTAGAGAAGCAGTTACTTCAATGTTAGTGAAAAAAAATTTCATGTAAAGATATGATACATGGGGAAAAAATTGGAACGTAGAAAGAAAGGTGAAAATGAATTTTAATCTCACGGTTTAAGGGAAGATAAATAGTGTATACACCTACGCCATTGTGATCGATTCTGAGCCATGTCACCCAGAGTTCTGACCATTGGTTACAATAGTCGTGCCGACAACAACCTAGCATTCTCCATCTACCAACATGGCTCAGATCAGAAGTTAGTGACTTTATGGACTGATGCCACGTCTTGATTTTGCCGCTTCCAACTTTTTTCCATCCATCTCCAACACTAGTTAGCATTGCATGCCGTGGTAGTCAGTGGTTAGGAATGCGTCGGTGACGATTCACAACCTTACCAACTGATTTATCTTCGTTCCGGACCCTCCCCACTCTCGGCCGTACCAGGGCATTTGGGGGCATAGTATACTCATCATTTTATTGGTATACGGATACCTCGTCTTCACCACAGGTGACGTAAGTTGGCAAAAGCTAAACGAGCTTTTCGATTCCGTGTTGAGATTTCGTTAGAAACCAACCCATTAGGGCTGATCAGACTTCCAATACAAATGAAGTTGTTGACGCGTTCGACTGCTACACTCCCTATCTTTAGTTCAGGTGTTGACGCAGTCCAGTCATGAAGCAACAATTTGCATTTACATGGGGAGAAACATATTCTCAACATCCTGACATTGTTGCTCAGTGTTACCAAAAGACTGAATTTTATCAGCGTCTTCACCAAACACGACTATGTCATGTGTGTATTCTAAGTCAATAAGTAGACACACTGGTAGGAGATCAATTCCTGAAAATTCGAACGACGAGAACGTTATTTCCAGCAGTAGGCCTATGATAAAACTAAACGAAAATTGAGGTAATGAACAGCCTTCCCGGGCACCACACGAGGTTGTGAATTCGGATGACAGTTCGTCATAAGTTCTGACTCGACTGGTAGTGTTCGAGTAAAGACCCTTCACAAGGTTTATGTATTTCTGAGGTATGCCTTTCAATGACAAACACTGCCACAGAACTTCTCGGTCTACAGAGTCAAGTACTACTTTTAAGTCAAGACAGACCACCATTATCGGATGCCGATAAGTATGCCTATGTTCTAGAATCTGACGAATGGTGAATATGTGGTCGATGCAGCCACGACCAGGTCTGAAGTCAACCTGATTTTCTCGTGCTTGAAGTTCACGAGTATTTGTTAGGCGCCCGATAATTATTTAGGGTAGTATTTAAGATATTATATTAGTTAAACTAATCCCTCTGTGGTTATCATAGGATGATTTTAACCCTTTCTTATATATTGGGACGATAAGTGATTGTGACCAGTCAGATGGGATAACGTCTAACTCCCAGATCTTAGCTAAAATATTAGTCAGCCTGATCGCAAAAGCTGGACCACCATCCTTAAAGGCCTATGGAATAATCTATCCGGACTAGCTGCTCTTCCTCGTTTCAGATTCGCTATAGCTTTCTGAAATTCAATTATAGTCGGGGAGGGGTCTATTTCAATTTCCCATTCAGGCTTTTTTGAAATGGTGGGTAGCTGTAGAGTAGTTGAAGGCCAGCTTAACTATTTCTTCAAGTGTTCCGACCATCGTTCTAAACGTCTGGGCTGAGAGCAGATAAGAATGGCGTCTTTTTCCGAGATTCTCTCGCTTATAATTGGCTTCCTAATTTAGGTTTCTTTTATTAGTCTGTAGAGCTATCTTGTGTTACCTACAGTTGTCACCTTTTCCATCTCTTTTGCTTTCGTTGCTCACAACTGCTCACGATCGCTTCGTAGACTTTTGGCTAACCTAGACCTCATTTATTTTCGGTCATCATTGTGTTCGGAGCTTGATGGAATTAGTTTGGGAGTCTATCAGTACAATAAATGTTGCAGAAATCCACTGGTTTTTCGTAAACTTTTGCTTCAAATAGCTAGTGGATGTCGCCACTGTTTCCACAGCTGCTCGTATCTTTACAAGCAATATTTTAGTCAACCTCATTTCCGAAATTGCCTAAGTGACTTCAGTTTATGGAATTTACTTTTGGCTTTCCCGTCACTGAGCTCAACTCTAATGGATCTTCTTAATGTATGTGTGTTTCGGAGACACAACATACATCAATGGTACGAGATTCTAGGCTCTAAGCCAAGGAGGCCTGCTGGCCGATTTGACATAGGGTTCAAATGTGTACTTTGGAGAGAGAATTCAGTAGACCTGGGAGAGTACTTCGCGCACTAGAATCGTTGGTCATGGTGACACTTGAGGAGGAAGTTTAGGGTTGGTAGTCGGGGTAGGAGGAATAATAGGAATTGAATAGGGAAATTGATAGTGAATACAGTGATCGTAAGTGCTGTTAGAGGTATGAGAGTGGTTTTCACTTCCCGGTTACCCACACCGTGGAATGGTTTTTCTAGAGGTACCTGAAAAAGATGCTGCATTAGAGGTGGTCTTAGCGACCTGAAAGCGTGATCATAGTGCCCAAGAGACTACTCGAGGTCAATCACACACGACTTTTTCGTGAGTAGTTTTCGTGTTAGCTCCGTACTTGTTGAGACCTTACCGCCGGAGACGAATATTCGTGCAACAAGGCGATGTGTGCATTTTTAGGGTAGGCCTATTCTAACTCACACTTCCTTTGAGGGAAGGCAGCATCGCTGTTATGCTGGTCGTCTGAGGGAAACACCTTACTGCCGTCACACCTCTGTACAGTCAGCAGTACGACTACGCCTTCGGACCTTCAGTTTTCTGCTTTGTATCTTAATGTTTTTCAACCATCCTATCTGGCATGGTAGGACCTTGAGGAGAGGTTGTTCCAGCCAGTATAACCCGACTGGTTCGTCACGACGAGCAAGCCCGACCACCATATCATCATCAACAGGAAAATACGATATGATTCATTATGAAAACGTAAACATATTTATCAGTGACTACTTCGCAAAATAAAATGTATCCATTCAAAATACAGCTTAGTAGCAAAAAGGTGCTAGTTTGTGTAACAGGCACTACAAAAAGTTCCCTTGCCAAGAATTTCATCTACCTAACGCACACTAAGTAGAAGCGGTAGAAAACGTTGAGGTATTGTCACTATTGTATTAATTAAAGATTAATGTCGAGCTATCATGAATTTATTCAACAAAAACTTCATATGCTTTTCGTCTATTAATAACAGCGAAATGCAAAAATCAACCATGGCTGCGAACAACCAGGGAGAAGATAATACTTATATTGCAAAGATCAACACGTGCAACTGAATAATTGGTAATGCTAAACTTTGTTATTCATATCGTATTTGTAGTCATAGGTTTTCACTTCAGAAGCAACTTGTTATTGATAAAATAACTACTGATACAAAAAATATCGACGACTAAAAACCGGTTTCGGTGACATTGTTGCAGACTAAAGAATAAAACTTAGCATAGGAAATTTTCCCTTACCGAAATGATATACAAGCATGTTTGATACAAAATGTTACTAAAATCCAAATGAACTTATTCTCCAGGAGCTTGGGCATGAGCCACACTCCTAATGTGAGGGCTAATGATACTACCCACGTACCCAAACCGAAACAGGAATGGCCGGGTTCGAGCTTGTAACTTACTGGCTGAAAGTCGAGGGCTTTAATCACTGAATTAAAGTTCCGTAAAGTTGTTATTAATTAGTGATTAGCTTAAGCATAGACATCAGTCTACACAGATACGTTACTTTCTTGCATAAAGCAGCAAAAATTGTCTTAAAACATTGCGAAACCAGGTGCAAGAAATATATTGTATTGTACATAACACAATGAAGCGAGTTACATGGATCAATAGCTAAACAGTCTACGGCATATAACCTAATTTACACAAAAAAGCAATACAATCAGTGGTATGACAGTTGCAGAAATATAGAGACGAAAAAAAGTTTCGTAACAGGTCTAAGTATAAAAAAATCAATTTACGTTATAGTTGACACCAAGTAAGGGATAGGACTGTGGTAAAACTTGGAATACAGTAATTTTGGTATCTTTATTTGTCGACATTCTTTGCTTCTCAAAGGCCACTTTAATTTTGACACCCACTGTAGTATGAAATCGCGAGTTTTACAAGTGCGGTTTAGTGCCAATTTGTTGCAAAAACCCACTTTGAAACCCGGTGTTTACTCATGTAAACATTTTAAAAGCAAAAATGGAGAATATTATGTAGCGAGAAAGCTGCATCTATAGTAAAGTGAAATTACAAATCACCTTTGGCATATTGGTTTTGACTGGCATGAAATGTATCATTCATAACATTTGATGAGATTAAATGGTGACAACTAGTGTAAACAAGATCCAAATACAGGCCAGTACAGGACAACAGGCAATATGATTTATATCCTAAAATTCTACTGAGTAATGCATAGTAATCAAACATACCGGCCCAACCAAACGTACACGGAAAAAGGTATTGTCGTACCTCAAGGTCATACAATTCGGTTTGTTCAATAATGGCGGTATACCATAGTCACCATGGCCTCGACATAAAATGCTTTATACAGTTGCCGACTGATATCACACATGATAAAAAGACATTTGATTCTAAAGATACTGTTTCATCGAGCAAATATAGTCGGCATCGCTATTCAGAAACAGGAATTACACAACATGTTCCTATTCACATCATGTTTATTATATTCTCGCTTGTCCGAACATATCACTGATTCATTTCGTATATAAATAAGACTGTAGTAATATGGACGCATTGTTATAACTTAACCTTTATCAGCCTACTCTTAATGAGTAAAGTGATGCAAATCAATCTGCTTTCAAATAGAAAAAAAGTACTTTGGATTCTACCGTTAACATGCATTATAGAGTAGTGTTCATTTTGGAACAAAGGTGATAAGTCTGTTTTTAGATTGTACGTCTGACTGACCGTATTTCAAGATCACTGCTATTAAACAATTTCCAAAGTGTTAACATCGACAGCTGGATAACTAATGGCCTGTGTTTTTACTTCGCAGGAAAACAGCAGTATACCGTCCTGACAGTGGAGTATTGTACGTTTCAACTAATACGGTATTACGCTTATATTACGCTTTGTTCAGGTTGTAATGAATTACCTTATTGTTAACTAATTTTCATGAACATGTTAGTATATCACAGTTGTATAAATTCTTCTTTGCTTAAAATCATGTAATTCGTTTATTGAGTTATTCCATATTTTCGACTAAGGCCCTTACTACATGAGTGAGCCCTCACAGATCTCCATACAAACTGTTTTGTCGTCAGAATTATGGTACTACAGAACAATCTACGGAGAGCGGTACTAAAAGCACCTTCTACCATGTCCCTAAAAAGCGAGCTGGACGTTCACTTTAGTTTCACATTCATTTCCACAGTCGACGCGTGACTTTTTTAGTCCTTTAGAAACATAAGAACGACTGTAGCTTAACGTTATCAATGTGAATGGAAAACTGGTGTAAATATTGTCTTATATTTCACTGTTATTGAAAATATTCCTGAGTTAATTTGTATATCCGATGCTTTGATTTATCAGGTTGACCATCATAAGAAATCCACGAAATGTGAGTGTCTTAGCATATGGTTCACATGTAATAAGTAAAATTAAGGAGAAATACGCTTCACGTTTCTGTTATTTTCTTGAATAACTTACAGGCGCGGGTCCATGTATACATTACCAAAGAAAACAGAACGTTGCACCCCTCGCCTTCCTGCAACCGATTCCAGAAATCATAGGGTGTCATAGTAGTAGAAGTATGGACACGCGTAAGGCATATCCGAGTCGTCTCTGCCCATGGTCTTTCGGCCTTCTTCCATGACCAAAACATACGGACATACATTACAGATAGACACACGTTACATACTGATAGCGGTTTTCCTTCTTCTCAATTCTAAGCTTGCTTTCACCCACGACGTCATTTGTAAAACTCATCTAATAGTGCTATGTATCATATTTTCAACAACAACCCCTCGAATGTCTTGGTGTTGATGAGGGTGGGAAGAGTCCGTTCTCACTCTCCAAATGCTCTCACATAGCCACACTCATACAACCACTGCCAGGAAAGTCCTACTCACTGTGGGGGTGTTGTCTGTGAAACTGAGAGGATGAAAAGTGAATTTCCACTGCTTTAACCGCGTTAGTGGATATGGGGGATCCATCTAAGAGAGTTGGAATATTCTGATTGCGGACCAATGGTGCACATGGGCTCCAGGATCCCAAGTAAACAAATGGCGAATGAACCGGCTACAATGGGACTGCGTCTCGAAGGTTCGGTGCGTGGTCCCCTAAGAAAATCACATGCTTCAGTTTGGGCACTCGTGCAGTAGCCCAGCCCCACACAAATAGAATAATTTATGGGAATCACATCTGTTTAGTGCCTCCTTGTACCAATGTTTATGTGTTTAAATGATGATTAAATAGCATCTGTGATATGGTGGCATGTTATCAAGTACTTGGGTTACATAATTATAGTATTCTAATTGTCGTATGAATTAGGAATTCCAGGATTAACGCAATTGAATTAAGAAGACACGGGCACAACGAATGTACTGTATTTAGAATTCGAAATCAAACATTCAACCAGTACAAAGGTATCATTAGTCCATTCAAACACCACAATAATCCTTTCGAATACATCACTGGTGCCCATAATCACTGGACACTCAGTATTAGTTTGACTCGTTGATGGGATAGGATTAACCACACTACTGAAGGAAATAAAAACCCCAGAGATCATTCTCCTTCATAGTTCGCAATAACATCATAAATAACAATTAAGAACGAAGATGCGGACAGTTAGAGAATCCCAGGCTGCAACAACATCCGTTTCATCCAAAAAACTAACTTCGGTTTCCATCCTTTACAAAATAATACTCCGAACAAACGGATTAACATTTTGTCACAAAAAGGCGAGCTTGCCTGCAGAAATGCAATGATACGAATTATTTAGATATGAATACCGAAAAATCCGGAATGTATGTAAAAAGACCACATCTAGACGCCGTGCTATTTACGAAAGAAAGTTGGCATATGATAACTGTGCTTGTTCAGAACCATTATTTTCGTACGTTTAACGGCGAACAAAACGTAGTGATGGTATTCTCTCATTACCGTTGCACAAAAATTCATATTTACTAGTTGAATCAAATCTGGCAAGAGCTGAAACTTTATCAAACTATTTTAGCGAAGTCTACTCTACGTATATTGTCAAAAAATACTTGTTCTAAACACATCGATATACCAGTCATAGAGCCTGTTTACGTGATTGGGGAAACTGTTCTTCCATTGGTCACTAACCTCTAACCTTGTAACATAACGGCCTGTGATGGGTTAAACCACGACTTCTGTCATCTCTTATGAACATTATACTAAGACCAGTTGCGGAGAACTTCAACACGTCCCTTTCACTCGCTCAACCCTCTAGAGATTGGAGAGATGCTATAGTCAGTCAGAGACAGATCATATCTAGCTGCCGACCTGTCAGTCTGACCAATATAGTAGTTGAATTACTTTAAAAGATGGTTCAGTTTAAGTTACTAAGTAATATAGATTCATACAATCTGCTAGCTCCCAAGCAACACGGGTTTCGAAACAAGAATTCATGCTTGACTAACTTATCTATTGAGAGAGACGATCGGACAACAGCCCTAGATAACGGTCTGTCTGTCGACGTAATATTCATAGATTTTGGCAAAGCGTTTGACAAGGTTTCACACTTAGGTCTTATGGAGGAGTTCTCGCGCTTCTGAACAACATGTGCTGTACAAGAATGGATAGGAAACTTCCTATGTGACTTCAGACAGAGAATGAGGGCTAATTGAATGCTATCCGAATGGAAACCGGTCGCACGTGGTGTACCCCAACGCACCATCTCAGATCCCGTACCATTCTTTCTCTACGTCAATGAATTACCGCTATTGTTTGAGTCGTGGACACTATTGTTTGTGGATGATGTCAAAATCTGGAGAACAATAGGAAGTGACACTGATCGTTTTAGGCCCCAAGCCGACCTAAATGAATTAATTAGATGGTCTCATTGTTGAGACTTAGAAATTATTTTTGAAAAAGCATGCTCATGCACATCGGACATGGTAATAGTTACCGGCATGCTATGCCATGTGTCCAGAAACATAAAGACTTATGAGTAATAATAAGTTACGACTAGAAAATAACTGCGCACTGCAACGCAGGTTCTACCATAGGTTTCGGCACGTTATGGTCGCTTCTCTGAGTATTCAAATGCTTTGACGAGATGTTTCGAATTTTATATTCCACCTATGCAAGATCACACTTAGATTACTGTGTTCAAGCATCTGCTCCATATCTGATTCAGCATACCAACTCACTTGAGCGTGTTCAGCGTGTGGGAACAAAATTGGTGAAAGGTCTTTCTAAACTCCCTTACGATGAGCGCTTGAAACACTTGGGATTTCGTACCTTTAATTACGATTTCGGTGATAATATGTCCTATCTTTCTGCTCCTTTCAGCCCTAACGATCTTCGAGGCTGTAACAAGAAGGTTCAAAAATGTGATCTAATAACGTGAGAGTGCGGTTCCGTTTTTCTCATCGAGTGGTCAATGACTGTAACGCCTCACCCGAACAAGTGGTATCAGCGCCACCAGTGAACATTTTCATGAGGAAGCTAGACCTTCAAAAGTCCACCAACCTACTATCCTTATTACTGATGACTGGCCGCTAAGTACTGTGCGAAAATTACGAACAGGAGATGAGTGTAATTCCAGTCCATGCAAGTGAGTTGTTGTTACTGTCATGGACATCGTTTACTGCTTCTGTCTAACCTGACTACAGCTAACTGTTTCTTTTAAAATAATAACTTAGAACGTCTCAATTTCCCCATTTGAGGAGAAACCGATATAGAAAACTTTGGGAAAATTTCGAAGTTCTCATGCCATTTAGGCATATAAGAAAACCAGGAAACATTTACACCTTAAAATTAATTGACAGTCAATGAAAGACCTCAGTTGTTTTCGAAATTGTTTTGAACACTGTTCAGAACATCATTTCCAAGAGAATAGTGTGACACTTCTTTGAATATGTATTGAAATTTGAAATCAAATGCATAAAACTTTATTGGCTGCTTACTTTTCAAAACTAGTATTCAAAACATCTTGTTCTTGATTATTTCACACTAACTGAACCATATTTTTTGTTGTAAAACTATAAGTTTATCGTGATCTCGAGTCACGCAAAATCTCACAATGAAGTATGGGAAGATCCGAAATGAAGTCATTGTAACATGCATACTGGTTATCAGTCATATTTGCTAACAATAATTTGTTGTGCAAACTCAATTGTTATATGAACTTATCATTGAAATGTGTGTGCATAACTAAGTTAAATAATGAATACTGGTTAGTTTGTTTGTTAAATATTAATTTCGACTTTATATTAAGTTGACCATCTTTTAGGAGTCTCACTTTAAATTATGTTTTTACTGTCATTGTTTCCTTAAAATGTCATTACTATGCTCAACTTTTAATCCGTTAATTCACAGAATATGGATATAATTTGTAAAAAGCTTGTGAATAAGCATTTACAAGGAATGCAACCTAACGTTTTGTCGAGTTTTTAACATAAGCGTTGTTCGCATATACATGTACGTTTAAGTAAAAAGTACTCGTTATTCATATGTACTGAGAAAAAGATAATATGGATTCTAGTCTTCTGATCGTCTTCAAAGCTAAACATCCCATTGTAGACTTTAATTAATTACGTTATTGATAACTTCATTTGTATACTTTGGTTAACAGTATTGGATCAACATTGTGATAATGTCCACTAACATTTAAAATATTTGTTCTTAATTTACATTTTATTGAATTAACATATTATTAATGTAGTCCTTAAATTAACTGTGGTAGTCTATTCCTCCAAGTACATTTATTCCTAATACTTACTAATAACTTTCCATATATTCCATAAATAGTGATAAAATGATATATAGGTTTTTTTCCTAAGTTACTTACAAATATCTTATTTTAAGCCTCTACATGCAATGCTGACGAATTAGTGTCGGTGCAAAATTATATTTTAAACAGGCGCAACATGGTATAGATAATTCATTTTTTTTTAAAATCTAAGATTAGTATAACCAATATCGTTATTATATAGATATGTATAGTCATTTAAGAAAAATACGTATATAGCAATCAATGTTAACTGAAATATTATAGGGACAATTATGAGTAACTATCATACTCAAAGAAAATAAATCCTAATATTCTGGTTATTAGTAGTAAACGCACAAAATTAAAGCCAGAGTATTATTTACAATACGTATTTAGCTGGTCAATTTATTTAGTTATGAATAGAAGTAATGTGGTGTGTGTAGTGTTAGCATTAAAATCAGTCATCTCTTTCGGTGTTTCATTTTAGTAAATTTACTGTAGATGGGTTGTATGTTAGACGTAGGTATCCTAGTTTTATTTAATTTATTTCATTATTAACATTTCGAGTTGTTTACTGAATGAGTTCATATGTACTGTTGTTATCCAACTCACATCACATTATTTAATATTTTCAGTAATAAATGAATTTTTAAAACTATTCAGAAAACATTACGCCTTTGTCACTTTGATCATGTTAAGTTCCTTTACTACGTTCCGTGACAACTGCTATTCTTCGTCCAACATCGTATCGTCTACTGTAGTGATCAATTTCGACTTTAAAAATGACAAGTAATTTGGAATTGTTTACATATTAGTGTACTCTGTATATTTAGAATTACAGTGTTGCTTACTGCTATACATTTTTATGACTTCCTACTTGTTTCATTTACATATTTACTGTCACTAATAATAATGACAATAATGATAATAATATTAACAGTAGTAATAATGATGGTAATAATGGTCATATTATTATGAATAAAGCATGTATGTAAAAAAACAATCAAATTTGTGCCAATGATTGTTGCTTCATCCGTTTAATCATAAATTTCAATATACATAGTATATGCAGTCCACCGGTTTATTGACCTACACTCAAAAGAATTCATTTTATATATGAAAATTATATTTGAAACAATCTCAGCGATTGGAACTTAAATAATTCTGACATTTCGTCCAGCAATCTTGTCTGAACAAAACGTCGGAATTATTTAAGTTTCAATCGCTGAGATTGTTTCAAATATAATTTTCATATATAATGATTTCGCTGTACTCGGAGTCTAATTTTCGTTAGACTATTCATTCTAATATTCGTATAAAAAAAATTCATTTTGTTTGAATAAATAAGGTTTTCAATCACCTATCTTATAGAAAAGTCTCTCTAAAAATATATTCACTTGATTTATTGAAAAGTTACTCCTAGAGCGATCGGGAACTGTCTTAGATGAATAGTTATGAACATTAAGGAACCTAATACAAGTATTAACACTTTCAGTTTGCCATAGTTCACACTAGGACTGTAATGCAAAATTAACAAAGCAGGTGAATAATATTAATCATCCCAATAAAAGTAAAAAACTCGGAAAACTAGAGAATAAAGTGTGTGGTTTGATAACATATGTGAGAACTGAACAGTGATAAAGTATGAATTCATCTGTGCTACTACGATCAATCCTAAAGTGTATTGCTCAAACCGATCAGGAAGTTTAAAACTTCTAAAAGTTCATAACATCAAGGAAAGACTTTATGGATTAATGACACATATTGGTCCAACTGTCTTTAGTCCTACAATTTATCTCAAATATTCTTGAATTAGTACTATGTCTATAAAACTTCGCCACATGAGACATCATCTGCGCACTGTGAATCGATAAGTGAATATCTGTGTAGCAGATTAATCTCGGAAAAGTCATCTGAAAGAAGGTTTACCTCAGAAACCAACGCTATGGGTAAAATAAGGTAGATAGATAGCCCTGGTTGCCACGTGATGTGAGACAATTGACTATAAAGTCTGATCTGACAGCAGTTTTCAAGCTAAGAAGCATCCGTGAGTCAGTGTACCTTTCGGCGACAAGCGAAATTTCTCAATCCACTAAGTAACACAACTAATTTCCGTGTGATATATTCTGGGATCTAGGAACGAATCATTACTCGGTCTGTGTATCCACAGCTATGTCTGAGAGTAGCCTGATTTCCTTTGCCTTTCAGTCCCTCTAGGATTAAGTGATTAAAGAAGTTGAGCTTCTAGATACCGCTTGTCAAACTTTTGTCTGTGGTTGCTACAAAAGGATTTCTAATTGATCCTTATGAACTGGGGTGGTCTCCGACCTAGGCCAGTAATATTAAATCTCTCGAGGTCTGCTATTTCAGTTAAGGTCTCTGAAAATATCCTATCCCAACATTTTGCTGGTCGTTCGAGCTTGTTCACTACTTGCAAATTCGTCTACATATAGATCCTCGATTTCAACCTAACATTCAGGCTTGTTGATGAATAACTAGAGAGCTGATGGAGGTCAGTTTGACCTTTCTTCAAGGTGTCCCAATGACTGTGTCAGTTGCTTAGTCTGGGGGTGGTTAACCATTACATCCTAATGTCATTTAAATGTTTAGACTGTTGTTCATTATTTCCCACGGTGGCCGGGTTTTCCATCTCATGCTTTCATTGTTTACCACTACTCATGATCACTCTGTAGACTTCCTTAATTTTTTTAGCAGTTTCCGCTTTTCGTCTTGTATAGCATTATATGTATGGGCTTCCAGGTGTCTCTTATGTTGAAAGAAGTTAATGAAATCTATCAAAATCTCTTACTCTTTTAGGTTGGTGATGCTAACAGAAGTCATTGCTGCCTTTACAGTATACTGGAAGTGATACTAGACTTTTGTAGAACTAAAATTCTAACACTTCACAAAACGCTTAACTCACTTTTTCATACATTTTTGAAATTTTCGAAATAAATTTAAAAACATCCAGGAAAAGGTAAATAAATGCGAATCTGTACCAAAGAATAGTCTCAGTTCAGATGGACACGGCTGTTTTTTGATCTACTTCAATGATCGTTTAATCTATTTGTGGTGTGTACAACCTACATCTGTAAGTGATTTTTAAGAAACTTATCCCTTTATAGCACGGACTTGTAAAGTTTTGTCTATTGAAGAACGTCAAATTTGACAAAGTCTTATTATTGCAAGCTCCTTTATGTAGCTTTGAGAGCGCGTCCGAACCCTGTACTCTGTTAAGCGCATTTCCAACATCAGTTGGTTATGGTGAAGGAAACAAAAGTAGTGCTGCATGTATTGCTTAAAATCACGGTTTGCAGTCAAGATGAATAAACTTGATGACTGAAGGTATGTGTTTGTTAATAATTCGATTCAATATACTCTGATGTAATGTTATTATACTCTACAGAGAAGATATTGAAAACATAAAAATAACTGGGAGTCAGTTAAACTACGGGAGACACCAATGTAAGATATAGGTGTTGGCGTTCTTTTAGTTTATATCTCTTTGATACTAAAGCCAAAGAGGTCTTCATGACTCAGTATTTGACCACCTCTTTCTTCATTATTGAACTTTTGTTAAACTCCACCCAGTATCTATAGCTCATCAGTACACTCCTGCAAATGTAATTTATTTATGCTGAAAGTGTGATTTATGTCAACCATGAAAAACGCGGACAAAGCCTTAGGATATTTTTCTTTTTTCAGTATGGATTCTAAAACTATCTTCGTACCAGTGTGTGAACGTAAACAGTGTTTCAGTCACTTGAATTCGATATTCACTATCTGAACTACTATTTTTCATGCTGAATCTCACTTTGTGTGTTCTTATGTTTGGTCGCTGAAACTTTCATGTGTCCTTCATTACGTTATTTATTCACTCTATTTTCAGTGACTTCGTATGTGTAGTTGTAGGCAATAGATATACGTCTAGTCACTCTAGTGATTTATTCTTTTGATTAAGGTGTATCTTTTCCTCGCAGAGTAGGTAAGATCAATGAAAGCAAGGGGAACTGGCCTTCATTGATTATTCACAGTATTCAGTGTTAGATATATTCACTCCAACCAAAAAACCGCTTTTGATTATTGATAGTAGAGGATTTTGAGATAATTAAGAATGTCTAGTTTGCGGTTACCAGAACTATTAATTGTTTACGTCAATTAAACAATTTAAGAGGCTGTTAACTATGTACTCAGAGGAATAAGGAGAACCAGGAATTAGATTTCCTAAGTAAAATGGTTATTCAGTGGATGATGCATTAGAAAGTTTGCCAGGGAACCTGAAAGATAAAGTCGTGGAAGAAGCGTTTCATTGAGGTTCGAAGAAATCCTAAATACTTTCATATGGCTATCAAAACGGTCTAATCTAACTAGTAAATTCGTTTCAATGTTTAGCTTCCAAATGTTCTTGTAAATCGAATCTAAATCAGTCACCTCTTGGTGTATCTTCAAATCTGACTGTACTTACTGAAGCAAGTGTATTTGAAGAATGTATTAGTATCCACATACTTATTTTGCTATACATATAAAATATTCGAAGTTGACAAGACATCATTTATTCGTAAAATCAATCGCTTGACTTTTAATTAATCTGGAACATGCACTTGTTGGATTCATCACTTTTACAGTAATCAACAGACAAAAGTACTCAGCCTATTTGATTGCTTTCATTGTATATGTACGACTAAATGCTGACTTTTATGCATGATAAAAAATGCCATGAACCTTTAAGTTAAAAGATACTATATTTTCAACTAAGTGCAAATCATTAATTATTTCACACTTTCTTGATTGATATTTAATCTATTCTTTTCATTATCATGGTGTTTAAAAACAGATCTGGTATGTTAGTTTAACACCGGCAGTCATTCATCCTTCAATAAGGGATTTTATACGATAACGTTATTTCTAGGTACTATTTATAACTTTGATAATTTGATGTATCCATTTATTAAACTCTACCGATTTTATATTTATTACAATCATCAGTAAATATACATCTTCATTTCATTATTGTCATCAGTATTTTAGGTTTTTTTGGTTGACCCAACTTTATGCTTCTGTGGAAAACAGACGCTAAAAAATCTTATACTCGCTAAAGCCCATCGTCATTGTGCAGTATTTATTAATCTGCTCAGTATCTTTGCCACTGTTCGGTTAGTGAATAAGACCTGCGGGTATAAATTTCAGGTGTCTGTCTCCAAAATGGGTTGAATAAATTACTTTAAGTTTGTCATTGAAGGATGTAGGTTTTACAATTCTGTTATCATGCAAACGCAGTTATTATGAATCCATAACAAATCTCCTTTTGTCTTCTAAAGTGGTTGTTAGCAAATAGAAATAATCTATAATCTATCATTCATTGAATCGTGATTACTAGCATTCAAAACTTCTGCTTTGCATTTAAACAATGTCATGATATATAAGACAATACAACTCACCTGATTGACAGTCTTGTGAACTGAATTAATTCTAATCACTTTGTCTTAGTTATCTGACTCTACAATAATTAAATAAATTGAATTTGATTATAAAAGAGATACCATTAATGGAAACGCTGGAATATTTTTGTTACTTTTCTAATAATTTAGACATTAGCTTCACCAAAAAGTATTCGATATTATCAATCTCATTCTCAATTCATCATCATTTACAGCGTTAAAATAAAATTAAAATTTCACATTAAACTTAGAATTTTATTATTATTTCATAGAAGATAAATTAAGTCATTTTAATCCTTATTTTTATATATACTTATGACTGAAATTCAAACAAGTGCTGATATATTTTTATTTACTCTAGTTGTGTTCATAATGAATCAGTTGTGTGAAAGTCCATAAAACTGAGGCAGAATTCAACAACTTACTACATAAGTAGTGGGAGCAGTTTAAAAATGTCATAAGATCAACGAATTGATGACTATTGAAATCACTTCTTTTATGTTAGAACGGTAAAACTATTCTTCTTATCTGATGAGTTGGCCTACTAAGCTTCTATCATATCCATTGAAGTGGTTGGCATATTTGTTAAATAAACCGCTAACTACTCGCAAGTAGTTCAAAATAAATTAAGAAATATTTTGCTCCGAATTGTGATTATTCACTATTTGATTATAAAACTCAACTAATTATCATCATTCAGAGTAAAACAGATGATAGTGTCTACAACAAATATCCTCCATAATGTAAATAAAAGTAAGTTGAGAGGGGTTTCAATTAAATTACAGCCAATGAATTAATTTCAATAGTTGACATCATGAGTCAATTGAAGCTAGACCACCATGGAAAACCTGGAAGCACTGGACGGCCGTTTCTTCCTAGTATGGGACTCCTCAGCAGTGCGCATCCACGACCCTGCTCTCCGCGAGATTCGAACTCAGGACCTATCAGTCTCGCGCGAGAGCACCTAATCATTAGACCATTGAGCCAGTATCCAACGGTGTTAATGTCTAACTTCAACCAATCCACGAAGTTGCGCCACCGTCCATCATTGTCTTCAGTGAGTTGATATCTCACAACAGACCTGGTTGAACTCCATTGGTAACGGCTTCTCACTAGAACTCCAGGAAATGCCTCTCGAAATCAGTCACTAGTGAGAAGATGACGAAACGGCCGTACAGTGCTTCCAGGTTTTCCATGGTGGTCTAGCTTCAATTGACTCATGATTTCAGCTATTGAAATTTCTAAAAAAATCTCCACAAAACCGCTTCTAACAATGAATTAATTGCTTCAGTTCGTGGGAGAACTCGCGTTAGGCCGTCATCAGATTAGTTTTTTGCAATAACTACAAAAGTGATCTACTATGCTTGTACGGTATGATCTAACAAGAAAAGGATAGTAGCTTGATATGACTATCTGTGGGTATCGATTATATTTATAAAATTCCATAGGACTGAACAGTTTAGTTTTCATTCATTTAGCTGTTTAGTGTATCAAGAATCTTTCATTATTTTTTTAATGATACACTGATAATTTTCACATTTATCAGCATCACATGTGCAGACCCAGTACAATTATCGGTTATAAATTAACAGAAAAAAGCTTAATCCCACCGAATGATGAAAATTTACAACTTTGAGACAATGTAACTATGAAACAGTTTCTTAACATCTTAAAATATATTTGTTGTCAATTCAAATGTTATCATGACATCAGGTGACTGGACTGGACTCATGACTGTTACCTCTTGTAGAGGAACATAGGCCTTTTACCAGCATTCTCCACAGAACACTGTACTGGACAATCCTTTTCAGTAGCCAGTCATTCACTTAATATCTGCTTCCGACTCCCTACTCGGTGTATTCTTTGGTCTTCCTCCTTTCAGTTTCCACTTCCAACGTCTTTTCCTAACTTCCTGTTCATCTGTAAGTCGGTTCGTTCTCTGCCATAATGGGTTGTTGCTGATAGTGTCTGGCCAACGGATCTGGAGTATCTTGTTTAGACAATTGTTTATAAATAACTGTACTTTTTTGATGGTTATATTTGTTCTGCACGTTTCTGCCCTGTACAATAGAAGTGTCTTGACGTTTGCATTGAAGATTGTGAGTTGGATGTTGGCTGATAGTTTTTCTGAGTTCCATGTGTTCTTCAACTGTAGGAATGGTGCCCATGCTTTGACAATCTATGTCTTCACATTTGCATCAGATCCTCCTTTTTTATCAATGACTCTGTCCAGCTACGTATGATGTTCCACGTCTTCCAGAATTTCGCCATCAAGTGTGATTGTGTTAGTGTTCTCCGTGTTGTACTTGAGTATCTTGCTGTTTTCCTTGTGTTTGTTTGAAGGCCTACTGCTGTAGAGTCTGTTGCTACACTAGTTGTTTTCACCCGAATTTGTTGATGTGTATGGAGTAAAAGAGCTAGGTCATCTGTAAAGTCCGAATTGTCTAGCTGTATTCGAGCTGTCCACTGAGGTCCGTGCTTCTCACGAAATGTTGCTGTTTTCACAATCCACTTAACAATCAAAAGAAAGAGAAGCTTTGAAAGTAAGCAACCTTATCTGACACCAATCATCACTTGGAATACATCTGTCAGCTGTCCTCTATGCACCACTTTGCAGTGTAGTCCGTCGTATGAATTTCAGATAATGTTTATGATTTTCCCAAGTATATTATATTGTTGAAGAAGTTTCCATAGGGTTCTCTTATCCACACTGTCAAACACTTCCTCATAGTTAAGGAAGTTGACGCGAAGTGAGGAGACCCTTTCAGTTGATTCGCATTGTCGCGATTTGTTTGTGCACGACGGCCTGTTGATCTCGAAGTTGGTTGTCAACTGAATCTTTCATCCGGTTCAGGAACACTCTATTGAAGAATGTTCCTCGTACTGATATTGGTGTGATGCCTCTGTAACTGAGTTCTCACACTTGCTCGGATCTACTATCTTTGGTATCTTGATGAGGTATCCTTCTTTCTGGTCTGTCGATACATGTTCGTCCCCCAAATCTTTCTAAATAGAAGGTGGAGCACATTTAAAGTTACCTCTATGTCTGACTTCAGTGCTTCAGCTGGTATGTTGTCTGATCCCGTCGCTTTCATACCTTTGATTTGTCTGATGGCCATAGTGATCTCTTCGTCTGTTGGTAGGGTAACGGTTATAAGTTCTGTGTGTGCTCCTTCGATGTCCTGTGAGTTCAGTGGAGCTGGTCTGTTCAACAGTTCCTCGAAGTGTTCCACCTACTTGTTCCTCTGTTCTTGAATGTCAGTGATTGTCTTGTTTTCTTTATCCTTGCCTAGTCGCTCTGGTTTACTATATTTTCCCACCAATTTCTTCATCTTGTCATATAGTTGTTTCGTATTTCCTTCTCTCGTAGCCTTTCCTGCTGTTGTTGATAGATCTTCCACGTATTTCTTTTTGTCTGCTCTAATGCTCCTCTTCACAGGTTTATTTGCTTCTGTGAATTCGGCTTGTTCCTTGATTTTCTCTGTTCTTGTACGGCTGTTGTTAATTACTGTATTTTTTATCTTTTCTTGAATCTTACCGTGGCTTTTGAAAGAGATCCATTTTTTATGATGAAGCTTCTTGCTGCCCGGCATCTCCTGACACGCTGAAGTTAATTCTTCTTTGATCTTTTCCCAATTGTTCTCCATAGTGGTTTACTCTCCTTTAAGTAAATCTTTTAGGGCTTGGAACCTGTAGTTGAGAGCTATCTTGAATTGGTCGAGTTTGTCTGTAACTCAAATGAAGGCTGTATTAAACCTTTGTAATGTTATTTTCTCAGTTTTCCAATGATTCTTTAGCTTCAATACAGGTACAGGCAAAAAAAATGAAAGCAAAATTGCCATTGACAAAACTAGTGAAGTGTTAATTTAAGTGGGTTCTTCGTTCATTTATTTCATCATGTTTTACAATTACACAGCAAACCCACTGATCTACGTCCTATAGTTTCAAATGTTGAAAATTAGGTTTACTCTATAAAATATAAGTGTTAAAAATATTGGTCATGCAACAGAGTTTTTATCGCCATTCTTTTGACACGATCTATTATGATAGAACAAAATAGTTCGTGAACCACTTAAAAAGGAATTAAGGACAATCACTGGTATACTTTGTTCTTACATCTTATTTCTCTCTCTCTCCCCATATATATATATATATATATATATATATGATGTTTTTTTAAAACAACTTCTTGATGTGTTTCTATCACGAACGAAGTTTAGTATATCGAACATGGTATTAAATTTATTATTCTGTACGACAATTGAATGAGAGCTACTATGTAAAGCGAATTCTTCACAGACACATCTCTGGGCTACCATGTTTTCATGTGATTATTCCACTAATATTTGCACACTACCTGTCAGAAGTTTCATAATTAGTGAAAATTCAAAAAAAATATCACAGATAAGTGATTTAAGCAGACTTAGAATAGATAAAAACAACAATTCGACAAAGAGATTTAACATCCATATTATTTTTGCCATTTTCATCTTTCTATCAGAAATCTGTGTTTTCTACTTTTAGCCTAATGTTATTTCTTACATCAACACTTTATAATGACCAATGGAAATTTTTAGTCAAGTAAACTCGAGATTACAAGGTAAAATTTTTAACTGGAATAAAGCGGCTAATGAATATTTTATGATTCTAAGTGGTTCTTTATGAATGATTTCAGCATTTGATAAATAAAAGCTCTATGGAAGGCATTTCTTGAAATTAAAAAAACATTTGTGTGATGCACAATAACAGTCGATTAAAATTTCTAAGTCTATGAGTTCTATGTAAACTTCCTGTTTTTACACAAGTTCGCCAAACTGAAAATTTAACAAGTATCGTTTAAAATCATATTTAATTTCATCACTTTTTTATGCCTAGTTTTGAAAAAAAGAACCAATTAAAAGAATTTATCGTTTTTTTTCACCCCTGATAAAGTAGTAGGAGTTTAAGTATACTTCACATGTCCACTCTCCTAGCAACCCAAATTACATTTCTTGTAACCTGTTTTCATCTAACTTATGATGAAACTAAACATTTTTTCCAAACAAAAATTCGAACAAAATATTCTGTATATCTGTTAATGAATAAATATTTTGATAAATCTCCTAGATTAGTATTTTTATTGTTTGTTTGTTTTTTCGTAGGAATTGTATATACTTGTCAATCAGCTCAGTATGTTTTTAGTAAATAATTAAACTGACAATCATTGTAAAAATAATAGATTGAGGGAAATAACTAGTGTAAATAATAATTGAATTGGTCGTCATCACTTAAACTGTTGACTTTATTTCATCATGTAAAAATTAAAAGAAGCACATTTACCAATTCATGTATTAGTCATGTTGGTTTGATATATAACTATTAGTTTACATGTGGAGAAAGATTATCATTCTAGTTAACACATTTGGAATAATGAATTCATAGAGACATTCTTAATGTGTTAAATGCTTGAAATTAATTGACAGAGTTTCATGACCTTCTATTTAGTATTTCATTAAATTAATAATAAAGAATTTTATTTTGTTTCGAAGAAGAAGTATGTATTTCCATAAACGTGAATTAATATACAGTATCTGTATAAAACTATCTACTTATTGTACTATTAAGAAATAACTCGAGTCTTATTGAGCTGATATAGACTCTTTCATTTCAGTAAAGGATTGTGGGGTTTGTTGAGCTTAGATTGGTATCATGAATGGATCAATGTTAGACCACCGTTGATAACCTGGAAGCACTGGACGGTCGTTTTGTCCTACAATAGGACTCATCAACAGCGTGCGTCCACAAGCCCAGACACCGGACTCGAAACCGGGACCCTCGGTCTTGAGCGCGAACGCTTAGCCTCTGGACCACTAAGTCGGCATCTACCGGTGTTAGTGTCTAACTTCAACCAACCCACAATATTGCCCGACTGCACTTCATTGTCTTAAGTGAGTAACTGCCTCACGACAGACACGGATGAATTCTGCTGGTCATGGCTTCTTACTGTTGTGTTGTGAAGCAGTTACTGATTGAAGACAATGAAGGACAGTAGCGCAATATCGTGAATTGGTTAAACATTAACACTGTTAGATGCCGGCTCAGCAGTCTTTTATTTTAATCGGTAGGAAAATAATTGCTTCCCATTTATTTTACAGGTTAACTTGTATACTGAATATCTGACAATATAGACTACATTAAAAGGCTGAATCCCCTTTAATAGATAAACTGACTTGATAGGTATTTAATATTGTGTTAATTAGTAATTCCTACTCTATTCTCAACCAATCTTGATTATGTTAGGTTGTTAAAGTGAGAAGAATGATACATTTACCATGATATAACTTTTATATCGAAGGAATATTCTAATATGTTGTATTTTATATTACCAAATGAGTTGATCTTAAACTTAAAAAATAATTTAAACTACAGAAGAACTGGTCAAGTCAACATTAAGTTAACTAGTCGATAGGTTATGTTCAGTATGTTTATCATCATACATTTTAGATGTGCACTGAACTACAAGTTATTTTATAGACAATACAATTTATAACTATCTTATCAAATGATCCGATTAATGAATTTCATCATAATTTAACAATGATTAATTACCTTTTATCTTTGTAAACAATTTTAGATTTAACTTTTGTCTCGTCTAATATGTTTACATATAGTAATATTCTGCCAATTATGCCAAAAGATTTTGTAGACTCACAAAATGATTACATTTACCATACAAATTTAGTAAACAATTCTTTATATTTATTCCTTGTTTGTTTACTGGGAAAAAATATAGAAGTTGAGATATCAATTTACCAAGACAATAATGACATTAAACATATAGTTTTATGTTGGTTTTAGTTTTATGTTATGTACATGTACATATGTGTGAAAGCATGAATGTGTACACGTGTGTATTTGACTTAAACCATGTAGTATAAAGCAAATCAATAAATTCGAAAAAAAGAATTCATTCTTTTCTACTCCTTATCGCTACGTACTTACCTCCCTTCCTCCCTCTCTCCCTCTCTCACTTAATCCTCATTTGACGTCTGGTATGTATCATTTCATTACTACTTTAGTAAGTCATTATCAGCCTATATACGTTTATTCAAAATGTAAACGTATGTTTAAATATATTTTTAATGTGTTCAATTTATGTGCAACATTTATTTTAATTTTTGTTTATTTTTCGCCTTTCTTTATCACATGATCAAAAGAGTGGAAACATTAAAATATTTTTCCATTAAAAAGAAAAAAAAAGAGAACAGAATATGAAAGAGAAAATTTGTCAAGTGTTTACTTTCCTAATGACATGCACATTGACAGCCCTTTGAAAATAAAACATGCTAATCGATATGGGATTAACAATTCGATAAAGTATTTCTATTCTCAGCAGGTTATTCATTGTATTCACTGTTGATTTTATTCAACCGAGAATTAGTGTTTTATTCGATGGATGCTACTGTGTATTATTTAAAAAAAATAGAGATGTTATAAGTGCGTTAAAACTTTTATCAGACGAAACTCATCAGTTTCATATCATCTTGGTCAGTATTACTGTTCTAATACTTGTAAAGCAGTAATCTGATCGAATTTTCTTTTTTTTCTTTAATACTTGTTTTTGTTCTGTTCTATTTTCAAGGTTTGAACATACGGAGATTTTGTAGATGAGTTGTTTGACTAATAATAATGTCATAAGTTGATGTGATTTAAGCTATACAATGAAGGCATGGTAAATTAGGGTACATAGATGGGCAGGTGGGGTATGTGTTCAGCATTTTCATGTATGTATACTTATTTCCAGAAGTACGTGTTTGAAATTACTGATTTGGAAATTCAATTTGACTTATATATAATGTATAAGATTTAAGATAGCTAGTTTGTTGAAATTCACATGTCTAAATTTGACAGACCACACATGAGTAAATGCTACTAGATCATTTAGATTCAACTATACAGAATCACAGATTTCTTATATTTAGACATAAAATTAGTTTTTAGAGAATTCACCTAATCAGTTTTTCTTTGGAGAACCATTTATGTTATTGATGAATGGGTTGATGACTTTTTAAACTGTAAAATAAAATTTTACACTAGTCTCATAAGTTATTTGATTGATTACCTGAATGGTAAGAATTACCTAAAATGTGAATCTAAAATGACTATTTATGAACTTTCATTCACATGAAAGTGAAAGGCAGAATAACAGTTAAGCTTTTAATAGTAAATGGTGAACAGTTCAGATAACAAATTGAGTTTTCTGGCGATTTGGCGTTACTAATATAAGAGACATAGGAGACATTATTGTTGTGTGACTTGAAGGGTCTCTGTTTGTAAAGCACCATAATTCATGCAAATGTTGCTTATGTTAAAGGAGGTAAGATTGAAATTTTCGGGTAGTTTAAATTTATTGCTGATGGCTTTCGATACTATGATTTTTAGGTCTGTAACTATCACCCAAAAGGAAGGTCATTCACTTTAAGACTTTAGTCAAGATGATAATCACTAGCTTTTAGAGCCTCAGTTAGAATGAAAATAGGCAAACACAAATACTTTCTAAATTCACTTGATATTGTTTACTTGAATCTTCCCATTGATGTTTAGGACTGCAGTTGGTCGATTTCTTATTGGCATACGTGCATACTATGCAATATTGCCTCGATATTGCCTTAATTCACAAGAATTCTAAGCAAAAATGGATGGTGGCTAGGAGTGGAATCCAGGACACGCAGTCCTAAACATTAATGGAAAGATTCAAGTAAACAATACCAAGTGAATTTGAACTTCACCCCATTGCACAAGCAAATGGCTATCATGATTCAGTAGCTAAGTGGATACCGCAATGGCGTTTGAAGCGAACGGTACTGGTTTCAATTCCCAGAGTGAACACCAACTCGGTTGCATGTACATCCAGCCGGTGGGTCCCAAACACATGACATTGATCACTACCCAGTGATATTTTACATAAAAGGTTCCTCTTGATCGCAAAGTGAGAAAATACTTTAACTGGTTATCTTAGAAAGTACAGAGATGTCCTATCTATCTATTTGGTTATCTGCATCTTATTTATCTAAAGAATGATGATCATTCTATGTACTGATAGTCATTGTCGTTGTGCAATCCATTATAAACGTGGATTATTAGGGGATTATTCAATAGGTTCAATCATATTTGTACTAGGAGATACAAATCTCTTAACTGAAACATTATTGAATAAAGATTATTCATTGAAGTTTGTAAACTGTTGAAAAGGTAGCAATACAATGAGACCTATGATGTTTCCGAAACCCTAAATATTCTGAACCTATCATTACAATTCATTAGAAGAAAAATGTAAACATTTTTGCCTAAGATGTATCTCATTTGGATTTCCAATTTAATCTGTGTAGTGTAATTTAAACTATTTACTGCATTAGATCTTTCCATATATCTTGCCTAAACTTCTAGTTACTGCGTTAGAGCTCCGTACTGAACACCAAGTCTGAAATGTGAGTATATTCAGCCGACGAATCCAAAATTGGACGAAACATGCATTGAGGATTCCATTGCTAGTCACCATTCATCTCTGTTTGTAATCCCTCCAAAATAATTACACTGTTGAGACCATTCGTTCAGGATGCACACATACCAAAGAGACTGATCGATTGCAGTCCTAAGTATCAATGGAAAGATTCAATCAACCAATACAAATTGATTCATTTCTTAAAGTTTGCATAAATGAAATGTTTGGTCACTATGAACATGTAGATTCATTCTATGTATGTGTTTTATTGCATAGTGAAATTGTTTTTGTTAGAGACTAGCAGGTGATACAGAATGTGGAAATAGTTTTTAATCTAGTTCCTCTACGATCCATTTACAGTAACCTTTTTGGGTATTCTCATCTTATTTATCACTTACTTAATTAGTTTTTTCTTCTTTATTTTTCTTCTTTATTTTACCTTATGTCTCTTTGACTTTTTTCCACAAACTTTAATCTTAAACTCATATTCATACTCAAACTTTATAAACAATGTGTTCCTCTGATTTCAAATGTTGTTTCAATTTTTGTACTCACATTATTAGTTTCAATAATTTATGACTATAATGTTGAACTTTATTAACTGTAATTTTAAGATTTAAGAAATTGTTTTTATCTTCTTACGTTGTTTATATTCATAAAAGATCAAGCCTTTAAAACGTATTGAAGTATTGTTCAAACTAAATACTGGATTTAATTATCTTCTTATTTCTACTTAGAATCAGTTGTTCTTTTTTTAAAGAAAAAAATCTCACAAATTAAGGAATCGAATGTTTACAAATGATATTAACCTTATTTGAAGAAGTGTATAGAAATGGATAAGATCCGGCTTTTGTTTTTTTTACATTTTACCCTTTCATCCATACATATTATTCTGAGTTGAGTGGAAATTTCGGAAAAAGAAAAAAAAAGAACAATACTTTTTTCCCACTATGAATCGACTTTAAGGATCATAATAATAATGGCGCCAAAAAATAACTTAAATCTTTTGTTATTTAAAACGTTGACAGAATTTAAATGTATATATATTTATATTTAGTTATAATAAATAGTTGTTCTTCATTTCACACGTACAAATAATAAATAACATCAGGTATAATTTTCTTTCATGGGTTCTTTTCTTTTTTTTCTTTTTTTTTTTAAATATTCATCAGTTCCATGGTAAAAGGTAAGAGACAAGAAACGCAACTAAATAATATTTTGAAATTGTTATCCCTATCTGTATGTTTATATTTTTTTTTGTCATAATATTTAAAGAACAGTTGTGCTTTCTTAATCATTATTATATATGATATAATATAATGAAAAATGATTTAAAGTGAATATTCTAACTTACTGATTATTATTATAATGACAAGGTTAATATGAATAATGATAATAATGATGAGAGAATGATTTTATTGTTGATTTATTTAGTTTCTTGTATCTAAGCCATTATTTGTCATTAAATCTAATTCACATGAAAAATTATATCGTTTAAAAATAAATAAAATTGTTAGTGACAGGATTCATTTAGATTATTCTGATAAAAAATGATGAATCACTAATTTGTTTTTCTTTTTAATATTTTTTAATTATTGTTTACACATTTGAATCTGAATAAATCCAATTTGAAATACACTTCCGTAAATGTAGCTGCAATATAACTCAAACAATTAATCTCTATGTTAATCATCTCTCAGTAAATAAACGATTAAATTCTGTTTAATTCTTAACAGTGTTTTGAGACTCGTTCGAGGTAAAGAATGGTGTCAGGCAAAGTTGTATACTCTCATCTTTTCTTTTTCGCCTGGTGACTGACTGGATCATGAAGACGTCAACATCTGAGGGGAAACATGGGATACAGTGGACAGTTAGGATGCAGATGGACAATCTAGACTTCGCAGATGATCTGGCCCTTCTATCCTAAACGCAACAAGAAATGCAGGAGAAGATAATCAGTGTAGCAGCAGTCTCAGCAGCAGTAGGTTTCAATATACACAAAGGGAAAATCAAGATTCTCCAATGCAACACAACACGCATCAACCGAATCACACTTGGCAGAGAAGGTTCGAAAGATGTAAAAACCTTTACATATCTGGGCAGCATCATTGATGAACACGGTGGATCTGATGCAGATGTGAAGGCGCGGATCGGCAAAGAAAGAGCAGCATATTTACAACTAAAGGACATCTGGAACTCAAAGCAACTGTCAACCAACACAAAGGTCAGGACTTTCAATACAAATGTCAAGACAGTTCTACTGTATGGGGTGGTAACATTACGTCATCAGAAAATAATCAATCTAGCTTCTGTTCGTGTTATAAAGAGAATTGATTTTTTTTCAAAGAAATCCTTTGTTATGCATTTACAGTTATATTTTAACTTGCCAACCGGTATATAAGTGTAGTATTGCCCGTATGAATTAGACAAGACTACAGTAACAATATTAAGGGTTCACTTACTGTATAATTAATCATTCATAAAATATTAGGCATGTTAGAAGATGAAAACAACGATGATTTCACGTTTTTTATTATGCTAGTATAGTACTTTTAGATATTTGTTTATGTTGAATTGCTAGATGTAAAATACAAGACCTAGATTTGAGCTAGTGTTTCACGTTTTTTAAAACCTATCAACGACGATTATTCAAAGCCTGTGTTATGCGTAAAGTCATATCTGTCAGTGTTGTAGAGTGATTTGGTCGCAAAGATAGACTAACTCACTTGTGGAGGTAATTCATATTACAATATATCGTAATTTGGAAAATGATTTGATCAATTTAAAGGCCGTTTAGTCACACGGAACGTCTTAGTTTATACCCGGTCAAAATATTTTTTGAACAGAGAGATCAGGCCTGGGTTAGTGAATTATTAATACCTCCACCATGAGTAAACCTCGTTTGATCCAGTTTGTTGCCTTTTTAGATACACTTGTAAAATAATTAGAGTGGTGGTTTGCAACCAGAGTTGATTGATTGTTCAATAGTTGGGCCTTTGTCAAACTTGTATCCATCTTTACGTAACCATACAAGCTAGTATTAGGGTATGCATTTAGAAAAGACACATTTTTCGTAACCAATATAGTCTGCTACACAAGAAAAACGGATGTAATAACTGAAGTTAAATATGAAACAAACAGATAGTTTACCTTGTCCACTTTCGCAAAGGAAGATAATTAATGAAAGATACGATTTAAAGTTTTACTAAATAAAGACTTTTTTCTAAGAAATATTAAAAGTAAGCTTTTAAGATCTCTGCTGAGGAATCAATGTTTATGATTCAAACTCTCTTTGTACTGTGGGGCTACATCAAGCCTGATGTATTGATCCCTTGTTCATGTTGACAAACTTGTGAGAGGAATTTGTAGGATCATATTTATTTCATCCTCTATTATGTTCTCCATGTATATTCATTCAAACACCAAGAATTGAAAATGTTATTTTTAATATTGTTTTGAGAGAAAAACAGAAACTAATATGATGAATAACCTGAAGAAGAAAAGTATATCTTTCAAATCACATTCAAAACTTCAAAGAAATTTATATATTAGATAGTTTGCAACATCTTAACTGAGTGCACACCAAGTCAAATAAGATAATGACTATCTAGTGAGTTCTAGACAATTGCAGTTCAAGGACTCTATCTATACTCGTAAATGTTTGATTATCTGTCTTCCAAATGGAAATGAATTCAATCTGAACGTTTTTTTAAAAGCCATGATAAACATGATATGTCATTTTATTTTTATGGTATTTCAATCACTGAATAATTTAACTATGTTTGTGGTTTTAAAATGAAATAGTTAAATAGAACTGATCTTTAAGTTATCTAAGATACTAGACTAGGCAAAAAATCTAACCAATCGAAATTCAGTTCATTTAAACAACGTCAACAATGGAAATCTATGTAATTTGGTCGTAATTATTTGTTATGAATGATGATTTGGCGTCGAAATTGTTATAATAAAGCTACCTGATACAAATTATAATAAATATATATGTTGATTCATTTATTTTATTTTTAGTATAAATACTTATTCTTTTTCTTATTATTATTGTTACCAATACTACTACTCCCATCATTACTACTAATACCAATCATCATCAAACAATTAATAATCATTACACTAAGTTATCTTGATAAACTATGTGCTTATGTTTATAATGTTCTGTGTGTAAGCAACATGCGCTTATACACAAATTTATTCGAATATGATTACATGTGTATATGAAGTCTTATTTATTCCTAGTAAGGCTGTTATCCAATGAATCACAATTTCACCAAAGAATTTCTAGTAGCCTAAGTGTAAAAGCAGGAAAAGAAAATTATGCCAGCAAAGATGATAAAAAAACCATATAGATTAGACATTATGGAAATGTCAATGGGGAGTGGATGTTACTAGTATCTAGTTGAATGTACTATTGTGAATGAGAACACAAGTGGGGACGATCAAATGTAAAAAAACTCTTGGGAAACTATGAGAATTATACATTGAATACTTCATTTGCTAAATTCTGTCATTTGTCCTTCACATTCTATATGATTCTTTTAAGTCGCAATTCCTTTCTATTTCCTTTTCTGTTTTTTCTTCAACTTGATCTTCTTGACTACTGTTGCACAGTTTCCACTTCCTATTGGTGTTACATACTACCTTTATCTGTCGACATAAGTAGAATACATTACAATACTACTTAAACAAATTTTGTTAATAGTACCTAAATACTATCGAATCGTCGGATTTTCTTTCAATTATTTAAAAATTAGAGCCGTGATATGTGGAAATAATCTGTGTCGGGTAGAGACAGCTATCTACCTCAGTACAATGCAAGATGGTCGCGCAAAATTGTGGATTGGTTGAGGTTAGATATTAACACCACTGGATGTCGGCTCAGTGGTCTAGAGTTTAAGAGTTCACGCAAGAGACCGAAGGCCCTGAGTTTGAATCCCGCGAGTAGGATCGTGAATGCACACTGTTGAGAAATCCCGCAGTATTACGAAACGGCCATCCAGTGCTTCCAGGTCTTCAATGAACAGGATGGCACAACATCACAAAATGACTGAAGTTAGAAATGTAGACCATTGAATGGTGACACAATAGTTGAGATGTTAGGCGCTCACCACGAGCTATTGGGGTCCTGAGTTCGATCCTTGATGAGGTTGATGATGTTCTCTGCTAAGTAGTTTGATACTGGGATGAAACAGATGTTCAGTACTTTCTGATTTTTAGTAGCTGTTCGTTAATATCAACAAGTGGTATGAAATGTAAAGATCTAATCCTAATTTTTGCTTGACTGCAAGTCAATCTACACAGGTTTAGCTTCAAGTGAACGATATCTTTATGGATTGTATAGACTTGAATAAAACTCAGAAGTGAAACATATGGTTAGAAATTTAACGCTCTGCAAAAAATCAGAGCAAGAATTAAAATATGATTATTAGTAGATGTGAAACATTCCATTGGGTAGTGTTATAAACTTATCAGTGGAGAATTTATTTAAATACTGACAATCGCCTTGTTTTTTTACCATAGTTGTCATTTATATTTTCGAAACAAATCTTATCAGATAAAGGTATAATGAATGTTTAAATTACTGGTAATAGGCTAGCCTGATTCAATCATATTATGAGTTGATATCAAGTAAATCATTACTTTAAAGTCAAGAATATTAGTTGATCATTACATATTCTACTTATGAAATTCAGTACTTACTCATGTTTTCTACATCTCGCAAGTTCTGACATTACTCATTAAAATATAGTGATTTATGCATCAGTTATAGTTAATCAGTTATTTGCCCGACGTAAATCTGTAAAATCTTCAAAATATGCTTGTTGCAAACCACTTTTTGGTTAAAAAAAAACGTATAGTATGAAGAAGAGCCGATCAGGACTGAGAAAACGATTTTTGTGCTTCTGCACTAACTTCAAAAAAGAACGAATTTTATCTTATATCTTTTGAACCAGAAATCAAAATGTTTTACTGTAGTGCCCAAAACGTATAAAATGATGTCGGGAAATTAGTTTTTGTTATGAGGAAGTAGAAATGACAGTGTTTCAAGCATCAAAATACTCAATTCCTTACTCGTGGATTCCTTACAGTAAAATCAACCCTATTCTGAAACTTAAATCCTGTTCAAAAATTTAAACCGTTATTCCATCCCGAAATACTTAACACCAAACCTATAATCCTCACCTTAGATACTTAACCCCAAACCACAAATACTTAACTCTGACTGGGGACAGTGTAAGGACTCCGGAAATAATGTCTTTTACTTCTTCATTACGTTTGAAGATGTTGGATAATTTATACCCATAAGGACGAATTTATTTCAATGTTTTTTGCAATATACGGGCAAAAACTTGTAACGGACACTAATAAGCTCATTGTGTAAAATCTATTTACCCTATGTAAGCCGTTTTCTCATCAAAGAAGTTGCTGAAAATCTATTGAGATTGCTTTAAGTTCATCCCTACAATTTACTGTCGCCATTTTAATGTCTAATCAATTTTTAATTGTTTTGCGTAAAGCCTTTAAAGATTTTTTAAAAGATGTACAGTTTTGTACCTTATTCTAAAATATCATGAATTTCCTTAAACCAGACTATCCATTCGATTAGTCAAATTTAAGATAAAAAAAACATTATTTTGTTTTTGGTGAGACTATAATTTATGGACTACCTTTGAGTGACGCTAAACTGACCTTGAGAGTGTCCACTAATAACTAGCGCCAAATGAGGATTATAAACCAGTGTGAGGAATTATAATTATAATTTACAGTGGATGGTTAAGGTTAAGAATCGACATCAGCTATAATGCCAAAACTTTATTTAACCAAATGGATGAGTGAATTTCACGCTAAAATACGAGACCTGTTATTTTATATCTGATTGATTCGTCCATAAATTATAGTCTCGCCTGTTTTTTTTCTTTATTTAGCCAATATTTTGTCTTTCTGCTCGTCTAAATGCATTAATTTTATACTTTTTTAAAATTTAAACAAGAAAAACGAAATACAAATTGAGATGGTTAAAGATTATAAGGAATCTACATAGTCTTTCACATTTTTCGCGTATGAAAACCAAGATTCACTTTATAGGGCCCTTTTATAACATCACTTTTATTGCCATTATTGTTATGACAAATAACAATATTGTACAGATGTGAATTTATGTTTTTCTCAATGCATTATTACTGTTACTACTATTCCTACAATTATTATTACTACCACAACTATTGCTTATAGAATCCTTCCAATTTGTATGTTATTAAACTCATTTTAATAACAATATATGATAATATCCTTAAATATCATCAACTAGATTGGCCTGTAATACATTGTGAAAAATAAAAATATGAAAGGGAAAAGCAAAAAAAAGTGATCATGCATATCTGTGAACGTTTATTTCCACCTTAAAGATATACACAAAAATATGGTCAGTTAGCGGAGAATGAAATGTTGAGCCGTTTACACAAATAAATATGTATACATACAAAGTATTTGTGAATGATTGCACATAATTTGTTAGAAAATTCCTGAAAGGGAAAACTTTATTCCTACACCTGTTTAATTCAGAAAAAAAGTCTTTTATTCCAACATTTTTCAAAAGATTACTAGCAAATAGTTTTTGTTACACTCTTCCCCACATACACACACAAACATTCATACACTTATGCTGTCTAACTTTAATAGACCAGATCAGCAGGGAGTATTACAATATATACGTATGTACAAACGGAAAGGGAACAAATTATAAGGTCGTACACCTGTGAACACATGTATAGGTGAATAGAGAAGAAAAATGAGAAAATAGTATCTGTACTTTTTCCCACCACTTGTTCTACTTCCTTCGAAATCTACTCTCTTTTTTTCACGATTTTGTTTTGTACCACGTACTAATTTTTGAATTTCCTACATTGACCCACCATGGTAACTAGAAGGATAAGAAAAAAAAATTACAGATGTAGTTTGAATAAAGGAAATAGTAAGAAGAAATCGACTAGCAATAATAACGAGTGAATACAATAGTAATAATAATAATAATACAAATAGTAAAATTAGAAGATGACCACCTGGATGCAAATTTATTAAAGATGATCAATCTGTTGTTGATGAATGATGATGATGATTTTAATGAGTGTACGAAGCTTTATTGGATAGGTTATCGTATTAGTTATTTGAAAATAAACAGAATTTACATTATATTTCCTATTTTTCTCTCCAAGTCAGTATATAATTATTGATAACAATAATAATAATAATAGCAATCTATTAGTTTTAGACAATTTATTCTATGTTCAATAGTTAAAGGCTGTTTAACCGATTGACTGAATTAATAATAATAACAATAATATTGATAATGAATTATAAGTGAAAAAATTTGTTTCATCTTCCCATTCATGGTCTATACTAAAACTACAAAATTTTGTAACAAAAAATAAACAGACCAATTTTCCTTGTTTCTCTCTCTCTCATACACACACACACACCCTCTCCATCTATGTCGCTACACTTTGCAAGAAACGATTTTATTAAACTGTCATTAATATTCGACCCTTGAAATAATTAATTAATTTTGTTATTTTTTATTACGTTTACTTAATATTATGATGGACATAATTTTTGATAAGTTTACAAACAAATTTTTATTCCACTATAAATTTGTTTTTTTAAAAAAAAGGAAATATTTTTACTGATAGTTTGTTTTAGGTCATTGTTAACAAAATCTCCATTTATTTGTACCCATGTACAACACTTACGTGTGTGTGTGGTGATGATGATGATGATGATGATGATGATATTGTAGTCATGGTTTGAAGAGGCAACTGTGTAAGAGAGCGAGAGAAAGTGTTAAATATCTTTTTTTTCTTCTAAGAATTAATAGTTGTGTTTAATAATTGAAAACAGGTCAAAGAATAAACTTTAACAATTAAAAACAAACTATACAAAGTAGAAATGTATTTACATGTTGAACATATGTGATGTTTTGATATGATGGTATTATAATAAAATAAAATGCAGTACAAATTAAATAAAAAACTGTTTTTCACGTGTTAGTTTCTGAAATCCCGTCTATCTAAACATTAGTAGAAAAATTCAATGATTGTTCTTTCTAGTAATGAATTTGGTGATTTACTTTATACCGCAACTTTTATACATCTAACTAACTATATGAAGATATATTCCTATCAATAAATTCAACTGGTTGGTCATATTATATATATTTAAAAAGCAATGAATAAGTAGGGTCTTTTCTTGCCGTCTGTTTATTTTAGTATGTCGTTTAAAACAATTGCATAAGCACTAGTGAGTGATTTTAGGATTGTTTTCTGAAGTTTTAACCCGAGGTCGAAACCAGTGAAGTTCAGCCATATCAAGTGTGAGGCGCTTACCCACAAATTAAATTCGATAATTCTCTTGTTTCACGACAAATCAACTGAAATTATAATGTGGGCAGTCAGTTTCTGAGTCAGCGATTCTAAGACGCTTTGCTTGACAAGAGGATGAGAGATCTGGGTTATACCTTTGACATGGTTATCAGCAGGTACTGCTAGGAAGTCTCATGCAAGATTGAAACTCCTGTCGTTATCTATTCGTGAAGCAAGTAACTACAAAAAATCATGATAATTGTCTGAACACAAACCAAATAATGGTACTTATTCAGACACTTGAATCTATAAATAATCACATCATCTTTAATGTATTATCTGTTTATTACAAAAATTTTGAACAACTGGGAATAGCTCATAGCATCAAATTCGTATATTCGAGTAATTACAGATCATGCTACAGTTTTCGTTTATCTCATAAACTTATCAACTTTCCAGTGTGTTTGTTATTTTCTAGCGGTACTCCACAGAAATTCACTTTTCTTCCGATAACTCAGTTTAGTTGAAACCATTGGGCACTAGTATATCACAATTAATTGATCACTGGGTGGTGATCAATGTCATGCTTGTCTAGTCCTTATTAGTGCAGATCGAATGCTATCGATCATGTTGCAATGTGACCACCAGTCTAGGTGACTCGACACTGCGGGCACTATGTATTGAAATTTAGATGGTGGTTGGAGGTAGTCAACAGGAAACCCTGGACCCGGGTTTCGTGCTACTTGGCACTCGTCAGCAAGGTGTACCTGTAATCTTGAGGGAACTGGTGCTCCCTGGCGGATTCGATCTCGTGTCACCCAGCTTCACAGTCAGAGACGTTACCACTGAGCTATCCGAGTCGTGACTAACCTCCTGTAGGACTGAGATGTAATCACAATTGATTGATCACTGGGTGGTGATCAATGTCATGCTTGTCTAGTCCTTATGTCACTAGTATATTTCTGCCATTGATTTATGACTTAAGAGGGAGTTTAAATGAAATATAAAAAGCACAATGTAACAAAGTATTCACATTTGAAAAAATGTACAGCTAAGTTGATTTTGATTAAATTGTTATATTTGAGACATAGAGATAATTCAAAAGTCAACAAGAAGATTGCAATCAGAACAAAGTGAAAATACCTTAAAATCACAATTCTGAAACAGAAGTAATCTATAAAAAGACTAAATAGGATAATCAAGTTAATACTAACTACCCAAATGTCATATTTTACATTAACTAAATCCTCTGAACCAGTTATCAAAAGCTAAAAAAACTTCAAATTAATCCAGAAAAAAGGGTATTTCGGATAAATATATGTGATACTGCCTTATTTCGTGAGTTGTATTATTGAATTTGTCAAGTTGTGGATTACCATCATGAAAATTTATGTTTAATCTGAAAGCAATATTTCATTTAGTTAGTTCGTTTTTTTGAAACTTTTTTTTCGGTTTATACTTTCATGTGCTCAATATTCAATAATGACTTAAGATATATTTCAGTTGGATATAATGGCACATTAAACTAACAATTTACATAAGAGTACACTAAATGATTTTATTATATATTGGAAAAAAACAAAAATAACAATAGTGGGTCATTTAATTATTTAATTAAATGAATCTACGTATTTGACATAAATTATACAGAATTTTATTTTAAATTTTAAAACTTTTGAACACGCTTGGTGTTCTTTTACTTGTATCTTCCCATTGTTATTTAGGACTGAAGGAAAGAACACCAAGCGAATTCAAACTTCACCCTATAGCATAAGCAGGTGACTATCAGGACTCAGTAGCTAAGTGGATAATGCGATGGCGTGTGAAGCGAATAGTTCTGGGTTCGAGTCACGGAGTGAACATCAACTGAGAGATGTAGGTGCATCCAGGTGACGTGTCCTAAATAGATTATGGATTTCACTGCTAACCACCATCCATCTTTAATTTTATTTGAACTGCTGAAAAATGTTGCCATATTTTTGTTTATTTATTTAAATTGTTTTATATGATAAGATAAAACATGATGATCTATACCTTTCTTTTCTCATACTATAATGAAAAAAGACATTATCCATGTGACACTATATGTGTGGTCCACAGAACAAGAGAAATAATGTTCATACTTCACAATATATATATAAGCAGAAAAATGATGTCTGTCAAATACTCGCTTAGGGTAATGTAGTTCACTTAAAAAAACGTTGATTTTATCTAATTTGAATTTGCTTCCCTACTTCCTTATAATTCTCATTGATATAATCATTCTCTCCCTCTCTCTCCATATGTATATATAATCTTTTTTTAACTTATTCATCTAGTTTAATAGCTTGGAATTTCTAAAAGAAGTCTCCCGGTTCTTTAAAACAAAACTAAAGTCCTATTTCCATAAAGAAAGGATTTAGTAGCACAGATCTGCAAATTCATTTAATTTGTGATACATATTGGTTATTACATAATGTTTACTAACTCTTTTGATCACGCAATTCATTAGTGAACAGGTAGCTGTAGAGCTTGCTTTAATATTTTCATATAGTTTTAAGGTAAAATCATTCCTTAATAACCATCGCTTGAATTTATTCCTTAGTGTAGTTGCATTTTTACACCAATGAGGTGATCAAAAAAGCTTGTGTATTCTAACAAGTTACTGTAGAGGGTTTGCAGGAGTTGTCGAATATCACGGGGTACAATACAGAATAGTCTTGGTCAGTTAGTTACTGAGAACAGAGGAACGTTGAACGGCTGTTGCATAGTAATATGGGACTTCTGAGGTGCGAATATCTGTGAAGCTACTGGGAACCTAATCCAATGGTCGTCTGTATCTTAGTTGTTCTTCAATAGATAATGAAGATTATTTTACATTATTAAAAGAATAATTTATGATATAATATTGACAAATAAAGCATCCATTTACATGTTTTAATTATTAAATTAAAAGGTTGTTCGTAAAACGATCACGTTCTCAAATATGAATCCTTCTGTCCTAGTTTTGGAATTAAGTAAATCATATTTAGACATTTATCCGCTCTATGAACATCAATCACCGTTGTTGTTTAAATGAATGACGGAATACTAAGATGCATTTGTGTGTTCAGATTTCAAATATACTTTTATATTATATTATATTTATAAACTTGTGTATTAGTTATAACAGAAATGAACGTGTGAAATAAGATTTCTCAATTATTTATTTCTTCTGTAGTTAAAAGCTAACTGACAAACTAGTAAGCTTATTTAAAGAAATGTTAGTCACTGATCCCATCTTCATTTTAACACTATTTATTAATTTTCTTTATGTTTATCGATAATGATTTCAAAATCATTTCCAGTTCTAGATGAGCTAATTCTGAAAATTAATAAAAATGCATGAAAACTAGATAAATCGCCTGATATTTGGATAGATTCTAGTAGCTAAAATGTATATGGTACTTAATAAGTCGCTTTAATGGTTTTCTGCTTTAAAAAATACTAAGTTTTGTGAACTGAGTCTACAATTATGTTATAGACTAGTGACTAGTCTACGATCTGAAAGTTTCTAGCTATACATGATTTGAAAAGATGCCGTAAAATCTTAGAATTATTGAATTTCATCATGTTACAAATCGCTCCGTTCCTTATAGGCGTGTATAATATAAAAAGCTGTAATAAAAAAGCGGATGCCACTATAATGTATCTAAGTAGCTTTGTGAGTATCCTTATCCATAATGTAAACTCCACAATAAGTTCAAATGTTTCATGTTCATATGGACACCATTTTTTAAAAATGAAAATTTGTTTTAAAACTAACAGATTGTTTTTCTTGTTTTTATTTCATTCAAAATGTGAAACTAATTTTCAACTATCCTATGGTGTTTTAAAATACCAAACTAACTCCATCAATATTATTACACATCTACAAATAATAACAGTGATAATCATTATGTGGAATAATATCTTGTTTACTTCTTATCAACATGATGTTTATTTATAAATTTTCAATAGATTGTGTACTTTTTTACATTACAATTTTAAAAGCTAATGGTCTACAGACTGTTGTTCATAACAAACAACAAAAAAGAGTATAAAACGATAATCTATCGGACAAAGAATCAAGAATATTGAAACGTGCACACATATATATTTATATATATACATACACTAAATCACAAAGTATCATGAAAATGGTTATTTCATTATTAAATGTTACTTAAGGCGCCAAAAAATTGAACAAGTAATATTATTGTTACTTCATTACTTAAGTTGTTGTAATTTGTGACAGTTTTTGCTTACTGTCTATTGTGTTCATTTAACTGAATATGAAAACCATTTTTATTTCTCTTTTTTTACCTAGTGAATTTATCGGTTTACAAAACCACTTTCATGTACATGTACATAGTAATAAATGTTCTAGATTTTTGAAAAAATAAAACTATCTGTAAATTTAAGTAAGGAAATTGTAAACAAATGAATTTGACAACATCACAAAATCTTCTCTACTATTTCAACAAATGTTTTGTTGTTTATGTTCATGTTGTTTTTTTTTTCTCTTTTTAGATCCCTCTAGCTTAAATATTACACACTTTTGTCATATATTACTATTTAATCATTGATAGATCTATACTATCATACCCATCTACAAACTGTATTTAGATACTAATCATTAATACATTATATGTTTGGTTAATATGACTAGAATATTTATTATATAAAGAAAATCTATCAAGTTTATAATCAATATATATACCATCAAAATGTCTATTATTGAGTGTAAATAATTTTCATCACTCAGTAACATTTGTCGAAATAATTGTTAAAAGTCAAGATATATTGAACAGTTGTTTTCTTTTACTGAATCTATTATTATATTATACATTAGTATTACTTGGTAATAAGTTTTGATTTCAAAATTTGCTCTCTTCATTTACTCATTTTTTTGTTTAAAAAGAACCTGATCGTTGTTACTACGTTGATGTGGTGGTTGGGTTTACCTATCGTGATGAACCAATCGAGCTATACTGGCAAGAACAATCATTCTTCAACGTCCTACCATACCTGGCAGATCTGTTGAAGAACAGTGAGACTAAACACAGCGAACCCAAGGTCCGAGGACAAAGTCGTATAGCTGACTGTACAGAGGTGTGACAGCAGTAAAGTGTTTCCTTCAGACGACCAGTATAACAGAGATGCTGCCTTCACACAAAGCAAGGGTGGGTTAGAATAGGCCTACCCTAAAAGTGCACACATCGCCTTGTTCCACGAGTATTCTTCTTCGGCGGTAAGGTCTCAACAAGTACGGAGTTAACACGAAAACTACTCACAAAAAGGTCGTGTGTGACCGACTTCGAGTAGTTGTCCCTTGGGCACTGTGATCACGCTCTCAGCTCGCTAAGGTCGCTTGTATTTCAGAATCCTATTCAGGTACGTCTAGAATAACCTTTCTACGGTGTGAGTAACCGGGAAGTGGAAAATACTCTCATAGCTCTAACAGTATTCAAGATCAGTATATTTATCATCAACCTCCCTCCATCTTTAAAAAAATTATTTTTCACCATAGGCAAAAATAAACTATGAACGCCCGAAGAAATAAATATATATTCTAATGTTTATTTTGAGTTAATAAATATGTTTAATAATTCAGTCAGTAGTTAGATTGATGGTTCCCAACATAGTTAGTCAGAATAGATTAATTCAATTTGTCTAAGGACGAAACTTTTATAAATAATGTTTATCATTATAGAAGCATGATAGTATTAAAGTTTGAATAATGAGTCACTAGTTTCTTTTTATTTTATTATACGTAAGTAAATAAAAATAGCATCTGTAATAATCATCATATTAATGTAGAGCAATTACGTTTTACACGACTGTGCTCACCACATACTTTGTACGCAATTATGTAATACTGCTCAATTCAGAACAGTGGGAATAAGAAGTTGAATGATTGAAATTCGGGTAGTTTAATCACTATTACACACTTACTTTGATCTAACAATACTAATATATATAGTGTTAATAGAGAAGTATATTATTTATTAAATGAACCCGTTTTTGTATAATTGATAAACAGTAATTTTACAATTCACGTTTTTATGTAATGCATATTTGCTCAGGACAGAGTGGGTTGGAGAATTCTGGTCGGCTGCCTATATTTCACTGGGAGTAACAGGCATAAGTAAGTATTTTGTATTTTATATTCTTGTATATTCATTTTGTTAAGGTGTATAATAATTGACTTTGAAAAAAACCAATTATATTTATTATATTAGTCGAGTAATAAATTTGACTTTTCGATAAAGTTAAGCCTTTAAAAAACAAGTATAAACGAAACAAATAAAAATTTAATGAATAACAAACTATCGAATGACTATGATTAATGTATTCCTTTAGGTCTAAATTAATGTTATTGAAAACTGAGGGTTTTTGTTTTACCCTACTGTTGTCTTTTTTTCACCGATATTACCTATCATTTTTTCTACCATTAAATGTATAATGTCTTAATTTCCTGAAAATAGTTAGTTTGACTATTTTCCCCCTGGTGGTATGTAGTTACTTCTTCATTTTTTTTAAAGAAAAAAAAGTTTTTCACGTTTGTCGTTTGATACCGGTTACTCTTATGTTCTTATTTATTTTATTGTTTCTTTTCTCTCTTATAGGAGCTTTTTCTACCTCTCTCATTTCTTTTGTTTTTCTCTCTATTTTGTTAGTATTCAAAGTAAATGTCACAATGGAGTTCTCTATGCAAAAAAGAGAAATGTTTCAGTTTACATCCGTACAAAATAAGTTGATGTGTGTATATATATGATTGAGGTGGAGAATTAGATTAGATCCATGAATATTTTCATGACTGTCCTCATTTTGTAAGATATGTACAAAAAGTAATATCATGTTATTATTTTTCTCTTCGACTGAAAATGTTTTCTGTGATTATTGAAAGGTTTCTTTTTTTTCCCTGTTTTTGTTTGTCTATAGTGTCTTGTTTATTAATTCGCTTGTATGCTTTCTTGTTTTCTGTACAATAGTATTATCTACGCTTCTGTTTAATATTAACTCCTGTGATAATACATGGACTAGTTTTAAGTCACCTTCGTATTGATTAATTAATGGGTAAAAGTAATCAACCATTCTATCTTTTTTTAAAAGTATAATTATGGTAGATAAATGTTTGTTATATGTTTTAGAAAATGATTGAAAGCGTCATTACCATGGTATGATTATTTGTTTGAAAACCAATAGGGTTATATAAGCACATATATTTATATACTTGAACGTTAGATATTTACTTTTGTAAATCATGATGAATATCATTTTGAATTAAAATGTAGATCTAATTCAACGATAAGTTTTTCTATCACTGCTGAAAACGAGGTTAGCTAGTAGAAAATCTGGAGAACAATCCGTTTTGTCTACCGAATTCGATATTGACCTAGGTTTCCGTACTCTTTAGTTATTATAGAATGTCATTAAAAAAACTTGTCAGATTTGAGTTATGTATCAGATATTTAAAACTTCATTACATTTTGATTCGTTTATAGGAATTATAAGCATAAAGGGATGTAAAAGTTAACTATGGATGTACTTGATGTCACATCGTAAAAAAGGATGATAAGATGTTTTCAATAATCGATACATTCTTTGGTTGAAAACTGCTAGTTGAGACTACTCTATTTTTAACTTTCAAACATTTACCATACAGCAGAATGCAACAGTTATCTAACAACCAGCTTTAAGATTAATCATTCTTACAAATGTTTAGATTTAGATTTTAAAATATGTAATGTGCTTTTTTACGGAAAATTCTCACATAATTTATGAGATCACCTGAATATCCACTAAAGTATATCTACCACTGAACAAGTACTCCGTGTATATTTGAGACGATTCAACAGTACATAACAATACCCTTTCATGCGATCAAATTTAGAACCATTTCTTCATGCTATAAACGTGGTATTTTCAAGCCACTGAATAATAATTCACTGATTCATGTATGTATCAGTGCCGAGGTTAGACTTGATGGTTTCAAATAAATTGAGCATCGGATAAGAAGCTAATATTAAATATTTTTTGTGATATCCCAATGAGTAGAAACTTGTATTTTTGGCAATATTTTAAAATTCCGATATAAATATCATTTATTTCGTATCCTGGTTTAATTCTTTCCATTGACGTTTAGGACTACAATTGATCAGTCTCTTATTGGCACGTGTGCATTCTGTACGGATTTCTTCTATATTGCTTTGAGCCACAATTTTCTGTTCATTGGAATATCACAAAATATATATTTATTATTATTAACTCTGTTCTTTATCAGCCAATTTGATACACCAGTTACTAAAGGATAATTTTAATTAATTGAGACTAATCTTCATTTTAGAAGTTATTCTGATGTAGGTTTTTAAAACAAAGGTTTCAAAGCACTTTTAAGACAGTGTAGTGTTCTAAAACAAAATTTATAATTAGAAGAAACGATATAAATGTATGATGAATTGATGAGAATAGAGGAAACATTATATCACGATCTTAACAACTAATATTTAGTTTGAAGTAATCATTGAATTAGAAAATAATCTCTAATTGGTCACAAACCCAAAATAACATACAAATCACCTAATTTACACGTACTTCTTATCAACAGTTTAGCCTTGATAAAACTACTGAAATAAAGTTATTTGTAGTGTGTTAGACAGCTTTATATGTAGTAGAAGGTAAACCACCATAAATGTAAATGACTTATATCCTAAAAGACACTATTAATTAGTTACAGACAGTGTGAGGTCTGTTACGAACACATATTTGGTTCAAGTCTTTATTCATATCGTTAAATAGACAAGGCGGAGATCATTTAGATGAAAATCATAAACAAAAAATTATAATAACAGTAGCATGAAACTTGATAAAAGGCAAAGGTTTTAAAAATTAGGGATAAACTGAAATGTATGGGACAACTTTTACTAGAAAGCGTATTTTTATGTAGAATGGGAACATTACTACACAATAAATCATGAACTAATGATCATAGAAATTCTTATTATGTAGACAGAAATTCTAAATTACTGATATGGTTTTATTCTATGCGAAAAATGTTATTATTTATAACATATTAGGCAACTTTTAAGCATTATCCTTACAAAGTTGCATGATTTCAGTTGTTCAAAGATTTTTATTATAATTAAAAGTATTGAATATTAAGTAAAGAAACATCCGTTTTACCAACATTTCGTCTAAGTTCTATAATCAAAGGTTCAATGTAATATTCAGAAGCACTAGTCGAATTCAGCATAGAAACATTCTAAAAAATACAAAATTTAAATTTGAAATTATAAGTAAAAACCTTTTGGTGATATTTACATGTTTTGAAATGCCTATCATATTCCTTCGTGTTGGTTGTTTGAATCTGCCCATTGATGAGAACTGCAATTGATCAGTCTCTTATTGGTATATGTGTATCGTATACGGATTGCCTCGATACCGCATTAAGTCACAAGCATTCTAAACAATAATGGATGGTGGCTAGCAGTGGAATCCATGACGCGCATTTAGTCCCACTTCCGGTTCGTCAGATAGCCACCATCTGTATTTGTTCAGAATGCTTGTGACTTAAAGCAATATCGATACAATTTGTACAGGATACACATATGTCAATAAGAGACTGATCAATCTCAGTGCTAAACATCAATGGGAAGATTCAAACAACCAACGCAATATGAAATGGACTTCATTGCATTACACGAACTAGTGGCTAACTGAACTTAGTAGGTCTGTGAATAACGCGATTGCGTTTGAAGCAACTGATACTGTGTTTGAGTCTCAAGGTCACCGTCCACT
Organism: Schistosoma haematobium; assembly: GCF_000699445.3. Lineage (NCBI taxonomy): Eukaryota > Metazoa > Platyhelminthes > Trematoda > Strigeidida > Schistosomatidae > Schistosoma > Schistosoma haematobium. The sequence continues at coordinate 19,813,835 of NC_067199.1, read as the reverse complement.
GTGGGATGCAGGTACATGTAGCCAGTGAGTCTCGAATAGGATGAAACGCGCGTCCTGGATACCAAAATGTGCTATCATCCATCTCTGCTTATAATGTCTATGGTCCAAATTATACTTCAATCAGGACGCAGATTAAATAAATTTATGAAGTGATAAATCAGAATAGATATAGGTAATTTATAGTAATCGAAATGATGATAGGATTAATAACCAATTAGCGATTTATGATTCATGAATTGATATAAATTGGAATAACGAAAATAAAATAAGTTTCATAGGAACTGTCTAAATGTATGTGAATAAAACCAGATGGATCGAATCAATTCACGTTACAGAAATCTACAAAACGAAAGGATATTGTGTCACTTTATGATAGAAATATTTATTTGATCAAAATAAGAAGAATGATGACATTTATCTGCTTAGGATGAGGAGTTCTGATATTTTAGGTTGAAGCGGTTATTATTTCTGCTGTCTTGTGAAAAAAATTTAAAAATATAATTATATTTTATTCTATTATATATATCAAGCAATATCAAAGTCACAATCTTCGATACGAACGTCAAGGCAGTTCTACTGTACGGAGCCAAGGCTTGGAGAACTACTACAACCATCGTCAAAAAACTACAAGTATTTATAAAGAATTTTTATGCAGGACAGTCAATGCCCGTTGACCGGATACTATCAGCAACAACCTACTGTGGCAGAGAACAAACCAAATTCCAGCTGAAGAGGAAGTTACTAAAAGACGTTGGAAGTGGATAAGACAAACATTAAGAAAATCATCAAACTGCCACAACTTAGAATCCTGAAGGGAAACGAAAAATAGGATAGCTGAAGAACACGCTGCGTTGAGAATCGGAAGCAGATATGAATAGGATGAATAGTAACTAGAAGGCATTGCCCAGGACAAAGTTGGATGGAGAATGCTGGTGGGTGGCCTATGCCTCTTCACGAGTGATAACAGGCGTTATACATATATATATATATATATATATATATATATATATATATATATATACTTCAAAGCACATTAGATCAGTCAATCATTTTAAAAGTAAACAAAATTTATTTCATGTCAAGAAGTGATGTAATTTGAAGTAGAAAGTCCTAGAAATGTTTCTGTTACCTTATGCTTAGTGATATGTTTTACCATCATCCTTGAAAGACAGAATGATTCTACCATATTTAGAACATCAGTCATTCTTTAGTGCAGTTTCAAATACTATAACTGATTTATTAGAACATTATGTATATCTATATTTTGAGATAATAAAATTGTAGTATATTTTTATGAATAACTTATCTTAATTACTCAGTAGTGAAGTGTAATAGCTTCAACTGATTCATGATCTCAACCATTAAAATTACTATAACATCCACAAAACCCCTTCTGATATTAATCAACATATGCTCACTTGTGACAAGCTTCAAGAGGTATATCCTGGAGTTCTAGTGAGAAGCAGTGACCAGTGGAATCCAACCAGGTCTGTTGTGAGATGTCGCTCAATTTCTTAGATTAGTTGAAGTTAGACATTAACACCGTTGGATGCCGGCTCAGTGATTTAGTAGTTAAGCGCTCGCGCGCGAGACTGATAGACCCTGGGTTTGAATCTCGCGAGGCAGGATCACGGATGCGCACTGCTGAGAAGTCCCACAATAAGACGGAACGGCAGTCTAGTGCTTCCACGTTTTCCATGGTGATCTATCTTCAACTGACTAATGATCTCAACCAATAAAATGTAGTACCTAAATTTAATTGACTCAATTACAAAATTAATTACTTCATTTTTATATTTTTGTACCAATTATTATTAATCATTTTCTCTCTATTAATTTGTGGTGCTTCGTGTAAATGCAGTATCAAAAATTACTAATGTTGTTTATATCTTTTTTTTGACTAAATAAAAAATGTTACATAAATACCATAACCGTTACAATTTAATACATTTAAACGTTATGTATTACATTAATTGGATGAAAATTACATTAAATTCTTTTTCATATATTTTTGTTGCTTCCCGTGATCTGATAGAATCTAATCTGAACTATCAACTATATTTATTTCCTTAATGTTTTTTGTTGTTGCTTTTTTTCACCTTCAAATGTATGTGATTAAATACAATATAATCAAATTGTGGCTTTTATCAATGGCAGACTGTCAAGTTTAACTGACAGATGAACACAGTTGGAAATTATGAATTTCAGATTAGTTGAAGTATAGTTGATACTATGAAAACCATTCATTCATTTATTTACTTATCTTTCTATCTTTCTGTCTATTATTGTCTGTATACATACCAATAAAGATCTGACCTGACTAGACGTGGGAATAATTAATTAAGATGTATATCATTTGAATATTTCTTACCATTTTCACTAAACATTCTTTCAATAATCCATGTTTGAAATGATGATGTTTCTTTTTATTTATTCATTAAATGTTTTATAGTCTTTTCAAGTGTTCTTTTTACTTCATATTATTATAAGTTAGTAAAGCGTGAACTTATGGTTCACGTTTTATGGTTGTTAATAATGACGATGTCGTGGTTGGTGCTGCTATCAATGGTAACAGAGAATAAAAAGTCAAAATCTGTTGATTGTAATGGGTTCACTGTTTTATAATTGTATTATATAATAATCTGACATTTAATAAGTATTTGTCAGCCCTTAATAAAACTAAAAAACATCAACTTGTCCGAATTGATTTATTAAATTAAAAGTAGAAATGTATAAGTTATACATATATGATTTTATCAGTCCAGGTTTTATACGGATTCGTTAAAATGTCATAATATAGACATTGAATGTAAACAGTTGTTACTATGAATGTTTATAGAGAAGTACATTATTTGATTAAATGTCTGTTTATCCCTATTTAACAGAGTAAAATTAATTAGCAAACATATTATCCTAATTCTTTACTTGATCAGGTCAAATCAGCTTCTGAAACCCTTCTCGAAATCTACTAAAATGTTATTACTAACACATTTTTTATAGAATGTGTATGCTGTAGATTATACTGAACCTGAAAAGATATTTCTGGTAAGCCAGTGTGATTAAAACTCACTAGGTATTCTAAAATGAATCTGTTGATTGTTTTTCATTCCCCTTTCAAAAGCCAGAGAGTGAAACATCAAGTTTTAAAAGGTCCTTTTTTAGTGACTGATGTAGTACGCTTTACAATACTAAGTAAACCTGTAGATGAACAGTGATATGACCAAAAGCCAGAATTTATCTTGCATATATTCACAAGTCAAAGGGCTGGCGTGGAGTATAATACGAGTTTTAAGGAAAAAACTTCTGACATTGATTTTAAAGGTGTGTTTCTCAAGATTTTCGTTTCAATATTTTTTTAAAATTCAATGTTCATGTAGTGAGTTTTTTCATGGAACTGTTATTTATCATTTATCTTGAATTTTCGATTCCGAATTTCTATCAGTGATTTTATACTGATAAACATCACTGTTTAGTGCTTCTAGGCGTTCGCCTTCTCCATGTCATCGGTGTTTATTTATGTGGCTTTTGAGGGATGAAAATGAATTAATTTCTTATTCCTGGTTAATGAATACCGACTATGAAGATTCAATTAATATCATTCGTCTTCTGTAACTTCTTCCGAATAACAGTACATTTTTTTTCTCAAACCTTTTCACTGACTCAATCTCAAGTTAAACCAAGTATAGTAAGGATGATTAAATAACATTCGTAAAACATATGTGTTGAATAAAGAGAAAATAGTCAACATTTTAACTATTTTCTTTTGAAATAATTATTACTTACTGTTTGAGGTAAAAAAACAGATAATGTATTCCATGGAATTGGATACAGTATTCTCGACTTCATGAACACTAAGAGAACACTAGAGAGAATATATATTAAGTGCTTATTCTAACCAAAGATATATATATTTTATGAGTTCCGATTTATTCTATAGATATGACCATGATGTCACTGTTAATACATTACAAGCTCAGTGTAACTTTAAAATATGATAGTTAAAAGTTATTAGTAGTTCTGTCAACAAAATATTAAGACAACACTGACTATAGGTGAGAATATAATAGATGTGTTTTGAATTGAATACATGAAGAAATCTGTCGAAAATTAGACAGGACGCGTATCAAAAATGTGGTAGTCAAATCAATTTTCAGAACGTTTTATTTCTTACAACTGTTTCATATATCAGATTGTTTTTTTGTGGATATTATAGTAGTTTCAATGGTTAAGATCATGAATCAGTTGAAGCTAGACCACCATGGAAAACCTGGAAGCACTAGACGGCCGTTTCATCCTATTGTGGGACTCCTCAGCAGTGCGCATCCCCTGAGAGATTCGAACATAGGACCTACTGGTTTCGCGCGCGAGCACTTGACCATTAGACAACTGTTTCATATATGTTGTAATTATTACATCACACCTGTTTATGGTCACTAAGCGGAGGTTCGCAATTCAAATTTATGTAAGGTAAGTAACTTATATTGAGCGCTCATAACTTTTGTTATAATTTTAGCAGTACTTATCATTAACTGAAATGTCAGGATGTTTAAGCTATTTTATATCAGCAAAATGATCTTTACGAACGATATGACATAAGCAAACCACTCACATCAAGTACTGATAAACATTACCACAAATAACTACTTTTATAGATAGCTGATAGTCAAAAGGAAAATATAATCGAGAATCAATATCACCAGTGATATGATTTAGAAATATGGTGTAATGTTGGATTTCTGGATGCTTTTTCTATTGTTGTTGAGTTATTCTTCGTACAGTTCATTGTAGTTTATCAGTCCATTCTAATCTATAGCTTGAAATGTCTTCACTGAGAATTTTTTAGAGAGAACACAAATCTGTGATTCTCATAGACATAAGAAAGGGCACAAGCTATATACACTAACTATAAGAAGCTGTTATAACACATTTTAGCCATACATAAGTATCAGTTAGTTAATATGCGAAGAAATAACAAGTACTATGAAAAATATTTCATTTAAACTTCACCACTTATATCTAAAATACTAGTGTAAATCAGGTTATCATGAGTTCATCATAGACATAAAATTAATGGTCAGGATAATTTTTGTAGAGGAAATACAATTAATTATCCTTGAATTTATTTTTGCCCCATGCACTTATACTCCATTTTTTACTATGTTCAATTTCGTCAAAACGTTTGTGTCATATTTCAATAAGACCTACTTAGGATCATTGTTGAAACTGTCTTTAAAACAGTTTCCCTAAAGAGTTGAAAAAGTTGAAAGTTAGATGGTGAACACATCAAATAATATTTTTTACACTTATAATACACAATGGAGTCCTGTAATTAGTCTATACAAACGAATCTGTAAGAGTGAGGTGTAATGGACATATAGGTTATCATGTAGGCTCAAAATCAATATCCGCGTCAAAATTGTTCAAATCCTTTCAAATGATACACAAAGAGTACTTTAGATGTTTCATATTTCTCTTTATTATTGTACATGATTAGAAGTTCAATCATAACTGTTAACAATACAATCAGAAAATTGTTAAAAGTCAAAAACCCATAAAGATACTTGTATTTAGTTTTTGAATATGCATTATTCATCAATTTGTATGAAGGAACAAAAAAGCATAAATAAAACAAAGAAGGCTAAAAACTCACTAATAATATCATAATTCCATTAATTAAATCATTTCAAACTAGATGAATATCTTACTTTCAGTGGAATTTTGTTCATCATAGAAATCAGTCATATGTTGTTTATTAACTAACCAGTTAGATTCTTTCGATTCTGTTGAAAAATTCCATCTTAAATTCGATTTTAAATTTTCATTTTTAGCGTTATTAATACTGTTATTAGTAGGAGAGATAGATTTATCCCCATTGATTGAAGTATTCACAAGTTGATGATTGTCAGTGAAAGTATTATTCAAATATAGGGAATTAGTTAATTCTGTTGAATTCCAAAGTGTATGATTATTTTTAATAGAAGTATTAGTCGTTGTTATTGCCGTTTCTAGTGGATCATGTACATCGTTCTTTTTTATATTAATTTGATTAGTAACTAATTGACTATTATGATCTCTACGTTCAGATACTGAGTAACAGTTAAAATTAACTTCATTATTATTTTTATTTTTAATGTCATTTTGCGCATTTAATGACCACTCAATACTAGTTGGAGACGAGGAATACTTTCTCTGTCGATCCGTTGGAATATCATTAGAAGAAAAAGGATGTTTTACAGAATGACGCTTGACATCTGTAATATACTGCCATCTTTCATGCATAGAACTTGCATTGCATTCAGTTGAACTGTGTTGTTGTGGATAATGTTGGTGTTGATGATGCTGATTCAATTCGTCATTATGTTGAATATATCCAGATTTGTTAATAATTGGCAAAGATAAATCCGTATTTATATTTGACGATTTATGAGCAACGTTAAATTGATCTCTGGATAAATGTTTACTATCGAATTTCTCGTTATTCAGTGAATTTATAGACGTAATTAGATCACATTCATGAGATGGTTTTCTACTTATTTCATTGTAGTTTACACCAGATTTTGCCAACTTATTCAAAGTAAACGATAAATATGGATGTGATTCATAAAACTGTTTAGAATGATGAATTAAATTAGATTCATAATTATTGAAATTTGTACTAACTGAATTCTGTTGATCAAATATGCTAGCAATATGTCGAGTATCAACAGTACTAGGAGTAGGAATAAATGAAGATGAATTAGATCCTAGAAATAAATTGGTATATTTATTTGTATTTTCGTTATTCACATGTTTGTTTAAATGATTTTGTGTTGTAGTTAATTGATTACCATTTAAATTAGTACCAGCAGTAACAGCTGCAGCCATAGCGCATGCAGCCGCGGCCGCAGCAAACACCGCTGTTGATGTTGACGAATTATTATTATTATTATTATTAGGTGTAGGTAAATCATTTTGTTCTGAAAAAGATAAATGTAAGCTCAAATCACTTGATCCATTGATTATACTACCACTTCCACCTAAACGTTCACGTTTACGCCATTTAGCACGTCTGTTTTGAAACCAAACTTGTACTCTAGCTTCTGTTAATCCAGTTCTCAATGCTAATTGCTCACGAGCATAGACGTCGGGATAATGAGTTTTCTACAAAAAGTTTTTTTGAAAAAAGCAATCATTTTAAAAGTTCAGATTACTCCAAAAACATCTATAATCATTAAATAAATGTATTAGGATAATTTTGGTTTTTCGATTCATAACTAGGTGGTACATTAAAAAAATATATTTCTTTAAATTTGTTAACATATAACAAATATTAATAGTTGATATCATGGATCAATTGAAGCTGGGCCACCATGGAAAACCTGGAAGCACTGGACAGCCGTTTCGTCCCATTGTGGGACTCCTCAGTAGTGCCCATCGATGAATACGCTCGCGAGCTTCGAACCCAGGGCATTCAGTCTCATGCACGAACGCTTAACCTACTGGACTACTGAGCCGGCATCCAATGGTGTTAATGTCTAACCTCAACCAATCCATGAACAAATAACAATTACCTATTATAATGCAGCTATACAGTTTTATTTGTTTACACCATTGACCATAAATCATTTAAAGTTTCCATTTTACCATTAAAAATACCTGAAATTTTATCCATCCGTATACGTAACCATTCATTTTTTCTTTTACACAAACTGTGTGTCAATCTAATATACAATTAATCGTACTCGTTATATTGTAACGACCAATTCGTTTTTTAAAAAAGGTGCATAAATTAAGAGGATTTTGTTCATTGTCAAAATGAATAAATGTGGTTTCAACAAACATTTGACAATGTGTACATTTATAACTAGATCGCCAGATTGATTATTTTTATTTAATACTACAGTGTTGAATTAATAGGCCAATTCAAACAGTTAATTATAACTTAATTGAATTTACCATTTCATAATTGAGATGTACGTAAAGGTTTGATTTATTAACTAATTGAGTAATTTTTAAGATGTTTATATCCTTCTTTTTCTTTTCTGTTATAAAATGGGTAGTAATATCATATTTACTTCCCTTGTAAATGATGTTAATAATGAAACAAAAGCTAATTCATTATGGAACATTTATAAGATTATAGTGTTATTTATGATTGTACATTAATGTTTCCAGTATAATACAATAAATAATGAAATAATTAATATGTTGGTGTATTATTTCAACTTAGTCACTAATTAAACATCTATATGCGCACAGTGTTAATGTTATGCTCGCATAAATAGATGATATTTATATGTAGTTTTCATTTTGAATTATAAAAAAACAGATTTAAATGGGTCTGTTGTGAGATAGTAGCTCACTGAAGACAATGATGGACGGTGGCACAATTTCGTGAATTGGTTGAGGTTAGACATTAACAACGTTGGATGCCGGCTCAGTGTTCTAGAGGTTAAGCGTTCGCGCGCCAGACTAATAGGTCCTGGGTTCGGATTCCGTGGGGTGGGATCGTTGATACGCAATTTTGAAGAGTTCCATGCTAGGATGGAGCGGCCGTTCAGTGCTTTCAGGTCTTCTATAGCGATCTAGCTTTAATTGATTCATGAATTCAACTATTAGATTCACAGCAGTCGAAAAATAAAATGAGACTGTTCAACTGTAATATCTTAATTGAAATTTCTTCATCACTGAAAATATTTAATTAAATATAATATTGAGTTTAAGATGTCCATATATTTTAGTAGTCAATTTACGTGAATCCACAGAACACATACCTCCTAATGTTCAACATATGTACAGTATCCAGTATTTTCCCGTTAATCCAGTGGGTAAATGTCACATATAAAAGAGTAATTTTCACTGGAGATTTCATTTAAATCTCTAACTTTTACTTCATTTTGTATTATTTGCCTGAATCTGCCCATTGATGAGAACTGCAATTGATCAGTCTCTTATTGGTATATGTGTATCGTATACGGATTGCCTCGATACCGCATTAAGTCACAAGCATTCTAAACAATAATGGATGGTGGCTAGCAGTGGAATCCATGACGCGCATTTAGTCCCACTTCCGGTTCGTCAGATAGCCACCATCTGTATTTGTTCAGAATGCTTGTGACTTAAAGCAATATCGATACAATTTGTACAGGATACACATATGTCAATAAGAGACTGATCAATCTCAGTGCTAAACATCAATGGGAAGATTCAAACAACCAACGCAATATGAAATGGACTTCATTGCATTACACGAACTAGTGGCTAACTGAACTTAGTAGGTCTGTGAATAACGCGATTGCGTTTGAAGCAACTGATACTGTGTTTGAGTCTCAAGGTCACCGTCCACTGTGGGATGCAGGTACATGTAGCCAGTGAGTCCTGAATAGGATTGCATCGCTAGCCACAATCCATCTATTTTTTTAACTTTTACTTTATTTTCTTTTTACATCTAGAAAGTTGAGATACGTTAAAGTCGCGTGTTCATAGGAAATAATATTTAGATAGCTTTACATGACTGAGATAAGGTCTACAGTGAAAATTATGCTCTTATATGAAGGTGTGATACACTCAATATGTGGAAAAATGATCAAAAATGCCAGATATCTCACTTAATTGAACTGTGAGAAATATTGGTTATCCTCACATCCAACTTACTATTTACTTAGTAATTTGAAATCCATTGTATCATATTTCCTGATTTTAGTTATAAATCTCAGAGAAAAATATTTTTAATGCCTTTTGTATTCATTATACAATGGTGATAATATATGATGACTGCCTAACCGTTTTGTGGAATTACGGTGCTAGAATATAGCAAATGTTCAACCATCTCGCTACAGTATACGGACTCAGTTTCATTTATTATTTTTTAAAGTTTCTAGGTTACTTGGACAGATAAAATCAACTAAGAGTCAGACTATCGACTTTTGAGAATGATGCTGATCAATTCTGTTAACTGTTATTTTGTGAGAGTAACTTTGAGTTAAACCAGTTTATTAAAACTACTGATAGAAAAAAAACAAAACTATTTTATCAAGCATTTTGTGTATGGAAGTGATTTTTTTTTCACAGATGTCTATCTTATTTACACTCACAATGTACTAAAATATAATTCAGTGAATATAAAGCACAATGACAGAAAAATAAGTTCAAACCACATAGATTTGCATTTGTCTTATGTATTTGATAATATTCATTGTAGAGTTTTTTATTTATTTATCAACTCATTCTTTCTGTTAAAGTTGAATGATTTGTACGAACTTTTTCTTTAAAGTAGTTTCTATTGCGCACATATTAATGATAATCTTAAACATATTAGTCATTGAAATGGATGCTTGGAAGTTCGGGTCTAAAGATGTGGTTTCTAAACTTACCAAGACAGTATTAAGTCAGTAAGTCATCTGTACGACTGAAAAAATAAGCGTATTGTCACTATGGAAATACATTTTGGAATATAGAGCTCAAAATCACGATTTATTAGTCTAAATATGTCACATTAGCCACAATGAATGATGATCTTGTATCCAATCTTGTATTTATTTCCGTTCGCTTCTGAGCTATCTTAGCGTAGGATGTTACAAATGAGTGATTATCATCAGTTCTATTTTTTCTAAGTTAAAAATGTTATCATTATAGCCACTGACTATTGGGATCTCTGTAGTTAAAAATCGTTTACAAATCTATTTTTTGAAATAGTTATCAAAATGGTTTTATGGTAAAACCAATTTATTGTTGTAATTAATAAAACTCCTGATCGGTTGCCTTTTCCTATTTAACACGTTATTTCTATTTTTTCCAAATTAAGTAATCATATAGCAAAACAAAGAATCAATATAGTTGGTAAAGTTCCCGATTCCCGATTTTGCTCATAATATTCATTCGTAATTTAAATTTGTAAGAAAAGTGTTCCAGTCCACTTGACATCAGCTGAGAAAACTAGCAAAGTCCATGAGGTAGTAAATATTAGTTTCGTTGTAGTTTGAGGCTTATAACCGTTTCATAAGTATGGCTGCACACTCTAAAATTTTATTATGAACTTTCAAAACGTTTCGGAGAATTTATGATTGGTGAAGTACATCTACGTCACGAGTTAGACGTGAATCACCTATGTTTACCTCATTATATTATAGACTGACTAAAGTGGAGTTCCAACTCAGTAGTCTAAGCAAACATGCTTAATTCAAGACCTAACTGTCAATGTTTCGACCATTTATGTCGACATAGGGATAAGCTGCTTATATATTCCAATCCAAGACGGTAAAACTGTATAATGGCACTTGATTGCCAATGGTTCCTTACCCATTATTATTTTGTAACAAAAATAGATATATAAATAAAAACTAGTCACCCTTGAGAAATTATGTGGTTGTAAGAGATCGTTAGGAAACCTTGAACCTAGGTTTTATGTCGGCTAACACTCATCGTCAAGATATCTTGTTATACTGTCACTTACTGTCCACACAGAACCAACTCTACTAATTGCACAATCTGAGACCTTACCACTCATCTATTCGGTCTGCAAGAGACCTCCTACAGGACTAGAATATTTACAACTGACTGATAACCGAGTGATGACTACTGTCATATATATTTTGTCCTACAACTCCCTAGGACCTCAAGATAGTGCACACGTCATCGAGCCACTCAATCTAGTAGCCAAATGTCAACTTAATCCCTAGAATTCGATCAACATTAAATGATTAGACAAACATCATATTGGTCACCAATCAGTGATCAGTTAATCTCTACAAACCACCAGGGTACGTAAACTAACTCTAATGATCGATCAAAGATTGCTAAAATGAAAATATTAACTGAATCTGCATGTCCGAATTCGTACTTCTTATCTTCTTGAATTGTTAAAATATGTGATTAGTGGTAATTTTGAAGGACGAATTAAGATTTTCTTCTTATTTATTTGTTTACGATGAAACGACTCAAGAACTAACATGAATAAGAATACTGATTGATAAGTGTTCAAACTTGTACATCTCATAAAAAGCAGCAAGAAGTTTTTGGTAAGTCATCCATCCTTTCATCATATTACTAAATTTTAAATAAATCATCAATATTGACCATTTGATTCTTTTACATTTCTTTGAATATTATTCATGAGCTATACAAGAAAATATAAACGAAGTAAATTTATTAAACTACTACTATTTATTACATCCTGTTAGATCAATTAAATCTCTTATCCATCTTAACTTATCAGTCAATAGATGTAAAGAGGTTTCTAAGTGTTACACTAGTCTAATGAACTTAATAAACTGAATTTAAAGTTTTAGAAAAGTATTACGACAGCTGCAGAATAAGCGCAACTTAAATTTAGGAATAAAACTAAATAACATCAAATTGGTTTGAAAATAGTCAGTAATTTAATAATCTTGCAGGAGGCGAGGTCATGAATGCGCACTGCTGAGGAGTTCCACAATAGGACGAAACGGCCGTCCAGTGCTTCCAGGTTTTCCATGGTGGCCTAGCTTCAACTGATTCATGATCTTAACCATTGAAATAAATAAAAGCTTCTTTGTTCTAGGTGTTATCATTTAAAACTTCAGGTGTTTTTTAGTACAACAGTTAGCGACTGTTTGACAAAATAATACTTGTATACAGTATATGATAGTAAAAGTGTTTCAGCAACTGTTCTTGAAAATTATTCTTGATTATGACTCCAACTATAAAAGCTTCAGACAATTGGGAAATAATAAATTAAGTTATATGTAAAGGCTAGCTATTTATAGGTTTGATCCGTTTGTGTTAAACGATGAAATGTTTGACTTAAACTAGTAACCAAAACAGTCACAGGAAATGTTATTTCAATTATATCGTTTCTAAAAGAAGTTAAGTGTATCCCGAATCAATATCATTGCAAACTATATAGTAATAGATACGTATTATTCGATTTACCTCAACCACTTATCGGATCTAACTCTATAATTTCAAATCTCGACATTAGTCAAACTTGGATAGGATAGAGCGAGAGTTTCGTTAGGTATGTATTATCTTTATTCCATCAACTGTTATCAGTCAATAATACTAACCTGTAATTTTTTCAGTCACCAAAGTAGCTAAGCACTTAAACTATGTTTCATACTTAGTAAGTACCATTTTCGATTGACAATCATAGAAAGCTTACAGTAATATCAAAAATGTTTTGCCACGTAAATATTACGTCAGTGATTTATAGTAACATTTACTTCTGAATTCCATTGATGTTCCACATTTATAATCTAGCTAGGACTGCTATCTAAAACAGCTTGCACTGTGGTGTGAAAACATTAAGCGATAAACTATTGAAAATGATTTCAACAACTGACAATCTTAACCTCATTTATCTTGAACTATAAACCTTATCTTCTTACTGATCATAAAATTTGCTATCACTCATTGCTACCATTCACTACGCCGTAAAAAGTATAAACTTTCATCAAAACTGGTATCAATTATCTTATAATTGAAGATAAATTATTAGGCTTTTCTTTCATTCTAAATATAACAATAATGACTTCATATTGGATATCCCAGTTAGTACATGGACAGATTATTTGAAAACAATCTTTTCATGGTTAACGGTCTATCGTATTTCAGAAAATAATAGCCTTACTTCATCTGTGGATGTTCTATAATCAACATACATATGAGATTTAATGGCAACTGGTTTCTGGAAGTTATCATTATCAACTTATCTCATGAAAGATTTTAATGACGTGTTTTCTGAATCTTCTATTTAAAGTTATTACAGTAGCCAACTTGTTGAAAAATAGTTATAATAACAGACTTATTATAAAGTGAAACAAAATATCGTTTACCACTGAACATGCGAGTGATGCATCGGGTTCTGTTTTGATTGGTGTTTTGTTAATCGAGGATACATATTAAAAAATGTGCTAACGACAATGATTTTAGGGAATTAAAATAATAGCTTATCAAACGATATTCCTATATTTCACCTAAGCATAAATCTATTCCCCACAATGTCTTTTATAATAACAACATCTAATTACATAATAAGTGTGAATTTAGTAGTTCGTTTTCTATAATTGGGTCCCACTGAATAAAACTAGAAAAGTACTTTTGATCATCAGATTTGCAGATGTCAGAAAGTATTGAATACCTTTTATACTGTTGTATTCAGTATCCTAAAAGTGCATATCCACGACCGCACATGCAAATGAAACCATAATATTTAATTTTCTGAACATAAACGAAAATTTTTAACTGAAAGAAGGATTTAACGATCTATATTTTCCAACTTCACTTTGTGACGTAACATGGTCTCTATTCAGTGTCCTTGCTAGGTAATTGTCTCTTATTCAATTTCAAGAATTTTAAAAACTACTGGTCTTTACTAGAACATTCAAAGTTAGCTAAATATGACTATATGGTTAGTTATTCAAAGTTTGTATGGTTTTAAGGGTCCTTAAGTGAATTTCAGTTAAAGACAAGATTTGGCATTATATCATGCAAACTGTTTACAGGCAATCATCAAGAAAAAGTGAAGTATAAACATCAAATTATGAATAAATGATAAAGTATAAAACTTTGTACAAATCTTTGATGTAATAATCATTGTGATAAACATTTAGCTTAAAGCTTAATAATTTTATACAAAAATTCTATCATTTGACAAAAGAAAGCCTGTCGAATTTCGGCATGTTTACATTAGATATGAGTTTTGATACTCTCATTTTATAGGTTGCATTAATCTGATGAATAAACCACATTTATTTTACTACATTTACTAGAAACATATTGGTAATATCTAGTTAATAATATATGTAAGATTAACTGACCATGAAAAGTGTACACATGCATATAAATAAATCGTTTTCGTCACGCGACCATTAAAACATGGGTGAATTTTACGATTGTTTCTACTTAATTCGAAATTCCTGAAAAGAGTCACCCGCAAACCCTTATGGCTTCGAACCCATAGATCCGGTAACTATAAGTCCAGTGGTTCAAAATATTTGCTCTTCCTGGTTCTTGATGAAACGTGACGTTTGTATCCTTTCTAATGTGATCACGTGTAAAATACAGAAGTAAACAACAGAATAACTGTTTAAAACTGTGCTCACTAGTGTAGTGGCTTCCTAAAAGTTGGCAACCTGGAAATCTTTATCCAAACTATAATATTTCGTTTAATGTAATACAACAATTACGGATATATAACTGTATGGTCTGAAGAAGAAATTGTCCACGAAAAATGCATGCCTGAAAATTCCTTTTTTTCATAAATATTCTATGGATATTTTCATATTAGTTAACTCCCAAGTATTACAGTTCAGCTTAAAAATTTTGCTTTCTTGATAACATTGTATTTCATAAATGAATAACACTAAAGATCGTGTTGTGTACAGTCGTTTATATTGAAATAAAAACTATCATCTATTTTGTGATATATCTGCACAAAATATATACATTTATTTAACAATTGAATTCATGAGTCAATTGAAGCTAGACCACCACGGAAAACCTGGAAGCACTGGACGGCCGTTTAATCCTAGCATGGAACTCTTCCAGGTTTTCCATAGCAGTCTAGCATCAATTGGCTCATGAATTCAATTATTAAATATACATTTATGTATCCATGGTTTTAACATGATTCATTATCACAACTAAATGTATAACACTGTTTTCTACAAACATCTGAAATATAATGACCGCTTAATAATAAATTCATTGCTTATAGTTGAAGAGTAAAGTATTACAGACAGATGCTTGTGATATAATTTGTTTCATAAAAGATTTATCTATATGAGTATCATATTACAAAAGAAAACACTCACAAAATTCTATAATAATTTAACCGGTAATCAAGGTTAATAATCTTTAAGTAAATAGATCTTACCATACAATCGAAAATCTGTTCAAAACGTTAACAGTATTTGTATCTATGGGACAGGTATATCAGCATACAAATTCATTATTTTAATTCTTAAATAATTAATTACTATTACAAAATATAGAAGCTATGTGATATCATGTTTTTAAATAGTTAAACACAAATAGCTTCATGAAATAATGCAATCAATTGCATATCAATATAATATTCGATTCTTATTATTATAAACATAATGAATTCACTACTGACTAATTCCTAGTGAATCAAACCTACTGCCATTTCTAAACGCTTCAGTCATTACGCAATATAACATAGTTCCAAGAAGCTAAAAATAAATGTTTATTTCATTTCAAATGCAAAATATTAGTGCATAGTAGAATAGGATTTCTGAAGTGAGAACAACAGGAAAATTGAAAACTAACACAAATAAGACACGAGACAATAATGATTGAAAAACTTGGAAATTATCTTTATAACTAAGGATCATAATGCATTTCATCATAAAGACTATAGGATAAACATAACTATTAATAATTAGTATTGTTAATACTAAATAGTTTTTTCTAATGGTTCCCATAGAAGCATGATCTGTCTTATCGATATACTTGACGGGGATCCGTTCTTATTTGTAGTTATTTTTCTTTTATGAAAATCTTTTGAAATTAACCCACTCTGAATTCGTTGGTTTTCTTACATGAACCCATGCATATGTAATTCTAAGTATCAATCATAATATTTACTAAAACAGGATAACTATGAGATGTTTTGAAGCAGTTAAAAGGATGAGTGACATGATGGAGAAATTCAAGTGATCTATATTTCATTATCAACGTTAATGATATTTAAGCATACGTTAAATACTACCCATTGACCAGTTAGTGTACTCTGCTCTTAAATAAGATCCAAATTCTTGCAAGTCAATAAAACGGTTTTAAACTGTCAGAAACTTATCTTGAATATAAAACCTAAACTTAAAATTATTTGACAATAGACAGATTCAAAATTATAATAACAGTAACAATTGTCTTTATGAGTTGAGAAAAGTCTAAGATCTAGAAAATATTTACTAGATAAATTGCGGAACAAATTTGCAAAATTTGGTTATTACAGTATATGGAAAAAATCTGAAGCATGAACAACCATTTAGATTAATTAGATGTGTATGGAGGTTTCAGTAAATCATATTTGATAACTATTAGGAATCCATCAGCTTATTATCTCTAATCATTCTGCTTGCAAGTGTGTAACTGAATTAGTGATTTTAGCGTCATAAATATACTTGTCAA
This sequence comes from Schistosoma haematobium, assembly GCF_000699445.3. NCBI lineage: Eukaryota > Metazoa > Platyhelminthes > Trematoda > Strigeidida > Schistosomatidae > Schistosoma > Schistosoma haematobium. The sequence continues at coordinate 19,796,723 of NC_067199.1, read as the reverse complement.
GGAATAATGGATTAATTCATGACGCTAAAAGCTTCGAACTTATTAAAATGTGAAAAACTATCCATTTATTTGTCTTCGGAACCTCACTTGAATAGCTTTGTTTTAATTAAAAGTTGGGAACTTTCAATATATCATTTGATCATAAGGTCTTTGTAATTTACTGAAAATTTTTACTTTGCATTGCAAAGTAATTTATATTTTAAAGTTAAACATGTCTTCAAAATACATTGTAATCAATTAATACAGTTTATTAACTCCGCCTTGAGTCCCTCCGGGGGTTATTGCCGGTCCCAAGCCCGGCTAAAGGAGGAGGGTTGGGCATGGGGTTAGCGATCCCATCCCGTAGAAAACTAACTTGTTATAAAAACGCTAACCAGAAAAAATTATTCAAACCTTTTAAACTTTTCCCTGAGAGTCAAAAGGTCTTCATTTAGAAAAGTTATGACACCTCATGATGAAAGCCGAGTTCTTTCTGAAGTCACGAGGTCGATGCCCCTTCTGACAACCAGAACAACTATTTATTTAGGTACACGGAACGCCCTTACAATGTGGGAGACCGGGAGAGTCTTCCAAATTGCTGCAGAAATGAGGATTATTATTATTACTTTACTATTTAAATAAATAATATTAAGTACATACTGTACATTCAATTCAATATACAATTTCACAGTCATAAAAGTACCTCTGGTCTGTAACACAAAGATACTTAAATACATATTGCTTATAAGTATCGGAAAAGATTAAAATATTTTCAAAGAGGTTTTAAAAAATTCTTTTTACACTGAATACATTGGATAAATAGTTTTACAGTTAACTAGAAATTTAATCAATAATAATAATCGTAGACATTACTGAATATTTCATATGTAACACTTCTAACACATTATGTATCTAAGACCTAATGTACAAATTAAACTTTAATGATCAAAGATTTATTCATAGGCTAACAAAGTAATCACTACATTATAAGAGATTAGTTTTGACTGAATACAGTTATCTACAAACCCGGTAATTTTCTACCTTTATGTTGTGAACAGTCAGTGAGACAGGAGGTTATAGTAAGATTGAGCAAACTCAGTTATACTCTAACTTGATTAAAACGTTTTCTTAAATCACGTCTGAGATGTGTCTTAATATTCTAACTCAATAATCAACGAATATTAAAAAATGTTAAGATGTAAATACAGGTATAGGTCTTACTAGTTTTATAAAATCCAAAAATTAGAAGCCTTCACATGATCTGTTGTCTTTCCTCAACCTCTTTTTTAATGTTATGGCCATATTGCCATTCACTTTTTGTGATAATGTAGGTGTTACAAACTTGATTTTAATCTATTTATATATACGGTAAACGAATTTACAGTCCAAGTGCATGTAAATATTTGGGTTTCTACAACTGGAAATCCGAAGATCTATTCATTATAAAGATCCAGTTTTATTTATATGTTGCCAAAATCAACAACTATCAGCTAGACTACCTATCATAGCTTATTTCTAAGACCGAGTGTAGTTTATGAAACAGTTGTAGTTCACAGTAAACATCAATATTTTTCTAAGCATTAAACATTGTTTGTATTAATTTATTAATAAATTGTAACTAACGTAGCGATTGTCTAGCTTTTAGTGTTAATTAACTTATATTGACCAATCTTAAAATCTATGATGCAGGTTAGAATCTGTAAGTATGTGTTTTTATACGCATTTTAAAAGATGGTTATGAATTATCAATTATTTCGAAATTTTATATCGGAATTTTTCCCTAGCCAAGTTTAGAAATTTTCGTGTTGTTGATCATTCTTTTTCTTACTACAAATAAATACATTATGTCTACTTCCCAAGCTGTTGGCTATTGGTTTCTTTTTTTGTTATCCTTTATGAATCTATAAGGTAACTGAGTAAAATACCGTCTACTAATTCACGAACACCTCATCTGTAAACTAATCACAAATCTACTTTTAGTTGAACATTACTTTTGGGTCTACATGAAGTGGAGTGTACCTAGTCTTAATTTTCACATTAAGAAAAACTTATTTATTAGTCGAACTGATGAGTCAATTAAAGCTAGACCACCATAGAAAAACTGGAAGCATTGGACGACTGATTCGTCCTTGTACGGGACTTCCAAGCAGTGTGCATCCACGATCCCACCTCGCGAGATTCCAACCCATGACCTATCAGTCTCGTGCGCGAACGCTTAACCTCCACACCACTGAGCCGGCATCCGACGGTGTTAATGTCTAACTTCAACTAAACCACGAAATGGCGCCACCGACCACCATTGTCTTCAGTGAGTTACTATCTCACAACAGACCCAGTTGAACTCCACTGATCACTGCTTCTCACTAGAACTCCAGGAAATACCACTTAAAGACCATCACTAGTGAGCATATGATGATTATAATCAAAAAGGGGTTTTGTGGATATTATAGTAATTTAATAGTTGAATTCATTAGTCGACCGTGGATGCGCACTGCTGGAGAGTCCCATATTAGGACGAAACAGCCATTCAAAGCTTCCAGGTTTTCCATGGTGGTCTAGCCTTAATCGACTCTTGAATTCAACCATTAAATTACTTCAATTTCCCCAAAATCCCCTTTCTGATGAAAATTTATTTGACATGAAACATTGTTTAAATGAAGAAAACTTTGTTTTATATAATTTAGTATGTCATCGCTTTCTTTGGAGTCAATTATTTACTTTATAATTCATTTAGTAGATCAGATAATGACTTATTGTATAAATATTACTTGTATTTCCCTTTTGAAAATACAGTGGTTCATCAATATTATCATTTTAACCATTTAATGGTGAAATATATATGCTGAGGAGTCCCATACTAGGACGAAACGGCCGTCCAGTGCTTCCAGGTTTTCAATGGTGGTCTAACTTCAACCGACTCATGATTTCAACCTGTGAAATTTCCTAAAATCTCCACAAAACTCATTCTGATAAAATATATTCTTTATTAATAATACTAAATTCATTATAAGATCAAAGACTGTTGTACTTTTAATTTATATTACAAAAGTTTCCGCTTGATTACTTTTTATCACAGATGATTAAACAGAAATATCAAGAAAAAAGAGTGGAATATCTAAACCATTCAAATGAAAATCAATATAAATCAGACGGATAAAATATTTAATTCGGTAAAAATAATAAGGAGGCAAATTTCTGACTAATGAACTGGTATAAAACATCAATTTCTGTTTTTCAACCAGACGTTTTTGATTGTGAAAATACAGTTCTGTACATGTGGAGGAAAATGTTACCTTTACAAATTTTATGCTTGAAAGCTTTTAATCAAAAGTAAGCATCACTATATAAAGCTGTGAAGTCTATGCAAGTGTATGATAGTTTATATGTATACATTATATCCTAGATATCTATACGTTTATAATACTTTGAGACATGTTCTGCTATAATTAAAGTGATGATATATAAATGCAAGCCTAGTATCTAATAAAATTACACCATTTAATTAATACTCAGTAAATCACTGCAGTTACAGAACTACCCTGTGCAATCATCTACTCAAAATATTATACTGCTTTTGTATTATCTTATGATGAATGTATCACTTATTTTAACTACGAGTAAATTAGTTAAATAATTTTCTCGAAATCAACATTCATAAACTCTTTTAATTGGAGCATCCAGATCTTAATTACTTAATTGTAGCATCTAATTACAATTCAGTTCCTGTAAGTCAAGTTTATAAAAGATGTTAAGGAAATCTACTGAATCATGCACATTTCGAAACACTTCCTTTCTGTGAAATATTCTTTGAAAATGCTTTTTGAATGTTTACAAATGATACATTAGTGTAACTCACTATATCAATCTACATGATATATATATCATGCATTTGTGAAATGGAATAAAGTACTGTTCAGTATTTAGGTACTAAACAATAGGTCAAAACGTAATATGTGGCAGTTAATGATACCTTTTAGTTTTTCAAACATTGGTTTTGAAGCCAGGCTTTAGACCGTGAATATACTAGACAGAAGTTGTACAACGAAACTAACTAACCCTATGATTGCACGTACGTATCCGAGTTAACTGAACAGTAAATCTACAAACTAATTGATAAGTAATATAAGCAATTTATTAATATTCTGTTGTTATTATTATAAGACAACGTAATTTAGTTTTCTTGAGAATAGATTATTAAGACAATCAAATTAAGAATACAATACATTTTTCGCAAGAACACTAAATTTTCCACATATGAGTATTAGAACTATTTCATATAACAAATTCTTTAAAATTTAAGTGACCTATCAATGAAAAGGTCTTACTGCATAATTTAACTAACTTTTTTATTAGCAATTAAACAAGCTTGTTAGAAAAATGGTGACATTGAAAAATTAATCACCTGAAATATTCTTTCCATCTCATTGAGTTGATGACTTGTAAAAGTAGTTCGATTACGGCGTTTTTTTACTTTATCCCTGGAATTACAATTAACAGTTGAATTAAGTGTACTAATATGATGATTATTGGTGTTATTGAGCACAGGATTATTTGAATTGAATGTATTATTCACTAGGAAATCTGACGTGTCATCATTTAATTTGAATGATTTATTATTTTTATCTATAGGTAATGTAAATCTCGACATATCATAATTTGCAGATCTGAGCATAGGATTTGTAGTGATACAGTGTGAATAATTTGTACTCTGATTGTTAGTATTGTTGCAATTAGTATTTGTGTTATCACAGGTACTAATCGATGTTGTTCTGGTCGCTCTTGTTCCTGTTGTTGGTAGTCTGGCCGATGAATCAAATATAATATTTGAAGGTTGTTTAGATGTATCGGTATAAAATTTTTGTGTAATTGAATTAATTTGAGTTGGTGCACAAATAGCATACGGTCGTAGTTTACCATTTGTTGATGTTGTCGATAAACTTGGTGGTAGAATTTGATCAGAAAAATTTTCACCTGTATATGTAAAGTACATTTTAAATATTTTTCAAATTATTGGACAGTGTGAATGGAGAGAAATAACTGAATAGGTGAGTGATAAAACAACTATAAGCAAATACAACGCTCATTGGAATTTTTTGTGAAATCTAACCTTTCCTATGATTACGTAATGCCCTTTTTGAATGTGTCAATCGCCAAACAATGACTAGTCAGATTTTGAGAACCAAACTAATTTTGCAAATCATAATGGAAGTACGATTACTAGGCTAACTGACAAGACATTAGAATTTTTTTTTTAAATTTGAATAACACACAACTGATTTATCTCTAATCATTCTTGGCAGTTCTGAAGGCAAGTAACTTGTGATAATGAGGAAACTCAAGCTTTCTTAGGAGTACAAACCTGTTTTGTTAAGCACTTGAATGGAAAATATTGACACATAACTATTCTATGAATAAATTTATTTATTAAAACCCGATTAAAAAATAAAGGCAAGCAAACAGCAATTTGATGAGTTACTTAGAACTTCATTTAAGTCACTTCTTGCTAAGATATTAATAAAGCTAATCAGAACGTTTTAACCGAACCTGCTCTGTGCACTAATCATTGCGGGTTAAGCTTGTGATTAAAGATAACTTTGAAGAACACATTGTTTTATTCTAGTGTTCCGTAAACAGTAGTTCTTAGTGTTCAGCTTAATAGGATGAAGCTTAAAATGTTGTGCCTGTTTATGATAAAAAGTAATCTATTTCGATAAAAGCCAATGAAAATCAAGTGCTTTATGTAACCTTTACGTTAATCCATCAAACAAACTCTCATGTATGTTATTCAAACTCATCTATACTTCATACATTATAAAAGCCTCTATTATTTTTGTTCTCCATGTTTGCCTGCAGTTGGAGAGTTAATCATTAAACATCTGGGATCTTGATGATTTGTTTATTTGCTTACTTTCACCATCTCTTTGTGGTATATTAAAATGAAAACTTTTAAAACTTTCTTGAAATGTTCCCGTCATTAGTAATCAACAACGGATAAATAAGTGTTTAAACTGGGTAGTAACTTGATAATCCTTTAGTTGAAATGATCAGTAAATTAGTTCAATAAACAATTCGAAAAAGAATGCTTTTCTATTTTGCAATATCTTTGACTGGACGTTAATGAACTAAACAATGAAGCTGCTAACCGACGTATTTATTCTACTTGTCATTATCAGACCATGTCTCTAATATTTTAAGGGTTCATAATAACCCTTTTACAGTAATTTATGGTCGAATAAGCCAATTAACTAATCTCTGTAGCATTTCTAAACTAGTCTATTCAATATCGAAGAGCTTAGATACTTATTTTAGATGAGTACTATATGAATTCGAGATTGATAAAAATCCTTATATTTCTTACAATCCAGTGTTCCAGATTTCAAAAAATTTTTAACTCACTTATTTTTTAAACATATGAAATGATTTCCTACATTCAGAAAATTTATGTAAAGCTTATTACTGACCATATTAAAATGTGATAGATCCGTTTGTACTTTCGATTCTCAAATTTAAATGTTCATATAATCCATGTATATATTTAAAACTGCGCCCTAAATTTATCTCAGTTATCAATGTTCAGTTATACTGATTATTATCCTTATTAGAAAGATACAAGAAATAAACACGTGAAACATGTCATTAACAACAACATTTTTTCTACACAGCTATTATTTACAGGAGTAAATTTACCTAATAGTATAATTTTTGAAAAAACATGTATATACAGTATAAAGAATATGTGTACTTACCTGCTGTGATCCTGTCATCTGAGTTAAAATGACATTCTAAATGGATGGCACATTCTTCTCGTCTATAGGAAGAGTCAAGTATCGGATAAAAAGATTCAGACATGTTGTTTGTTACTAACACTAATAATGTTATGTAATTCTTACCACTGTCGATATTACTGAATAATTTTAATTTTCTTGATTTATCTATTTATATATAACAAATCTGTATATGGTTGTTTACTGGTTGAAATTTCTTTTCTAAAGAATGATAAACTGTTTGTTAAAACATCAAACTGCTCCGATTTCGATAGTGGACAGTAGTAATGTATATGTGTTTATGAAAATGTGCATTATTTGTGAATTTACAGTTTATGGGAACTTTTTCCTTCAACAGTTGTGTATACTAAGCATTTTTATATAGGTGTATACACATAATCGTATGCATATTAAAAACATTCAGATAGATACGTTATAGGCACAAAGTGTACACATGCTGTGTTTGTAAAACGTGTGCACATACTTTTGCACACAAACATTGTGAATGTGTAGGGAAAAAATAGATTTATATGAATGGTGGTTTCGGAAAAAATACAGTATTGAAAGATTGAATACAATTCACTAAAAAACATACTGATCTCACAAAATAGGAAAGGGGTAAAACGAACTGAATGTATTTTCTCGTGAATTATAATTTTCCTTTTTTATTCCTCAAGCATTATTTTGACTTCAAACCATTCAAAAATCCGGTAATTAAAAGAAAATTTGTAGAAAAAACACGTTTCGTGAAAATGTATCATTGGTTTGATTGAAATATGGACTAAACTTGTTGTATTACAAGGTTATTTTATTGGCAAGAAATAGGCTTCTAGTGTAATCCACTAATCATATTCCGAATCAAGTAATTACCAGTGAATTATCGTCTTTATTCTTAAAATTGAAAAAGTCGTTAGCTTACGAAACTCAAGTAGACAAAATTGAACTATCTAGATTCGAATATTACTTCTCACAGTCAAAACAACCAATGCAGGAATGTAATCCAGATCGGAAGGTAATTATTTGTGCTAAAATACTGTATACTATAGGTGACCAACTATTTTATTAGGATGTCTTTTTATTTTACTATGAACTAAATAAATATACTGTATGGTAGCTTAAAGCTATTTTCATCAAAGGTTTATTCAATGATGAGAAAAGAATTGAATATTGTAATGTTACTATATTTTTGTAGTTTTGAAATCCCAATTAGAAACCTATGGGCAACCAAAGAAAAGCAAATAGCTCTTTCAAACCAATTTGATTTTATTAAGCAATACTCTCTGAAGACTACTCAGAGAATCTAATATAAAGTCCTGAAGTCTCACAGAGAATCGTGATTCCAGTGGTTCAAATCTAATCATTCTCTGACAGCATATTTTTCAGAACTATAAATTATGAATTACGATCCATCCAAAGATTACTGAAGTAAATTGCCATGAACAGTGGTGGCTTTTTATATAAGCATTATTTCGATAGATCTTTAGATGATTATCTGGAGCGAATTTATACATCAGAAATAATTTAATTCTTCCATATATGTCATTAAATGTCACAGCACACTTGAAGAGTCATAGGAGAGGACAATTTTTCAATCCAAATTTAGTTTATTATTATCATGGGTTTACCTTTTTTCAAAGTTATTATCATTTATTTAATGTTGTATAATTAATCCATTTATCTGTTTATATGTATTCTATAAACCTGTACATGTGTTGAGTTGTGGTGCTTCAAAGTAAAATACTATCTTCTTAAATAATGTTGATTATTATCTCACAAATAGGCATTGACAACCCGATTGGTCTCAAAGTCTTGCTTGAAATATGGGTATCTAGGGTTCGAACCCCATTCGAGACATTAATAATTCATGTACAAATGTGATCTGAGGTGTTTCCTTATAACACGTGATCTCTTATACCAGTGTGATAGGATGTTTTCGTCTGACATGACATTTCAGTAATAAAACCTGTCTGAGAACTGTCGAGACAACTTTAAAATGATAAATCGTTAAAGGATACCCAAATAAATAAGAAAAACCTTCTTTTATCATATTTTATTACAAAAAATGACCTTATCATCCAGGTTACTTTGAAATTAAATAATCATGATTGTTATTTTCTACTTATTTATTACACAGTAGTCAAACATTCAGGCGCAGCTAATATTAAGTCAAGTTATTACTTACAGCTGATATGAAAAATTAGTTTATTACAAATAATCTGCCAAACCTCATACAAACCAATAATTTAGTTGGACCATCTAGAGGTCGAGAAATAAAAAAATGCCAACTAATGTGAAGACAGTGGTGGATATGTCGCTCAATTTCGTGGGTTAGTTGAGGTTAGACATTAACACCGTTGGATGCCGACTCAGTGGTCTAGAGGTTAAGAGCTCGCGCGCGAGACTGATAGGTCGTGGATGCATACTGCTGAGGAATCCCACGGTAGGACGAAATGGCCGTCCAGTGTTTCCAGGTTTTCCATGATGGTCTAGCCTTAATTGACTCATGATCTCAACTATTAAAATAATGCGTAAAAGTGAACATTACTAAGTGTATATATACACTACTGCTATTCGCATACTACTCGAGCAATCACTATCTTTGATGTTACAAAAATTGTTTTTGTCAAGTTATTTACACAAAAATTAATATTTAATTTACATCTCATTTTTCTTTATCTTAATGTCCTATTTCTCTGTTTAATGACTTCCCACAATTTATAAAATTATATATGGAACAAATCAGTATTATGCAGTGTAATATGAAACATGTACATCAGTTGTGTAATTACTGAATGAGCAGGAGTAGAGTTATATATTGTAAGGATTTTTATGTTAAACAATGTCGTGCTATTGATTAAGGTTAGTTAAAACTAAAATTAAAGCAGAATAACATAAATTCATTATATTTCGTGGTTTCTCATCAGCTGCTTACAACCATCTATGTAATAAAATGTAACATTGATATATATATATATATATATATATATATATATATATATATATATATATATATATATATATATATATATATATAGAATAGGTGAGGTCATTTGGTGATGGAATTCAAAAACAACGGGGAAAGTGAGGCACTGATCAAATGACGTCCAGAAACAGATAAGATAAATTGTGTGATAATTATAGAAGTTGTGTGGAATTTATGCAATATTCAAATCACTTGAAAATAAATGTGAAAGACATTTGGTTATGACTTGATAATTGTCTAGAATAAGAAACTGATAAGGTGGGTTACATAATAGTTAAACAGGACTTGAAGAGTTTACATATGTTTGGAAATTGAAGTGAACTGAAAAACAGATGAATGAAAGGATGATTTTAGTATATATAAAATAAGAATTAGTTTGGGGAAGACCACATAACAAAATCATTACTAAAATACTAATAATAACAATAACAGAAAACTATGATTTACCAACGTAGTGATAAGCTTATAAGCAAAGATGGATGGTGGCTAGTAGTACAATCCAGGACGTGAGTTTCGTTCAATTTGGAACTCTTAAGATGGATATACCTGCTTATAATGCTTGTGACTTAGGGCAATCCGCACATAATGAACATGTGCCAATAAGAGACTGATCAGTCGCATTCCTAAACATCAATGGGAAGATTTAAACAAACAATACAAAATGTAGTGATAAGTTATTTACTCTCTCTTTCTGAACACATAACTCAGGTTTGAGTTTCGTTATTGCTACTGCTTCGGCAAAGCTGAAAGACGCTGCTATTTTTGTCTGGAGATAATCCTTTGAAACGCGGATATAGGAAGCAGGTCTTTTCCTCTGTATCGTATTTGACACGTGATTTGTTTCGGCATACTTCTTGATGAAATTTATAGGAAGCTTGAAATAGACGAAGCTTAAACACGCAATCGAAGACTAGACCCTATTGTAAATATATTGATGACATATATCTTGTGTGCAACAATCAGGAGCCCGTTATGTACCTACTCAATCTGTTTAACAATGTACATAATAATATAAATTTTACTACCGAACATGAAGTAGAAGGTAAATTTTGTACCTTAGATATTGGAATAAAACGAAGTTCAGATAGCACTCTACAAAGATACATTCACCAGAAAAATACATAAAGTGGAGTTTATCTTGTGGTGGCTGGTATTATATCAAGCCCACATAAGTTATACCAGCTTCTGGACAGGCCAGTTTATTCGTTCTTCTCAAGCCATATTTTGACCATGTTAATTACTCGCTTATTAATCCTGACTTTTTATATGACATGAGTGCATGTGTGTTAATTGTTCATTACGTGTCTCTAACGTATTTTTGTCTGAATATAAATATTGACACGATTAATCAAAAAAATTTGGCTCACTCGTCTTCTCCGCTGAGTGTCACCTCGTTTCGATTCTGTCTGAATCAATGAGTGTATGAAATATACATATTCAACACTCATTCTCGTATTTTGCTTACTTTATTCCATTATCCTCTAAGGTGAATGTAGTCGATAAAAATATACGAGGGTTGGCGACATGTACATTTCAATAACAATCAGCATTCGATTTGGCTGGCGTCAGATATAGGACCATTAAAATCCAAACTATAACAGCTTCTGTCCAATAAATTACAAGAGGGATTTTACGAAACCTTTTTGACCGCTCTCGTGCTCAAAGAAAAGCCTGAAAGAACGTGCTCATGCATAAATGCACGTCCAGTAAAATACACATATTTTTTCTGATAATCCATGTTATCATAATTTCTTCCGTTATTAGTGTCAATTGTTTCACATTATATCATACCTCAGTGTTACTTTTGAATACATATATGGTTGTAAGCGACTAATAAGAAGCCACGAAATGTAATGAATTCATAATATTCTACCCCAATTGTTTTTAGATTTATTCAAATTAGTAAGATCAATTGCGTGAAATAAAGTTAGTTGACAAAAACGGCAGACGAGTTTGTTTGGATTTACGGCAGAATGTAATCGAACGAGAGTTAACTTGACTACAATACTAAGATCAGTAACTACTTTCATTGCTGTTTAGAATAACATACCAGTTCGAGTAACCAACCGATTATTATTAAAATCAGAAAGGAACACTCATGAATAAAGTGATATAGAAGCTACATCACGAAGGTCTTGCTGTTGAGTTATATGCGTAAATCATAATTTGGTCGGATTTTAAGTAATTGAATAAAATGAATAACCTTACTTTCTTAAACGTATCTCATTATTATATAACCGTAATAACCTATTTCTAATCAAGCGCAATTTATGTGGTAAAATTGTATCAGCTCCAGGTGTTTAACTACTGTAAATGGGAATGTATTGTGCTACCATCCACAGAAAGTAAGTTGTTTCAATATATAAAGTTGATTGGCCACTCGATATTTCTTCAATAGTCTGATGTATTTAGTGTCCGAACCCCAGTGACACCACATTTTTTACTCTAGTCTAAGTATATAGTGAAAAAGATTGGAGTTGTGGAACCTTAATGAGTAGACAGAGCTTCCAGTGGAATACTAGTTACTTTGAATAACTAAAGGGAACTCACCTCTCATCTACATTAGACACTACCTCTGTCAATGTTTTAGCTGCATGTTGGAGGAACTGGATTACACGGTATGTGTGGGTAGTACTTAAGAATGCTATGGTTAGTTTCTGAATATTTACGGAATTGAACTGATCAGTCAGGTTTCTGTTAAGTTGATTGTACCTGTAATAGTCTCAGAAGTGAATAACGTGGCACCTACTATCGAAGTAAAACAGGGAGATATGTTTACAGATAGTCTTCTTAGCTTGGTATTTTCGTTGTCCTACACAAAGGCCTTGGTTTTTATACCAATTACACCAATAAGGATATAAGGTGATTTCACACTTAGCTTAGATGAAACAGCAGTAAGATTTACTACATCTGCTAGAAGCAGGGGCTAGGTGGTTTTCTTTCTAGAGAACAACTAAAATAAGAAGTCATTTTGGGTTATATGACAACACAAAGTTTTGTGAGGTTGACTGGATGTTCGTGTTTGAATATATTGCCTACAGCATTATTGGATTTTCAGATCCCCGCCAGCTAATGAAATTATAATACAACCCCGCTTAATACACAGAAATTGATTCTCTATATGGATTACTTGTTAGAGTAATCGGATGTATATTCCTCTTATCGCGATATTGAATTTAATATTTGTTCAGTTCTATAGAAATGTAGTGTTAAATCAGTCATTCTGAATGAACTTGGCATATCGTAATTGTATTCTTAAGTAATATAACTACGGTGATTAGCAGCTACGAACTTATTTTATGATACTTGATAAGTTTACGCTTTATATATATGAAATTCTATTTAATTAAAAAGACATTATATGATGAGTACGAAAAGCAAACTGTTGGATGTCGTATTTCAACTGTAATACACAACCAGCCGACCAATATGAACTCAGTAAACATATAATTCGCGTGGAGGACTAAAGTAATCTTGTTAACATAACTGTAACACCATACTAAAACGAACAGAAACAACAGTAAAAGAAAGCAATGAACTATCTCCCTTACAATATTTTATCTGGTAACATCTCGGCCAAGATACTTCCAATAGTAAAGTGGCTTTTTATCACTTGGCTGTGAATGCAAGTATGATAATCCATACCACAGAACTAGTAATGCAGTTAACGAACACCGATAGCCATTAAACTAATTAAACAAAATTGGGAGTCATAAATTAAAAATACTAACTACGAACTGACGTTGACAGATGTAGCAGTGTTCCAAACACTATTGGAGATTCTAGCATATTTGTGACGTACCCAAATAAGGAATATCGCTTGGCCGAGACAGCATAACATTTAAAATGGGCGAGTAACTGATAGAGAGAATGTTTCATGTGAACCACAATTGTTGATCGAATAATACCAAGTTAGAAATGCATCCAGTGAAAAAACCCTATGGTGGTTTTTGTTGCATGTAGAATTGTGCTTCCACTAATTGTTCTGAAAATATTTCTAATAAACACATTTGAATGTTTCCTTCCCGTCCCAAAAAGAAAGTTAAGTAATTTGAATTTAATAACCATTTGGATTCGGGCTGATGTGAAAGCGATATTCACTAACTTACAATTATTATTACAAATCGAAAAACAATTATGCGCAAGTATATATTATTTAGAGAAATGTTAATAACCTCCTTTTATAACTGTAAAATTAATTCTGAATTACGATTTCTCTCTAAAGTGAAGATCATTACGACCAAACCACTTGGTCTACACATTTTATGTAAAGAATGTTACATAAAAACTAAGAGTTGAAGGATCGTTTATTACGGATCAACAAAATTTAGATAAGCTGCTTAAAAAAACTAAGTGAACACGTTTCTTCGATGTCCTAAAACAAAAAAATAGAGCAACGTACGGAAAGACTGACCAAAATAACAAACGAAAATACTAAGCGTTCCAGTAACTATTTTACTGAATTAATAAATACTTAAATTACCCCCCCCCAAAGAAATAGAAAGAAAACACAAAGTGCTACCGAGTTCTGTTAAAGATTTATCAAAATAAATTAAGGAGTCAATCGTTTTGGATCACGTGGGAACATTGATGCTTTTCTGATATTATCCAACCCAAGGAACAGCATAGTCACTCGCTCAAGACCTAAAATTCAATATTGAAGACATGTACTAATTAAAATGGAATAAACGTATTCCGTAAGAAAGCAAATGTGCAAAGTAGCAAGGATATAACAGCATAGATCAATAAAACGAACTCCAAAATGTTAAGAAAAAATTACTCAGTGAGTTATTACACCCTCCTGCTCCCCTGTTTATAATCGTGCAGGCGATGCTAGAAAGTATTGTTGAGCTTCCAAAAAGCATAGTTCCAAGTAGGTGAACAATTATTAGGAGGGTAAACAAAAGCATCATTTATGAGTGTGTAACTACAATTTAGAATATGGCTATAATTATTAACTTTAGTACTGATAGTACACGCCCAGAACCTTACAGTTCATAGCACAACCCTTAGTTTTTTTTGTCTCCTGACTAAACCTACTAACATCTGTTTTGATCACTGGTTTCCTTTGCTAATGGAACGATATTAGAAACAACAAATGTTATGTATAAATGATTGAATGTCTTAGAAAGGTGTTGTAACTTACCAATCCCTCCACCGGCATGGGGTGGACAACCATAACGAAAAGCGTCAATGTACGCTTTAATCTTTTCCAGATCTGTAACAGAAAAACATCAAATAGTTAAGTAATATGATATAGCAGTTATAATTTTAAATTAACAAGTAATCATATTCGACATACAAACATACTTAAAGCGATCCTTAGTTCTTTCATGTATTCAAACACCAACAAGGTTTTTCTTATGAAATATAAATCATAAAATGTCAACGAAAGTAAAACACCACAAGTTACGTATTGGAAGTAGGTAGTAATTTATAACGAATATACTGTAGACGTGTGCAGTGTACTCATCTGGACCAGTCTACAATCGATTCACACAGACATGTAATAACTCTGAGGACGATGACAAACTAATTTTTGACCTACGACCTTTGGTATTGAATCGAACGTAAATGCCCAGACATGCAGATTTTTGTAGGTCTAAAGCACTGAGAATAAGTTTATGAATAGAAATTAAAAGGGCAGATGTTAGGTTACGATTAAGAAATAAAAAGTGAATACAGCAGCATAATTTTAGTATATGAGTAATAGATGTGTATTATGACACAATCATATCATTATCACGACAGTCGACAAATTTCTAAACATGCTAGTCAGTCAGCTACAACGTAGGACCAGGCACATTTATGCATCGGTCCAAGTTGCCATACCTCATTAACACAACAAATGGACACCGGATTCATAAAAGTAGTTAATTCAGAGGTGGTAGTATATAAAAGAAAGATTGCAATAAGGATGTAGTACAGCAAGAAATAATTAGTTCGTAGAAAGAAAGATATGAAGCGATTTTAATCTCTTAATTTAAGGGAAGATAGAGAATGTATACACCGACGCCATTGTGATCGATTCTCAGCCATGTCACCAAGAGTCTCCAACCATTGGTTACGATAGTCACACGGACCCCAACCAAGTAGTCTGCATCTACCAACATGGCTCAGACTAGAAGTTAGTGACTTCAAGCACTGATGCCACGTTTTAGTTTGGCCGCCCCCAACTTTCTTCCAACCATCTCCAACACCGGTTAGCATTGCACGTCGTAGTAATCGGTGTTCAGGCATACGCAACATGTAGCCCAACCATCTCAGTCGATGGAGATTAACAACCTCATCAACTGGTTTACCATCATTGCCTAACATCCTGCGTCGAACCTCACTATTACTTACTCGGTGATCCCAGCAGACGCCAGCAATATTTCTAAGGCATCTGTGGTCAAATACTAGTAGCTTACGAGTGTCTTCTACTCTTAATGGCCATGTTTCGCTGCCGTAAATTAAAACAGAACAGACTGCCGCGCAGTATATTCGTCCCTTAATTGATAGACGGATATCTCGCCTTCGCCATAAGTGACGTAAGTTGGCAAAAGCCAAACGAGCTTTTCGAATCCGTGCTGAGATTTCGTCAGACACCAACCCATTAGGGCTGATCAGACTTCCAAGATAAGTGAAGTTGTCAACGCGTTCGACTACTTCACTCCCTATCCTTAGTTCAGGTGTTGGCGCAGACCAGTCCTGAAGCAACAACTTGCATTTAGAGGGAGAGAAGTGTATTCCAAACATTCTGGCATTGTTGCTTAGTGCTATCAAAAGACTGCATTTTATCAACATCTTCACCAAACAGGACTATATCATCTGCGTATTCTAAGTCGATAAGTGGACCTCCTGGAAGGAGATCAATACCCGAGAATTCAGTCGACGAGAATGTTATTTCCATCAATAGGTCTATGACGAAGTTAAACAAAAATGGAGAAAGTGGACAGCCTTGACAGACACCACTTGACGTTGCAAAAGCAGATGATAGTTCGCCATAAGCTCTGACTCGACTTGTAGTGTTCGAGTAAAGAGCCGTCACAAGGTTTATGTACTTCTGAGGTACGCCTTTCAATGACAGACACTGCCACAGAATCTCGCGGTCTACCGAGTCAAATGCTGCTTTCAAGTCAAGAAAGACCACCATTGTCGGATGCCGATAAGTATGCCTATGTTCTAGAACCTGACGAATGGTGAATATGTGGTCGATGCAGCCACGACCAGGTCTAAAGCCAGCTTGATTCTCTCGTGTTTGCAGTTCGCGAGTCGTAGTTAGGCGTCTGATAATTATCGAGGCTAGTATTTTAGATACTATATTAGTTAAACTAATCCCTCTATGGTTGTCACAGGATGATTTTGACCCTCTCTTATATATTGGGACGATAAGTGACTGTGACCAGTCAGATGGAATAACGTCTAACTCCCAGATCTTAGCTAAAATATTAGTCAACCCAATCGCTAAAATTGGACCACCATCCTTAAAGACCTCTGGAGCCAATCCATCTGGACCAACTGCCCTTCCTCGTTTCAAATTAACTATAGCCTTTTAAACTTCTGCTAGAGTTGGGGGACCTGCTTCAATGTTCCATTCACACTGTCTGGGAATGGAGGGTAGTTGTAGAGTAGCTGAAGGCCAGCTGAACTGTTCTCTGAAATGTTCCGCCCATCGTTCTAAACGTCTGGACTGAGAGTAGACGAGGGTGTCGTCTTTTTCCGAAATAGTCTGACTTACACTTGACTTGTTAATTCCAGTTTCTTTTATTAGTCTGTAAAGCTGTTTTGTGTTCCCTATAGTCGCCGCCTTTTCCATCTCTTTTGCTTTCATTGCCCACCACTGCTCACGGTCGTTCCTTAGACTTTTGGTTAACCTAGATCTGATTTGTTTTCGTTCTTCATCATGTTCAGAGCCTGATGGGATGAGTTCACGAGAATCCATCAGTGCAATAGACAATGAGGAAATCCATTGGTTCTTTGTAACCCTGTGGTTTAAATCACTGATAGATGTCACTGCTGTTTCCACAGCTGTTTGTATAGCTTTCCAAGCAACATCTGGGTCAGCCTCGTCTTTAGAACTACCTAAGTGTGACCTCAGTTGTTCCTGGAACCTACTTTTGGTTTTCTCGCTACTCAATTCAGTTCTAATGGGTCTTTTTACTGTGGCTTTTTGCGTCCAGTGAGGCGCAAGCAGATGCGTGCCCGTATTGGGGCATGGTCGGAGTCCAAGCAAGTACTCCAGAATGAGCGACAATCTTCTACCGACCCTCTCCAACGATGACTGATGGCAATATGGTCTATTTGAGTCCATCGTTGGTTTGGTGTAGGGGGTCGCCATGTTAGACGATGTCTCTCCTTATGCTTAAAATTTGTGTTTGCTAAAAATAAACGATTGTCTGAGCACAGTTGCAGCAGACGATCACCATTATCTATTCGCTGTGCCGGTATACTAAAATACCCACCTAAATGCCTTTCTGTTTGGTTTAAACTACCTATCTGGGCATTAAAGTCACCTGCTACGAGTACTATGTCTGAACGTTTAGCTTTCTGAAGAAGTTCAGATAGCTTTCTGTAAAATTCATCTTTCACTTCATCTGAGCTGCAGTCGGTGGGAGCGTAGGCAGAAACGATAAAAAGGCAACGCCGTGTGCCCCTTCCCTTCCGATTTTTTAAAACCCCTTTTTCAAACAACCCAAAAAAAAACCAAAAAAAAAAGAAAACCAAGCCCGGGAGGAGAATTTTTTCTTTTAAAAAAAAAAATATTATAAAAAAAAAAAAAAAAAAAAAAAAAAAAAAAGGGTGGATTGGTAGGGATTGAATGCCCATTATATTCTTGAAATGTATCGCTTTAATCAATTATCTACATAACCTATAAAATTGGGGAGTAAATTTCAATAACACCAGATATAAACAGCACATGAGTGACTGATTTTACACATAATATTAGCATGAAACAAATAACTTGTTAACATACATCGCTCATCAACAAGAGAATCTAGATTAAATGAAATCATAGTCGGTTTGGTGCAATAGCATTTAGATTAATTTTTGAGTGATTTCGCTATGCATAATTTGCGAGTATAAATAAACATGAGTTTCGATAAGGAATCACTGAATTGTGATAGTCCACCAAAAGATAATTAAACCTACATTCTGATACTACATTAGGTGTGCGACCTATAAACGTAGTTTAATATAACGTTTACCGACAAAGTGCCAAGTTAAAATGTCCTTAAGAATGATAAGGAAGAAAACTAAACTTACCAACTTTATGGTGTGTAGCACGTTCCGATAAAAGGACTGGATCATGAATACGTTGTGCTCCAGACATGATTTCTTCCCCACGCATGAAAAAATCATACGAATTAGAATAGCCCTGTTTGAGACAAACAACGATAGGAATAGTGTTTTTTATGTGCTATTATGTTTGAAAAAACCTATTGTGAAGCGATTGGTGGTTTTTCAAACGATTTTCTAGATAGACTGCTTACGCATAATCCCTGATGACTGAAGCTTTGTAACAATTATATAAGGCTATAGAAAAATAAAAATAAATTCTTATCTACAATTACTTTTGAATGAATTATGCCTAACTTTTACACTTACAATCACTGTAATATTAAGGATAATCATTGTGTATATTGCCTTATCATTGAATTCGTGAAATACATCTAGTTTAATTGTAGTGTCCTAATCAACTTTTCAGCTGACAAAAACTAGAATTAAGTATGTGAACTAACAAATTAGCTCCTGCGTGTTTACTAAAGTCAACTGGACCTCAAATTCAGAACAGTTTAGGATCACTTGCAGTAGTAATGAGTCAGCCTTGTGATAGAACTACTTTACTTTCATTAGCGTTGTTAACGAAAATTCACAATGTTACCATAGAGACGCATCCAAGATACTGTATGCTACACTTAAATTCGAGAGACTGAAACTTTTAAATACGTTATGAAAAACGACTGATTGAATTTTAAACAAATACTGTGCAATTTCGACCAAAAAACTACTCTGTATACAGTATTAATAGGGAACACATTCTTTGGCACCGTCCTGCCAATTATTTGAATATACTAGTCAATATAAATCAGAAAACTTGGAGTTTTCTATTTATGATTTAATATGTTACCAAAGAATAGTCAAAAGGGTTTTAAATCAATCGCTACTTGGCACAAAAAAAGCGTACCTTCTCAGTAGGATGTGGCATAGTATAGAAAGCGCGAATATCAAGTGGGAACTTATCAAGAATATAAAAGTCTGTATGATACTTTTCCTTGATCAATTTCCCAAGGAACTTTTCAGCAGGTGTACTTAAATCATCTAGTTCTCCAATTTCCCAACCGGCATCTTGTAACATCCGAATAGCATCACGATATTGTAAGCGTAACCTTTGAATGAATATATAGAAAAAGATGAATATTAATAAAAATACATGGCTAATTTTATTAAAGTGAGTACAATCATATAATTGATTTTTTGCTTCAGAAAGCAGTAATTTGTTATAAAAATAGCAATTGGAAGCAAAGTGTATTTATAGAATCTATGACGGTAAACATACGTAGGTTGAAGGAATTCAAAAGGTTCTGAATGATATTGTTGACATATGGTTTGGATTTCAGTTTGATATCTACAATTTTTCAAAAGAAATACAATACACAACGAAAGTTGGAGATAAAATAATCAAATATGAGAAGAGTTAATTTTACAAACCTCACATTGAATGAACCATAGATGGTATTGACAAACTTTACTTCATGGTGAATTTAAACGATGAGAATTTCGACAAAACTGACGAAAGTAACATGTATGAGGGTTAGCTTCAGTTAATACTGATCAACGTAGAACCTAAAATGAGTGTACATCAGTTTAAACTGTCAAACCTTACTTCAGCACTATACCAAATCAACAAGATGAGAAACATAGGTTTGGAAATAATTCAAACTACAATGAGAATCCAATTAGGATGAATACACTCTAAAGGGAACAAACGAGATCAAATAATTAAAATTTGGGAACGACACTCAGGATTTGGAAGATGCATAACTAATGCAGCTGAACCACTATGGTGGAATAAACGCCATGTAACGTGACATTTGTAACCACAACTTGAGTATTGCGTGGGTCCAAAATAGAATGTCTGCACCTTTCCTCATAGATTAATGACTTTACGGACCGATGTTGTTTTAATCTGTGTGCTCTCAGATTATATATTAGGAAACGATAGATGAAAATTTATTGATCCGGAACATAAGATGTTTAATTTTGAAACAAGGAACTTTTCTGTTTTAAGAAAAAGTGACAATACAATTGGCAAATAATAAATAGGCCAATTTCTGTGCTAAAAGGTGTATTCTAAGTATGATCGAGTGAATATGTTTACCGATGGAACCCTTACTGGGAAGTCTTGGAATTTGGTGCTAAAAAACGAATGAAAAAGACACTAGATATTCAACGAAATAACGTTTCTCAAAGTATGATTAATGAGAGAAAAGCAGTATGAGAAAGGTATAACGGTTCTTACTCGCGTTGCAACCCTTTGAACACATGAACAAACATATCTGCGATAAGATCGACCACCTCATGGTAATGGTTTTTGAAGGCCATCTCTATGTCTAAACCAACAAATTCTGTAAGATGTCGATGTGTGTTAGAATCTTCAGCACGGAAAACTGAGCCTATGGTAAAGACCTTCGTAAAAAGGAAATCAATAATCAGGATATACACAACTGTAAAGTACTAGAGATCGATAATGTCAGTCTAATTTATGAGCTGCTAAACAACTATACACACATAGTTATAATATCAATCACAAACGATAGGCTTCAATTTGAACCTTTCCATACTATTTGTAAACCAAATAAACAAAAACAAACCCGATCAAAACACAGGAACATTTTTAGAGTACCGAAATTGGGAACACTCCCTAATGTATCACAAACACGTGCATAATCCGAGGTGCATTGTAAAAATACTACTTTTAGACAGATAAAAAGCTTAACTACTTATGGAGATTTATAGGTCAGAAAATTTTAGAGGATTAATCCCCCTACGGATGTCTTTTAAGTTCACATATTTATATGGTAATATGACTGAATGTAAATGTCCAGTTATCAGTTTTTGCATCAATCCTGCACTTCCTCAATAACTACAGTGATATACTGTTTTTCGGCTTTTCCTAGGTATCCATGAAAATACAAAAAATTGGATGTATTATAACTCTTTACGCACACTTACATACAAACATTAAAACAAACCAATTAAACTTGATATTCAAAATACCAAAAAAGCAAGTTTGTATATATGTAACTATCAAACCAGAAGTTCTCTACAGAAGACGTTAGACTTATAATGACTTAACGAGTACCATCTTTAGGAAACATTTACTGAGTGTTGTAGTAGAATTCAAATGGCCAGAAAGAGATTCCACTAATACAACAGTTTCGACAAATGAAGCTTCCCACAATTCTCTAAAACGCTTTTCTATCGTAAATGGAGTTTTAAGCAGTAAAACCCATACAAAGTATGATTCCCAAATATTGAGCGACAAAATTCTACTTTCAGAAGTAAGAAACACTGTTTGTTTACTTAAAAGAAGTTTATAATATGAAACTTAACCTTTTATTAGGGATGAAATTCTTAACCTGGAGTAAATGCAACGCCAAACGTTAAAAAATGAAATCTGATGCAAAAACCATCAAACGTAACCAATTGTGCTTACTCTTACTCTACTCCTTGAAACTACTAAAGAACCAAGATCCATATTCCGATAGATAGACGATAAAATGATTACTGCTAAATAGAATTTTTTTAATAATCATTTTTGGATCTAAACTTATGTGACCCTGAATAAGTTTACGATATGTCAACCTCTGGAGTGATAAGCTTGATTACTTACCAATTACGGCAATAATTACTTTGTAAAGTTGCGTATTTGATAGGGACACTTTATATACTATGCTGGCGCTAGGATTCCAAATTTCGTTTAAGAAGAAAATTGCTATCTTGACAAGATGGTTAATAAATAATCATGTTGCTATTATAGTTATCCTTACAATGAATATCATACCAAACACTGTACCTATCGACAAAATATGGGAAAACAAAGCAATAGGACAAATTTGTACCTTACGGTAAATGACAGAACTCAAAAATCTGCTTTAAGCAGTGTTAATCGTTAAAGCACTCGTCTTTCAACCATTAAGTATTAGGTCTGAACTCTTAAAAGCCTACTTTGTTTTGGTAGTCGGGTATATAATACTGCACTTAGTAGGTCGATTACATGACTAATGTACTGGTCTGGCCATTTAATCCAATACTTGAGTCAATAATTAAAATTCACTTCGACAACCTTGATCTATAGTGGTAGATAGGTGCTATCATCTGATATCACACATTAA
Source organism: Schistosoma haematobium (assembly GCF_000699445.3). NCBI lineage: Eukaryota > Metazoa > Platyhelminthes > Trematoda > Strigeidida > Schistosomatidae > Schistosoma > Schistosoma haematobium. Next base: position 19,773,618 of record NC_067199.1, on the reverse strand, counting down.
GTGTAGCCAAGTCTAATAAACAAGTATGTGTCTTATAGCTGATTTGCAATTAAAATTCTATACAAATCCAACCTAAGACTTACGTGTGAGTAAACTCACAGAAGAAACGTACCCTTTCAAAGTCAGCCGCTATGGCCATTTGTTTATATAGCTGAGGTGACTGGGCCAAATAGGCACTACCAGAAAAGTAGGACACTTTGAAAACATTTGCACCACCTTCGGAAGCTGCTGAAATCATTTTTGGAGTATGGATATTCACAAACCCAGCATTAGTAAGGTATTCCATAAAAAACTTGACTACACCAGCTTCAACCCGATAAATAGCTTGATTGACCGGAGTCCTCAGATCTATGCATCTATTATCTAAACGAGTATCCTGATTGACTCGACTCAAAGTCTGGAATTGAAGCGAAAACTTAAAATATAACATTTGCGTTTGAACAATAAAATTTCAGGCTTAATATTGACAAGTGGAAATAAACATCACTAGAATTTTCGAAAGAGTAGGTTATTCGACTTGCAATGTACACAGATATCTTATCCAATAATACATTCCCTCACATAATTATCCACACTTGCCAAACATGTATTTCTTAATCCTTTGAATAAACAATATTATACTGTACTTGTGAGTTTCTTCGTCGAAAAATATCACCTAAAAAACTACTGGGAACCGTGGAACCATGGAAAGTTACGTAATACAGGCTTTGAGGGGAAAGATATCTAAGGTATAACTCTGGACTAAAACCTGAAATGCGCGAATTTACTCGTGGAAATGACTGAAGCTTCTATTCTCTAGGAACTGAAATTTACAACTTATGAGTTCGTAAGTAGTAAAAGTCTGCAACAACTACCTGAAAAATGACTAATCCTTCGAAACTACTAGCTTGAAATGCAATATCTGCAATTGAATTTTCACCAAAAACAAACGACCACGTTTCAAAAACTGTAATATTATAAACTAGATATTTAAAGTATTTAGTTTAGTCGCGTTTCAATTAAGAGTGTATATGAAAAAATGAATAAATATATTACGTAACCAACCGTTTCGTCACCATCAGGTCTCATTGCGTCTTCAATTTGTAGAGGTAAAGTTGGAAGAGCAGCACTTACAACAAACACTTTTTCACAATGGATTTCAATGGTATCTGGATTGCAACCCTCAATGAGAACAGGGCTTTTTAGAACTCGCCCAAAAACATCGACGATCGATTCCTTAGAAATGCTTAATCAAAAAAGGAGAGCCAACAGACAACAATAGGTTAGAAGAAACGCATAACACTAACGATCACTATTTTCTAAGGGATTTTAATGACGTGGTGTGATATACTGTTACTTTGTCACAACCAATTTTTATCACATATTACATTATGAAATCAGAACGTTATGTGATTTTCCACAATATATTCCTGTTACTATCAAAAGTCAAGGAGGATGACAAAGCATAACAACACCCATAGTTTTGCATGGTTAACAGTGTAAAAGGAATGTAGTGAGTCCATAAGACTGTGATGAAAACTAAATGATACTACTAATTCTTGACTGGTTAGTTACTACATACTTGAAAATAAATAATGGTTTGATCAAAAACAAAAGCCAGCCAACAAAGAACTGAATTATCCCTGCTCTATGACTCATCAAACGTTCACATCGCATGATGTTCGGTCATTAGTTTCATACTGATACTACCTGGGCTTAATGAAATAACCAGCCGAACAGTTATTCAACAGTAGTGTTAATTTATATAGGGTCTTACTATTCGTTTTACTCTGTTGAAGAGAATTATATATAACACAAGAATATGAATCACTACAAATATTCGGTTTGTTACACGGTTATTGTTGGAAGACTTGCACATGAAGTGACTGATACATCTGTTTGATTCATGTTTTCGAATATGGAGACGCTAATAAAATGCAGTCGTTTATTAGCACTGAGTAACTACCAGGATGTTCAGGATCCGTTTCTCAAACTCTAAATGTACATCGTTGCTTCAGAACTGGCTTTCATCAACACTTGAACTAAGGATAGGGAGTGAAGTGGTCGAACGCTTATCTTGAAATTCTGGTCAGCCTTAATGGGTTGGTGTCTGACGAAATCTCTGCATAGATTCGAAAAGCTTGTTTGGCCTTCACCAATCTACGTCACCTGTGGTGAAGACGAGGTATCCGTCTGTCAAGTGGATGATGAGTATACTGTGCAGTAGTTTGTTCTGTTTTACTTTACGGCTACGAAACGTGTCCATTACGAGTAGAAGATACTAGTATTTGATCACAGATGTCTTATTATTATTGCTAGCATCTGCTGGGATCACCGGGTATGTATTAGTGAGATTAGACGCAGAGTATTCGGGAACGAAGATAAATCAGCTGATAAGGTTGTGAATCTTCATCGACTGAGATAGTTGGGCCACGTATTACGCGTGTCTGAACACTGATCACCACAACGTGCAATACTAACTAGTGTTCGAGACGGGTGGAAGAGTTGGGGACGGCCGAACTAAGATGTGGCATCAGTCCATAAAGTCACTAAATCCTTGTCGGAGCCATGTTGGCAGATGCAGACTACTTGGTCGTGGTCCGCGCGAGTATCGTAAACAATGGTTGAGGAATCTGGGAAACATGGCACAGAATTGATCACAATGGTGTATGCTCTTCGTTTTCTCTTAAACCGCAAGATTAAGATTACATTACAAATTCCTTTCTTCGAACTAATTCTTTCTCCCTGTATCATATCCTTGTATGAAATCTTTTTATTACGACCATGGAATTAACTGCTTCCCATATGTATATATAGGATGGCAAAACCAAACGGCTGTTCAAACCGGAATGACTATGTCTGTACAGTGGATGAGAAGTAAGAGGCCAATTCAAAGAAACCGAGACTAGTCTGAATGTGGATTACAAGCCTACTTGGATGTCTTTCAAGACAATAAAAGAAAAAAAGAGTAAGAAGGTTCTAGAAATCATACCAAAAGCACCAGCATCTAAATAACGAGTTACCTGGAGACGAATGCCAACATTTCTTTTGGAGTACGTTCCCCGACAGAAAGCACGTTTTGTACTCTGTAGTCTTGTAAACGCAGTATAAAAAAACATAGTTTCCCTTTCATTCGACTTCTATGAAGACGCCCACGAACCCACACATTTTGATTGATATTTGACTCCTTTGACAATTCTCTCAGTTCAGTGTACTTGGGGCCTTCAGTAAACTGTGACTGACACAATGGGAGAACACCATATGCATCCGTTGCATCAAGTATCCCATTTTCCCCAAGGAGCTTAACCACAGTTTTCTACATACCAGTTGTTTCGTTATTAGAAAGAAATTAGTGAAATTCACCTGATCAACCTCTGCTTCTTGAACCTTTGGTTTACCTATATCGCGTTGTAATTTTCTAAGTTCCTTCTTTGTCTTTTTATCATTATCTTGATGAGTAACCTCTGGCATTATAAAGCCACACGCAGAAAGACTTTAAAGTGCACCAGACCGCGACCTTGGCGAAGAATTAAATTTCGTACCTACATCAAAAATAGAACAGAAAACCAAATTCCTTCAAATGATTCAAATGGTTCTGAAAGAAATTGATAAATCTTTCTTTGCATTTAGGAGTTTAAGCGTATCCACAAAACAAAGGGAGAGTATTCGTAAATTATAGTGACGTACTGTCCCAAGTCCTCAAGGATATTACAAGTTTCCTATAAATGTCTCTTAAGAAAACACTTTGCTAATCACAGCCGTCAGCTAATTCTAGGATTTAACTAGTCTCAAAAGGTAAAAGATGTCCCTACAGTCCATTCTACTACTCTGCCTATCTGTTTACTGAGTGTTACTATCAAGGATTGTGTTGAGGTAAGAGGGTGCCCAAGGATGTTTAAGATGCTATGAGTCACTAGGTCATCCATGGGATGATTATAGTCTTATGGGCAAAGATTCAATGGTCCATGGGGCTAGTCACCACGTTTGAATTTGAGTTCTCCAAATCAATTAGAGCGGTAAATAAATCCCCAAAATAAATAGCTCTGTAAGTTTTCGACATTGGATGCTGACCATATGTTTTAGTGGACTCATCTAGCTGAAGGCGCTCGGTCATGCATACGCACCAGATCACGTGTGGGAACGCGTGCTCAACATCTACTACAATCACTAGCCAGACTAGATCAGACAATTCCGATATATTGAAAATCGTCAAATACAACTTCTCCTCGATTCTGTCTTTTGATTCCTCTTGGTGGGTATGAGTTATATTAGGTGTTACTGGTAAAAGCGTTGTCAAACACTGCATACCTGTGCCATCTTCAGAATTAATGGCTTACCTTTTGATGGCCCTGGAAGTGATGCTTGGACCAATTCATGAGGTAGTGTATACCAAGAATTAATTACTCACTGAGAGCTAAAAGCATGCTTGCAGTCTACTTTATCGAAGCCCATTTCTAATTTTTATGTGCTACCTCAACTTTCATGTTAGAACTGAACTTAAATGGGCATTTCAGAGGAATTCCTGAAATGTTTACGGTGCTTTAAGTCATTTAAAACTTGCCTCTGGGTCACGTGCATCCAAAAAATAAAGATCTGGTGATTTAAGAGGTGCCTCGTAACTCTTGGATTTCTGTTTACAATCTGATTCTACGGCGCTACTTTGGATGAACTCCAGACTGTCCTTATTTTCCTGAAGTGAAGCGGGAGACATTTTAATTCCACAGTGCGAATAGGGTCGGATAATAGCTGTCATAAGTTGAGCTTTATGTTCCACCGTTAAACTGTTCAAAACGTGTTTCAGAATTACCAATCCAATCATTTTTGTAGAGGGATTTACTTGCTATTGGCGTATTCTTGAAAGCATACGTTATGTGCTGTCAAGCAGGAGTCTAACTACCTTTTGTTATGGACTTCCAATGTCTACTTTAAACGAATTGTTCATTTTATTGTTTAATACCATGTATACTCCAAATTATAACCCACAAGTAAGCCCAGTCTTTTTATCTGATTTCGCCTTATTTGAGTTGAAAGAAATAATAACTAAAAAATTCATGCCAAGTTTTTTTGTTCCCTATGCGATTTTTGTAAGATCTAACATTTCTGCTGTCCTGACATCGTATGGCCTGTCCGGATGCAAGTGGACTCCAATTGGTACTTAAAATCTCTTAACATAGACCACCTCAACGTGATAGACATCATTTTAGGTGGATGATAGATCCCTTTTATCGACCGGTATCTGGCATTCTTAAGTAATCGTTGAATCATGACACCTGGAAACTGTAAGAGCTAGCATATGGGCTTCCGATCCTTAACGTTATAACCTGAGTCTACAAGATTCAGGTCATATGGACTCTTTCGTGCCTGTTGAATTGTCTTTGTTACTATCTGTATGGGACATCACAAACTGAATTCGCATTAATCCGTCAAACTGCATTTAGGTGACCAGTGAATTATCATATGGCCTAATTCTTGAATAGCTCTACTTCACATTATTCAGTACTGATCTAGCTAGCTCTCTGAATTATCAAACTCTCTTTAACTCAGACGAGTTTAGAATGAAGAGGGAATTAGCGAACTCAGGTGGCATCTTAACTCCTCAAGGAAACTTACACATGACACATAACTAGGCTGCGGAAAATCCACTTTATCTCAATCTATATGAACACAGTGTTAATGATGGGCGTCAGTGATTGCTAATCACTACATACTTCTTAGGAGATCCCACTACAATACCACTGAATGGGACCTGAGCGTCACTTTATGTGATAAACTTGGCGTTTTTTCCCCTTGGCAGTCTTCAGTCAGTTATGTATGTTCACTATTAGTATTTATTTCTTAAATGGCCGGCAAACTGATCACCGAACTATTTTAAGCTACTCTCAGCATTTATTTAAGTGAGGACACTCTCCACTTAAAGTTTAGAAGAGAGGTTACTTTAGCGTGTAGCGGTAAATAGATCCCCAAAATAAATAGCTCTGTAAGTTTTCGACATTGGATGCTGACCATATGTTTTAGTGGACTCATCTAGCTGAAGGCGCTCGGTCATGCATACGCACCAGATCACGTGTGGGAACGCGTGCTCAACATCTACTACAATCACTAGCCAGACTAGATCAGACAATTCCGATATATTGAAAATCGTCAAATACAACTTCTCCTCGATTCTGTCTTTTGATTCCTCTTGGTGGGTATGAGTTATATTAGGTGTTACTGGTAAAAGCGTTGTCAAACACTGCATACCTGTGCCATCTTCAGAATTAATGGCTTACCTTTTGATGGCCCTGGAAGTGATGCTTGGACCAATTCATGAGGTAGTGTATACCAAGAATTAATTACTCACTGAGAGCTAAAAGCATGCTTGCAGTCTACTTTATCGAAGCCCATTTCTAATTTTTATGTGCTACCTCAACTTTCATGTTAGAACTGAACTTAAATGGGCATTTCAGAGGAATTCCTGAAATGTTTACGGTGCTTTAAGTCATTTAAAACTTGCCTCTGGGTCACGTGCATCCAAAAATAAAGATCTGGTGATTTAAGAGGTGCCTCGTAACTCTTGGATTTCTGTTTACAATCTGATTCTACGGCGCTACTTTGGATGAACTCCAGACTGTCCTTATTTTCCTGAAGTGAAGCGGGAGACATTTTAATTCCACAGTGCGAATAGGGTCGGATAATAGCTGTCATAAGTTGAGCTTTATGTTCCACCGTTAAACTGTTCAAAACGTGTTTCAGAATTACCAATCCAATCATTTTTGTAGAGGGATTTACTTGCTATTGGCGTATTCTTGAAAGCATACGTTATGTGCTGTCAAGCAGGAGTCTAACTACCTTTTGTTATGGACTTCCAATGTCTACTTTAAACGAATTGTTCATTTTATTGTTTAATACCATGTATACTCCAAATTATAACCCACAAGTAAGCCCAGTCTTTTTATCTGATTTCGCCTTATTTGAGTTGAAAGAAATAATAACTAAAAAAATTCATGCCAAGTTTTTTTGTTCCCTATGCGATTTTTGTAAGATCTAACATTTCTGCTGTCCTGACATCGTATGGCCTGTCCGGATGCAAGTGGACTCCAATTGGTACTTAAAATCTCTTAGCATAGACCACCTCAACGTGATAGACATCATTTTAGGTGGATGATAGATCCCTTTTATCGACCGGTATCTGGCATTCTTAAGTAATCGTTGAATCATGACACCTGGAAACTGTAAGAGCTAGCATATGGGCTTCCGATCCTTAACGTTATAACCTGAGTCTACAAGATTCAGGTCATATGGACTCTTTCGTGCCTGTTGAATTGTCTTTGTTACTATCTGTATGGGACATCACAAACTGAATTCGCATTAATCCGTCAAACTGCATTTAGGTGACCAGTGAATTATCATATGGCCTAATTCTTGAATAGCTCTACTTCACATTATTCAGTACTGATCTAGCTAGCTCTCTGAATTATCAAACTCTCTTTAACTCAGACGAGTTTAGAATGAAGAGGGAATTAGCGAACTCAGGTGGCATCTTAACTCCTCAAGGAAACTTACACATGACACATAACTAGGCTGCGGAAAATCCACTTTATCTCAATCTATATGAACACAGTGTTAATGATGGGCGTCAGTGATTGCTAATCACTACATACTTCTTAGGAGATCCCACTACAATACCACTGAATGGGACCTGAGCGTCACTTTATGTGATAAACTTGGCGTTTTTTCCCCTTGGCAGTCTTCAGTCAGTTATGTATGTTCACTATTAGTATTTATTTCTTAAATGGCCGGCAAACTGATCACCGAACTATTTTAAGCTACTCTCAGCATTTATTTAAGTGAGGACACTCTCCACTTAAAGTTTAGAAGAGAGGTTACTTTAGCGTGTAGCGGTAAATAGATCCCCAAAATAAATAGCTCTGTAAGTTTTCGACATTGGATGCTGACCATATGTTTTAGTGGACTCATCTAGCTGAAGGCGCTCGGTCATGCATACGCACCAGATCACGTGTGGGAACGCGTGCTCAACATCTACTACAATCACTAGCCAGACTAGATCAGACAATTCCGATATATTGAAAATCGTCAAATACAACTTCTCCTCGATTCTGTCTTTTGATTCCTCTTGGTGGGTATGAGTTATATTAGGTGTTACTGGTAAAAGCGTTGTCAAACACTGCATACCTGTGCCATCTTCAGAATTAATGGCTTACCTTTTGATGGCCCTGGAAGTGATGCTTGGACCAATTCATGAGGTAGTGTATACCAAGAATTAATTACTCACTGAGAGCTAAAAGCATGCTTGCAGTCTACTTTATCGAAGCCCATTTCTAATTTTTATGTGCTACCTCAACTTTCATGTTAGAACTGAACTTAAATGGGCATTTCAGAGGAATTCCTGAAATGTTTACGGTGCTTTAAGTCATTTAAAACTTGCCTCTGGGTCACGTGCATCCAAAAATAAAGATCTGGTGATTTAAGAGGTGCCTCGTAACTCTTGGATTTCTGTTTACAATCTGATTCTACGGCGCTACTTTGGATGAACTCCAGACTGTCCTTATTTTCCTGAAGTGAAGCGGGAGACATTTTAATTCCACAGTGCGAATAGGGTCGGATAATAGCTGTCATAAGTTGAGCTTTATGTTCCACCGTTAAACTGTTCAAAACGTGTTTCAGAATTACCAATCCAATCATTTTTGTAGAGGGATTTACTTGCTATTGGCGTATTCTTGAAAGCATACGTTATGTGCTGTCAAGCAGGAGTCTAACTACCTTTTGTTATGGACTTCCAATGTCTACTTTAAACGAATTGTTCATTTTATTGTTTAATACCATGTATACTCCAAATTATAACCCACAAGTAAGCCCAGTCTTTTTATCTGATTTCGCCTTATTTGAGTTGAAAGAAATAATAACTAAAAAAATTCATGCCAAGTTTTTTTGTTCCCTATGCGATTTTTGTAAGATCTAACATTTCTGCTGTCCTGACATCGTATGGCCTGTCCGGATGCAAGTGGACTCCAATTGGTACTTAAAATCTCTTAGCATAGACCACCTCAACGTGATAGACATCATTTTAGGTGGATGATAGATCCCTTTTATCGACCGGTATCTGGCATTCTTAAGTAATCGTTGAATCATGACACCTGGAAACTGTAAGAGCTAGCATATGGGCTTCCGATCCTTAACGTTATAACCTGAGTCTACAAGATTCAGGTCATATGGACTCTTTCGTGCCTGTTGAATTGTCTTTGTTACTATCTGTATGGGACATCACAAACTGAATTCGCATTAATCCGTCAAACTGCATTTAGGTGACCAGTGAATTATCATATGGCCTAATTCTTGAATAGCTCTACTTCACATTATTCAGTACTGATCTAGCTAGCTCTCTGAATTATCAAACTCTCTTTAACTCAGACGAGTTTAGAATGAAGAGGGAATTAGCGAACTCAGGTGGCATCTTAACTCCTCAAGGAAACTTACACATGACACATAACTAGGCTGCGGAAAATCCACTTTATCTCAATCTATATGAACACAGTGTTAATGATGGGCGTCAGTGATTGCTAATCACTACATACTTCTTAGGAGATCCCACTACAATACCACTGAATGGGACCTGAGCGTCACTTTATGTGATAAACTTGGCGTTTTTTCCCCTTGGCAGTCTTCAGTCAGTTATGTATGTTCACTATTAGTATTTATTTCTTAAATGGCCGGCAAACTGATCACCGAACTATTTTAAGCTACTCTCAGCATTTATTTAAGTGAGGACACTCTCCACTTAAAGTTTAGAAGAGAGGTTACTTTAGCGTGTAGCGGTAAATAGATCCCCAAAATAAATAGCTCTGTAAGTTTTCGACATTGGATGCTGACCATATGTTTTAGTGGACTCATCTAGCTGAAGGCGCTCGGTCATGCATACGCACCAGATCACGTGTGGGAACGCGTGCTCAACATCTACTACAATCACTAGCCAGACTAGATCAGACAATTCCGATATATTGAAAATCGTCAAATACAACTTCTCCTCGATTCTGTCTTTTGATTCCTCTTGGTGGGTATGAGTTATATTAGGTGTTACTGGTAAAAGCGTTGTCAAACACTGCATACCTGTGCCATCTTCAGAATTAATGGCTTACCTTTTGATGGCCCTGGAAGTGATGCTTGGACCAATTCATGAGGTAGTGTATACCAAGAATTAATTACTCACTGAGAGCTAAAAGCATGCTTGCAGTCTACTTTATCGAAGCCCATTTCTAATTTTTATGTGCTACCTCAACTTTCATGTTAGAACTGAACTTAAATGGGCATTTCAGAGGAATTCCTGAAATGTTTACGGTGCTTTAAGTCATTTAAAACTTGCCTCTGGGTCACGTGCATCCAAAAATAAAGATCTGGTGATTTAAGAGGTGCCTCGTAACTCTTGGATTTCTGTTTACAATCTGATTCTACGGCGCTACTTTGGATGAACTCCAGACTGTCCTTATTTTCCTGAAGTGAAGCGGGAGACATTTTAATTCCACAGTGCGAATAGGGTCGGATAATAGCTGTCATAAGTTGAGCTTTATGTTCCACCGTTAAACTGTTCAAAACGTGTTTCAGAATTACCAATCCAATCATTTTTGTAGAGGGATTTACTTGATATTGGCGTATTCTTGAAAGCATACGTTATGTGCTGTCAAGCAGGAGTCTAACTACCTTTTGTTATGGACTTCCAATGTCTACTTTAAACGAATTGTTCATTTTATTGTTTAATACCATGTATACTCCAAATTATAACCCACAAGTAAGCCCAGTCTTTTTATCTGATTTCGCCTTATTTGAGTTGAAAGAAATAATAACTAAAAAATTCATGCCAAGTTTTTTTGTTCCCTATGCGATTTTTGTAAGATCTAACATTTCTGCTGTCCTGACATCGTATGGCCTGTCCGGATGCAAGTGGACTCCAATTGGTACTTAAAATCTCTTAACATAGACCACCTCAACGTGATAGACATCATTTTAGGTGGATGATAGATCCCTTTTATCGACCGGTATCTGGCATTCTTAAGTAATCGTTGAATCATGACACCTGGAAACTGTAAGAGCTAGCATATGGGCTTCCGATCCTTAACGTTATAACCTGAGTCTACAAGATTCAGGTCATATGGACTCTTTCGTGCCTGTTGAATTGTCTTTGTTACTATCTGTATGGGACATCACAAACTGAATTCGCATTAATCCGTCAAACTGCATTTAGGTGACCAGTGAATTATCATATGGCCTAATTCTTGAATAGCTCTACTTCACATTATTCAGTACTGATCTAGCTAGCTCTCTGAATTATCAAACTCTCTTTAACTCAGACGAGTTTAGAATGAAGAGGGAATTAGCGAACTCAGGTGGCATCTTAACTCCTCAAGGAAACTTACACATGACACATAACTAGGCTGCGGAAAATCCACTTTATCTCAATCTATATGAACACAGTGTTAATGATGGGCGTCAGTGATTGCTAATCACTACATACTTCTTAGGAGATCCCACTACAATACCACTGAATGGGACCTGAGCGTCACTTTATGTGATAAACTTGGCGTTTTTTCCCCTTGGCAGTCTTCAGTCAGTTATGTATGTTCACTATTAGTATTTATTTCTTAAATGGCCGGCAAACTGATCACCGAACTATTTTAAGCTACTCTCAGCATTTATTTAAGTGAGGACACTCTCCACTTAAAGTTTAGAAGAGAGGTTACTTTAGCGTGTAGCGGTAAATAGATCCCCAAAATAAATAGCTCTGTAAGTTTTCGACATTGGATGCTGACCATATGTTTTAGTGGACTCATCTAGCTGAAGGCGCTCGGTCATGCATACGCACCAGATCACGTGTGGGAACGCGTGCTCAACATCTACTACAATCACTAGCCAGACTAGATCAGACAATTCCGATATATTGAAAATCGTCAAATACAACTTCTCCTCGATTCTGTCTTTTGATTCCTCTTGGTGGGTATGAGTTATATTAGGTGTTACTGGTAAAAGCGTTGTCAAACACTGCATACCTGTGCCATCTTCAGAATTAATGGCTTACCTTTTGATGGCCCTGGAAGTGATGCTTGGACCAATTCATGAGGTAGTGTATACCAAGAATTAATTACTCACTGAGAGCTAAAAGCATGCTTGCAGTCTACTTTATCGAAGCCCATTTCTAATTTTTATGTGCTACCTCAACTTTCATGTTAGAACTGAACTTAAATGGGCATTTCAGAGGAATTCCTGAAATGTTTACGGTGCTTTAAGTCATTTAAAACTTGCCTCTGGGTCACGTGCATCCAAAAAATAAAGATCTGGTGATTTAAGAGGTGCCTCGTAACTCTTGGATTTCTGTTTACAATCTGATTCTACGGCGCTACTTTGGATGAACTCCAGACTGTCCTTATTTTCCTGAAGTGAAGCGGGAGACATTTTAATTCCACAGTGCGAATAGGGTCGGATAATAGCTGTCATAAGTTGAGCTTTATGTTCCACCGTTAAACTGTTCAAAACGTGTTTCAGAATTACCAATCCAATCATTTTTGTAGAGGGATTTACTTGCTATTGGCGTATTCTTGAAAGCATACGTTATGTGCTGTCAAGCAGGAGTCTAACTACCTTTTGTTATGGACTTCCAATGTCTACTTTAAACGAATTGTTCATTTTATTGTTTAATACCATGTATACTCCAAATTATAACCCACAAGTAAGCCCAGTCTTTTTATCTGATTTCGCCTTATTTGAGTTGAAAGAAATAATAACTAAAAAAATTCATGCCAAGTTTTTTTGTTCCCTATGCGATTTTTGTAAGATCTAACATTTCTGCTGTCCTGACATCGTATGGCCTGTCCGGATGCAAGTGGACTCCAATTGGTACTTAAAATCTCTTAGCATAGACCACCTCAACGTGATAGACATCATTTTAGGTGGATGATAGATCCCTTTTATCGACCGGTATCTGGCATTCTTAAGTAATCGTTGAATCATGACACCTGGAAACTGTAAGAGCTAGCATATGGGCTTCCGATCCTTAACGTTATAACCTGAGTCTACAAGATTCAGGTCATATGGACTCTTTCGTGCCTGTTGAATTGTCTTTGTTACTATCTGTATGGGACATCACAAACTGAATTCGCATTAATCCGTCAAACTGCATTTAGGTGACCAGTGAATTATCATATGGCCTAATTCTTGAATAGCTCTACTTCACATTATTCAGTACTGATCTAGCTAGCTCTCTGAATTATCAAACTCTCTTTAACTCAGACGAGTTTAGAATGAAGAGAGAATTAGCGAACTCAGGTGGCATCTTAACTCCTCAAGGAAACTTACACATGACACATAACTAGGCTGCGGAAAATCCACTTTATCTCAATCTATATGAACACAGTGTTAATGATGGGCGTCAGTGATTGCTAATCACTACATACTTCTTAGGAGATCCCACTACAATACCACTGAATGGGACCTGAGCGTCACTTTATGTGATAAACTTGGCGTTTTTTCCCCTTGGCAGTCTTCAGTCAGTTATGTATGTTCACTATTAGTATTTATTTCTTAAATGGCCGGCAAACTGATCACCGAACTATTTTAAGCTACTCTCAGCATTTATTTAAGTGAGGACACTCTCCACTTAAAGTTTAGAAGAGAGGTTACTTTAGCGTGTAGCGGTAAATAGATCCCCAAAATAAATAGCTCTGTAAGTTTTCGACATTGGATGCTGACCATATGTTTTAGTGGACTCATCTAGCTGAAGGCGCTCGGTCATGCATACGCACCAGATCACGTGTGGGAACGCGTGCTCAACATCTACTACAATCACTAGCCAGACTAGATCAGACAATTCCGATATATTGAAAATCGTCAAATACAACTTCTCCTCGATTCTGTCTTTTGATTCCTCTTGGTGGGTATGAGTTATATTAGGTGTTACTGGTAAAAGCGTTGTCAAACACTGCATACCTGTGCCATCTTCAGAATTAATGGCTTACCTTTTGATGGCCCTGGAAGTGATGCTTGGACCAATTCATGAGGTAGTGTATACCAAGAATTAATTACTCACTGAGAGCTAAAAGCATGCTTGCAGTCTACTTTATCGAAGCCCATTTCTAATTTTTATGTGCTACCTCAACTTTCATGTTAGAACTGAACTTAAATGGGCATTTCAGAGGAATTCCTGAAATGTTTACGGTGCTTTAAGTCATTTAAAACTTGCCTCTGGGTCACGTGCATCCAAAAATAAAGATCTGGTGATTTAAGAGGTGCCTCGTAACTCTTGGATTTCTGTTTACAATCTGATTCTACGGCGCTACTTTGGATGAACTCCAGACTGTCCTTATTTTCCTGAAGTGAAGCGGGAGACATTTTAATTCCACAGTGCGAATAGGGTCGGATAATAGCTGTCATAAGTTGAGCTTTATGTTCCACCGTTAAACTGTTCAAAACGTGTTTCAGAATTACCAATCCAATCATTTTTGTAGAGGGATTTACTTGCTATTGGCGTATTCTTGAAAGCATACGTTATGTGCTGTCAAGCAGGAGTCTAACTACCTTTTGTTATGGACTTCCAATGTCTACTTTAAACGAATTGTTCATTTTATTGTTTAATACCATGTATACTCCAAATTATAACCCACAAGTAAGCCCAGTCTTTTTATCTGATTTCGCCTTATTTGAGTTGAAAGAAATAATAACTAAAAAATTCATGCCAAGTTTTTTGTTCCCTATGCGATTTTTGTAAGATCTAACATTTCTGCTGTCCTGACATCGTATGGCCTGTCCGGATGCAAGTGGACTCCAATTGGTACTTAAAATCTCTTAGCATAGACCACCTCAACGTGATAGACATCATTTTAGGTGGATGATAGATCCCTTTTATCGACCGGTATCTGGCATTCTTAAGTAATCGTTGAATCATGACACCTGGAAACTGTAAGAGCTAGCATATGGGCTTCCGATCCTTAACGTTATAACCTGAGTCTACAAGATTCAGGTCATATGGACTCTTTCGTGCCTGTTGAATTGTCTTTGTTACTATCTGTATGGGACATCACAAACTGAATTCGCATTAATCCGTCAAACTGCATTTAGGTGACCAGTGAATTATCATATGGCCTAATTCTTGAATAGCTCTACTTCACATTATTCAGTACTGATCTAGCTAGCTCTCTGAATTATCAAACTCTCTTTAACTCAGACGAGTTTAGAATGAAGAGGGAATTAGCGAACTCAGGTGGCATCTTAACTCCTCAAGGAAACTTACACATGACACATAACTAGGCTGCGGAAAATCCACTTTATCTCAATCTATATGAACACAGTGTTAATGATGGGCGTCAGTGATTGCTAATCACTACATACTTCTTAGGAGATCCCACTACAATACCACTGAATGGGACCTGAGCGTCACTTTATGTGATAAACTTGGCGTTTTTTCCCCTTGGCAGTCTTCAGTCAGTTATGTATGTTCACTATTAGTATTTATTTCTTAAATGGCCGGCAAACTGATCACCGAACTATTTTAAGCTACTCTCAGCATTTATTTAAGTGAGGACACTCTCCACTTAAAGTTTAGAAGAGAGGTTACTTTAGCGTGTAGCGGTAAATAGATCCCCAAAATAAATAGCTCTGTAAGTTTTCGACATTGGATGCTGACCATATGTTTTAGTGGACTCATCTAGCTGAAGGCGCTCGGTCATGCATACGCACCAGATCACGTGTGGGAACGCGTGCTCAACATCTACTACAATCACTAGCCAGACTAGATCAGACAATTCCGATATATTGAAAATCGTCAAATACAACTTCTCCTCGATTCTGTCTTTTGATTCCTCTTGGTGGGTATGAGTTATATTAGGTGTTACTGGTAAAAGCGTTGTCAAACACTGCATACCTGTGCCATCTTCAGAATTAATGGCTTAC